>NC_134486.1:393567379-393890905 GCF_040206685.1 Ascaphus truei | reverse complement strand
TCACCTTCTCTCTCTCTCTCCCCCACACTCTCTCTCTCCTACTCTCTCTCCCACCCTCTCTCTCTCTCCCACCCTCTATCCCACCCTCTCTCTCTCTCTCCCACCCTCCCTCTCCCACCCTCTCTCTCTCCCACCCTCTCTCTCTCCCACCCTCTCTATCTCTCCCACCCTCTCTCTCTCCCACTCCCCCACCCTCTCTCTCCCACTCCCCCACCCTCTCTCTCCACTCCCCCACCCTCTCTCTCCCACTCCCCCACCCTCTCTCTCCCACTCCCCCACCCTCTCTCTCCCACTCCCCCACCCTCTCTCTCCCACTCCCCCACCCTCTCTCTCCCACTCCCCCACCCTCTCTCTCCCACTCCCCCACCCTCTCTCTCCCACTCCCCCACCTTCTCTCTCTCTCCCCCACCCTCTCTCTCCCACTCCCCCACCCTCTCTCTCCCTCTCCCCCACCTTTTCTCTCTCTCTCCCCCACACTCTCTCTCTCCTACTCTCTCTCCCACCCTCTCTCTCTCTCCCACCCTCTATCCCACCCTCTCTCTCTCTCTCCCACCCTCCCTCTCCCACCCTCTCTCTCTCCCACCCTCTCTCTCTCCCACCCTCTCTCTCTCCCACCCTCTCTCTCTCCCACCCTCTCTCTCTCCCACCCTCTCTCTCTCCCACCCTCTCTCTCTCCCACCCTCTCTCTCTCCCACCCTCTGTTTGTCACCCTCACCCACTCTCTCTGTTTTATCTTAACTGCACTATACCTACACCGAAATAACCTACAGTATTCTGCTTTCTTCCAGATCTGACTCAAGTTTCACACGGGAGACATCGGAAGACAGGTAGAGAACACCTCCCCTCCAGTATAGTACCTTGAGGGACTGCAGATCAGATCCCAGGTGGGATTGCTGCTTTGGAAATTGTTAAGAGGGGGCATCCTGACACTGGTTAATGTGTTCAGAATCATTCACATCTGGCTTTTTTTTTTGGTTCGGTTAGTGAGGTCAACACACACACACACACACACACACACACACACACACACACACACACACACACACACACACACACACACACACACACACACACACACACACACACACACACACACACACACACACTACTTTTCGAAATAAACCTACGTTTCTATGAAAATGCAAGTTGTTTTTTTTTGCGGCCCACCTAGACTTAAACCTTGTTTATTTGGCCCTTGTTAGCATTTGAGTTTGACATGCTTGATGTATAGCGTCACTGTGTTTATGCTACTTCTATATGGTGGTATAACACTGTTATGGTATCCTATGGAAACCCTGTGATATGTTGTGTTATAATGGGGTATGTTGTGTTTATGGCGGTGGGGGGAAGCATGATACATCTATTCGGTATAATAAATAACATTATTATTATTATTATTATTATTATTATTATTATTATTATTATTATAAGACTTCCTTTGCATACAAGCATACAAACTGCATAACCTTCAGTTGACAATTGACTGAATCAGAAAAACAGTTGACAAAAACTAGCTATCCTTAATATTAACATAACCAATACATTTGCACACTTATGAAAGCACTTAGGTAATAATTAGTATATTTGTTGTTCATGCAAAATTATGTGTAACCCTCGTTACCCGGCTCTTAAGGATGTCACATCAGATTAACTATACACATTGTCAGTGCTCAGTCTCTCTGACCTTTGCTGGGTTCTGGGTAGATGCAAGCTGGGTATGAATACGCATGTAACGCTGTTTCCCCCACTTTCTGGGAGATGTCGCCATTACACGGTGTACGTTGGTGCAAACCTGCTGGTTCACAGATGATCTGAGCCTGTGCCGATGTTGTTGGGGAAAACAGGACTGGTTTCTAGGGAACATTATAGTTACTTATCTCTGGGTACACAGCGCCTCCATCTGCCGCAGGCTCCAGATAAATGGAGGCGATCTGCTACGGTAGAAACAGTTACCTCTCCCCCAGAAAGATCACACTCTAGGCCAGAGGTATATTCAAGTGGAACAGATTTATTGTCCTTCTGCTCACACAGTAACAAATTGGCCTCTGCCCAATGGAGTTCACTGTAGCTCTCAAAACCATGGATGGTCCCTGGACTTCACTACGGGTCAAGGGCCCCCGCAGCTGTCCTTGCTCTTCCCTGCCCCTGTAGCAGGGACAGGGGAAAGGTCATCACTCACTCTCCCCCAAGGGGAAGAGAAACAGGGAAGGACAGTTCTCAGGCAACCCTGTGTGACATCTATCTCTCTCAACGGTAGAGACATTACTAAGTTTGGGTGGTGCAACTCCTTTAGTACAGTAGGAGGAAGATACCAGGTCTGAACCCAGGATTGGGCAGCACACAAACCTAGTCCCACCTCCTCCCCTGTCACTCCAAGGAGCTGCCTGTGTGGGGAAAACCCATAATTGGTCCTTACACTGCCTGCTCTTACCAGGGCTTACATGTCAGGGAGGACAGACTGTTAGCCAAGCCAAGCATGGCTACACGCAGATAGGAAAAATATGGGCGCCAGAAACTTTTATAAAACAAAGAGGTGATTTATTCACCATTCATCTATAACGCTCCACAGGTATCGACATACATTGCAAATGACAGAAAACATGTGGCAAAGCATATTCTTCAATACTGCATTCCCTGGTAGCTTTCACTCTTACGCTGGGGAGGTACTTTGCTTAAGGACCCATTATATAGGATATCATGGTGACCGCTTACAGGGAGGCTATGATACAGTGAGAACCCACTGGAAAGATGGGTTCTATATGAATACCGGATGCAGTGTCGGCAACCCGGTGAGGACTGTGGCGGTCAGGCTGCAGTAGGGACAAACCTTTTTGACTAGAACAAGTGCATCCCTCTCCCACAACTTAAGGCCCCCATTCTTCTAGCAGGCGCTATCTTAAAGGGCACAATCCTAACTGATAACTCCAAACGGTGACAGGACATAACTTAATACGCACAAACATTTACAGGTTCACAGTGAAGACCCTCAGTCAGAACTCTATAGAACCTACTGTACTTCTAGAACAAAGGTTGGTGCTATATATGCCCTTTGCACTCTCTATCATGACATCACTGGCCACAGGGTAAAAAGAGGAGGAGTGAACCCTGAGTGAAACCACCCAGTTAACCCCTTAAGGCATTAACCCCTTCACCAAAATAGTAGTCCCCAAGAGGGGGCTACATATGTCTAGAGGTTCTGAGAATATATTTGTCAAACCATATAGTAAGAAATATAGGACCCGATTGAGAGTTTAGATATAGTCACAAAAACAGCATTGTCATAAAGAAGATAGCTCTGCACCATCACTATTTCAGATATAAAACCCAGACGTAGAGTCGCAAACAACTGTTATAATGAGGTATAAGATAGTGATTTTTTTCAATGTATAATGTTGACGTCTTGTGTTTCTACTTAATAACTATGTCTGCTTAACTTGTGTTCTTCAGGAAACAAATACAAGTCCTATACAATTTTACTTTTGCCCCCCCCCCTTCAATCTGCAACATCTCTGTCTAGTAAAATCTAGCCCTGCAACATCACGATGGAGGAAGCAAGCGGCCAACATGCTGGAAGAAAAGGAAGGACCAATTTAACAGAAAAAGTGCTTATTGAGTACTTGAGGCATGCTAAATATATCTTCTCTAACTCAAAATTCTTCTTATGCTGGATCTAGGTCTATTTTTCTGAAGAACAAGCAGTGCTAGGCAGCTCCTGTGTATGAAACATTCAGCAATAACAGCCATGACTTCCAAAACAAAGTGCAGGAAATTGTGGATCCCAATAGTGTAGCTCAATTTGCTGATGGTTCGAGTTGGCGCCTAATTAAGAAGTGTCTTTAAATTAAGAGCAGCCATTAATTCAGCTCTGAATTGACCTTTATGGTAGGTGGTTCTCCTGCTACTTTATGGGGTGGAGCAATGGAGTGTAAGGACATTCCTGTGAATGTCACGGCAACCTTTATTGTGCCACAAAAGGTGGCAGAGGTGCTGGCAAGGGAGACTGGAATTCAAAAAGGGATAGCAGCCCACCTTCCAAATATAGGCAGCCATTTATATGTGTAATTCCCCTACGATTTAACCATGAAGAAGTTTGCTAGTATAAGCAGTGCTAATTATGTAATTACAGTACTTTTATTAGGCAAGTTCTTAATCATATGCCTGGTACGGGTGGTGTAATAAGAGCTAAATCTAATTGTCATTTCACATTTTTTTTAGAACATAAAATGTAGACTGAACAGTCCCTTTAAACTGCACGAAAGAGAACTGAAATAGTGAGAAAAAGAAAAAACAGAAAGCTAAGGGAGAACAGGTAGAAGGCAGTCAGGAGCAAAATAAATGGATGTTTGATGCTCTGTACTCTTCAAAATTAGAAACATCTGCTGGAGTCGTAACCTATTCACTCGTTTAGTTCAGAAGTTAACTAATAGTCCTGCTCAATAGCTACTAGTACCAATAACCATATGTGGCCAGCCATCTAAACTGTTTTTTAAGTGTTTTCTTTTTCAAATGTCAGATTTCAGTGATTGATCTATTGTCCTTTGCTTTTATTCATGTGAACATGTTTGAGTAATAAAATGTGCTACTTTGTGAGAACCAGGGCAAACAAAACCATATGAACTGGGAGCTTAAGCAACTTATCTTGTCAACATGTCTACAGTACTATCCCATTTCAGCCTCTGTTATTTACACTTTGTTTTCTAAATTAAAATGCAGGATTTGTCATTTGACATTGCTATAATATGCCTGTACTTATGCAGGTCATCCTTTATTTATACAAAACCATATACATTACTCTCAATTTGGGGCTGACTTTTTTTTTTTACCAGTTTTACTTTGTTTTTCAGGCCAAAGACTTTGATAAACGATGAAGGAAAGAGTGGTATTTTTTCTCATTACTTTAACTCCAACAGGGACATTGTTTTAATCAAAGTGTTCTGTATTGCAAATATATAGACTCAGAAACACAAACGTGTAGTGTATTTTTAAATCGTTTTAAATTAATTTATTAGTTAATCAATCTGTTTTAGTTTACTCTCATATATATATATATATATATATATATATATATATTTATATATTTTTTTTATATATATACTGTGTATATATATATTTTTTTTATTATTATTAATCAACATATAATGTTTAGTTGTTTACAAATCAGAAAAAGCTAATACAATGAAATTAAACATCAATAAATAATATTTTATATATATATATATATACTGTGTATATATATATATATATATATATATATATATATATATATATATATATATACAAATATAGCTGTATGCTCATCTGCATGTCTTAGGCAGGTCTGCAACCCCGCCTTTCCCCATTATCACCCAGCATACAGCACTTCCACTGCAGCAAGGGATTCTGGGAAATGACATGCAAATGAGCACACAGTGTCACTTTTTGCCTCAATAACCATTTTTAACATGGTTCCCTATGGTTCCCTATATATATATATATATATATATATATATATATACATACATACATAGATTTAAAATATTATTTATTGACGTTTCATTTCATTGTATTAGCTTTTTTTCTGATTGTAAACTAAACATTATATGTTGATTATAATAAAAAAGAAATCCTCTAGCTTCAATAGGAGGAGAAGGTTGCACACTATTTGAGGGCATTGTTTATCTGACCATTCTTTTTTTTTTTTTTTTTTTTTTTTTACTATTGTCAACAAGAATCAAAAATCAACAAGAGTAAGTGGAGAAATGAGATGGGTTTGGATACAGAAAGTAACAGGAGGACAGAAAACCAGAGAGTAGGAACACAGGGTAACCATGTGACAATTCCATCATATCATTGCAGAAATTTGATGTTACAAAGCTTAAAGCTGCAGACCAGCAATATCCTACATGTATTTTTTTTTTAAATAAATCAGTTCTGTACTATGAGAAAATACTTGTAGCATTTTTTATTATTAACAATAAAACAACCCTGAATTACATTTTTAATGTATTATAATGTAACAAGCATTTTTTTTGTTTCTACAGCAACCATTTATAAAGTCACATCCCCTTCCTCTTCTGAAACAGGCTCTGGCACACCCCTTTTTGAGCCCTGCCCTCTCATAAGCAGTGTACCAATTGTATATAGTGACTGCCTGGTCACATGATCTTCCCACATCATTTTGCATCTTTAGTCCTCTTCTGCTGCACTGGTGGTAATTTAGTGAACCCCTGAGCTGAATATTTGCCGATCGATCATCAACTTAGCTAATTACTTATCACAATAACTTAGCTAATTACTTGCGCACAATTAAGATGCCTTCATAAATTCAGAGCAGCCATTAAATATACTACAAATTGGAGAAATACTGCTAATGGGAGAAAGATGCTATTCAACATGTGTACACCCAGATTTCATTTATTTAAATATGTTAGTAACAGACATGTCTACACAATGCCTTTCAAGTCATAATTGTACCAGCGCCCGCATAAAGTGAATTTGTGCTATATTTCTTAACAACTCTAAATTGATTTCTTATAGGCACAAAACTGCCATTTGTGTCTACGCAACGATTTTGCATGATGACTACAAAAAATATTAGCCAACACCTCTAATATAATAATAATAACATGTTCTTGTATAGCGCCGCTAGTTTAATGTAGCGCTTTTCAGAGACATTTTGCAGGCACAGGTCTCTGCCCCGTGGAGCTTACAATCTATGTTTTTGGTGTCTGAGGCACAGGGAGATAAAGTGACTTGCCCAAGGTCACAAGGAACCGACTGGGAATTGAACCAGGTTCACGCTGCTCCAAACTCAGTGCCAGTCTGTGTCTTTGCTCACTGAGCTGCTCCTGCTAACACAACTTGCAGGGGTACAATACAGCTGTAAAAAGGCATTTGGCACTGCGTTATTGAGCATTGCAGAAACCAGTTAGCACTTAACTATGCGTTAACTTAAGTTAATGCCTCGTTAAGTCAATAAAGAAGCTCTGTGGATCTGGGCCAAAATAGTGAAAAAAATACTCTTTTATATAAAGGGATGACAGTGTGTGCTGTTCTATATCGCAGACACCAATCATTGACGTCAACATTTGCTCCCCGTAACAGCGCTACAGTAGATAAAGTGTCACAAAGAACTGATGCTAATCTAAACCAAATCCACCATTATTTTAGAATAAACTTGTTTTTATATCTAAACATTTGTCAGAAAATAGTTCAACAAAGTTCTCAAGATGCGGTTCTTTAAATTAAATTCACAGTTTTTTTTCATACTTCATTCAAATAAAAACCTGTTTAACTCGCACTATCTACTTTTGCACAGATATAACCTGTGCTCAGAAAATGCTTCTTGGCAGATGTCCATTTTAACCTTGTTTTCAGCATGCTTTTACGCTACTAATTCAGCTTCCCGGGACTTTGCCTCATGTCTTACAGGGTGGCAGATATCTTTGAAATGAACCCACAAAGTAAGCCTGTGTATTTAAATAATATCCCCAAGGCAGGGTTATAAATATTTCTTTATTAACTTTCTCAGTAAGAAGTTAATGCTAATTTTTCACAGCCATAATAGGAAAAAAAAATTGTTAGAGATATTTGGGTTCTTAAAATGACTGAAAACCTACATTTCAAAACACAGTGCTAACAGAAAAAAAATAATCTATATCCTATATCATATTATTTCCCTATGTCCACAATAATGATCTGCCCTCCATCAAATTAACGGTACAAAGATAAAATGTTAATGTGCAAAATGCCTATATACCGTTTGTAAGTATGTCTATACAGTATATTGTTACCTGATTGATATAATATCTTGTATCTTACTGGTTTGTCTGTGGAGAACCAATGATGTTTGTCACGGGAGACCAGGACTTTTGGCACTTATTTATATTTATACCGGGATAATTCACTAGGCAAAACAAGGTAGTAAAAACAAAATGCAGTTTATTCGGGTAAACCTGCATACAACACAAAGAATACACAAAATACAGATAAAAGCACACTTACTGGTGGTCTGGGGTGAAATCTAGGCTCTACTAGGTGCGGGGCGGCTTCTTCGGTAGGCTTACCCTGACCGCGATATACACTCCTCGCTACGCTATGTTCATAACTGAGAAGTTGGACCTCGCACCCCAACACCTCTCAACATCCCGTCTCCTGTTTGAATTTCGATGGCTATCCAGACTTCACGGAACCTATATGGATGACCTTGCTGACTGAATAGACATTTATAGTAAAAGCACAAATGAAATAAAATATACTTTAATACATGGGAACACTTGGGGAGACTCATATTTGTATGGTAAACAGGACTGAGATATCTGGGCTCGAAAACCAGGAGTCTGGGGGACACTGGGAATCAGGCTTGCACGCTGAGAGAATTAGGGGACTACCGGTATCTTTGGCCCCCGAATTCCTGCAAACAAAGCAATTGCATTTCTACCCAAATATCTATGGCACAGGGAACATATAAAGTGGAAAAGCAGGGGACACTTTAACTTTTGCATGTTATGTTACCTGGCCCCTGGCTAATGGTGCTATGTAGCTGCCAGGGACCCCACCGTTTCAGGGTAACCAGATGGGCTTAATCTGTATTGTATTGCCTGTTTACCTCCTATCGTCACCCTCAAGATAAAGGCTCTGGGACAGTCACTTCATCAGATGGATCCGCATGCCTGGATGTCCTGGAGGATTTCTGGTCACTGGGATGTCCTGTCGGGAGACATGTACATCAGAAGGGAGGTCAGGACACAGTATAGACTCGGTCTGGCTTACCTGCCTGGTTTCCGCGTGACCTCAGGATTCGTTGGTCTTAAATACAGGGGGATGGGGATTTCCTCAGTGAGCAGGGATACCAAATGCTCCCCTGTCTGGACCAAGTGCCTGACTTTGGCTCATTGTGACTGCAGCCACAGGAGCTTCTTCCTCCACAAACGAACAGATGAGGTGTCCCAGGTCATTACCGAGAAGCACCTCGGTATCTAACCCTGGCAAGACAACCACATCTCTCATTTCTCGACCGGCACCCCAGTCCAGAAACACCCAGACTAGCCACTAGCCAATAGAAACGGGGGCTAGTCTCTTGGCTGACGTCAGAGGAGGGATCATGCCAAGCTGGCTCAGGACACCATATGAATTGACCAATGGAAAATGTGCAGACATTCTGCTGCTTCCCCCAGTCAAACCATTACCTACTTGGCAGGCTCCACTGAGTCTGGCAGACCAGAGTGTCCTCCTCTCAGGGGGTCTCTGTTCTCTGGACCCAGTACTCCACCCTGCCCCAGCCACTTAACACCCCGGCACCTCTCAACATCCCACCTCCTCTTTGAACTCTGATGTCTATCCAAACTTCCTGGAACCTATATGGATGTCCGGGCTGACTGAAAAGACATTTATAGTAAAATCACAAATGAAATAAAATATATTTTAATGCAGGGGAACGCAAACTTTTTTTCCCTGTGCCCCCCTATGGCAGTTCCCCTCTCTCTGCGCCCACACCGCCCCTCTTACCTTTCCTCCGGTGGCGGCATCATGACGTTGCGTTGCCATGGCAACGTGATATCACATGACCTTGCGGTGTCATTTGACGACACATTGCCATGGCGACGCATGTAATAAGCCGCCGGAGCCAATGTAACTGAGGTTTACAGAGGCCTTCGCCGCTCCCCCAGCACCCGAATTTAATTGCCTTCGGGAAGTGAACAGGGCCTCTGTAAACCCCGCGCCCCCCGCAGACAATCTCAGCGCCCCCCAGTTTGCGCACTGCTTCTTTATTTCATTGGAACACTTGGGGAGACTAATATTTGTAAGGGAAACAGGATTTGGATATCTGGGCTCGAAAACCAGGACTATGGGAGATACTGGGCAGCCCCAGTGAAATTCAACCCGTGTACTGGCAAATCATGCCTGCAAGCAGGGAGAATTACGGGACTACCGGTATCTTCGCCCCCCGAACTCCTGCAAGTAAAACAATTGCATTTCTACCCAAATATCCAACCTAAATCCTACACATAGCAAGTTTCATGAGTCTAGGGCACAGGGAACATGAAAAGTGGAAAAGTAGGGGACACTTTAATTTTTGCATGTTATGTTACCTGGCCCCTGGTTTATGGTGCTATGTAGCTGCAGGGACCCCATGGTTTCAGGGTGTAACCAGATGGGCTTAACCTTTATTGTATAGCCTGGTTACCCTCTACCGTCACACTGTTATTAACCCATGTTAGGGAGAATCATGGTTCATGTATTTCTCTTCATCATCTCTCTTCCTTCCTGAGTTCTGCTCATTCTGTATGGGAAGAGGAAGATAGTAACAAGAGGAACAACACACAACACAAATGCTCCTTCTGGGCCTCACATGGCAACAATTGCTGTGCTTCTCTCATTGGAGACTCTGATAGTCAATAATAAACTTGTTTGAGTGAAGATGTTATACTGATTATACCAATCTTCAATAAATTCCATCATAACATATTTATGGGATTGAATGACAAAGGTATTGGATAAAGTACTTGATAATTCAAAGTCTGTTTCAATACTAGAACATTTACATTAGTTTAACATACTGTATATGTCTCCTATATTCAATAACACAAATATTATATATAGTAGGAGACAAATTGTATGAATCTTTTAATTGATCAAACACTTGTTAATGGGGAGGGAGGTAAACAAAAAGGGAGAAGATTCCCATACGGCATATGTCAAAACAACTTATGAAATATATATTCACGTGAAATACCTAGAGGACGTAGGAGAAGGAGCTGAACTGACCAGCCAGCATGGAGGACTAGTCACGATGCCCTGTATGGGTACCGGAGTCCCTTTTGGAGTTTACCTGTATTTACTTTTATGTAAGTAAGCAGAGTTCTTCTTGTTGTTTTTACTGTGAATAATTATTGAAATACACCGTTTTCCGCTTCTTCCTAATTCAATGTGTTTATTGTTATAGCCGGTTCTGTGTTTTGCATCTATTTCCTCACATTTACAATGTCACACCATTAGGAATCTTATTGGATTCCTGTGTGCAATTCGGATACAATGAAATAATTTTTGCCCTTGTTTAGTGCTGTGCTGTGCCGGTAATATAGATCAATTGTGATCTTATTTTGACTATCTATCTATCGTATATTGATGTAGCTCGTGATAGACATTCGAAGATACTCTAGAGACATTTAGGTCCTTTTATCTACTTTTTATTCCACTGAGTCGGGAAAACAAATGACAGCATTGCCCGGCAGCGGAAAAAAATCCACAGGCTGCCAGTAAGCTAATATTGAGCTGCCCGCGGCTTTCACCAGCTGTAGGAAAATGCTGTCTATTTTCCCGCGGCACTGGGGAAGGTGAGTGGGCTGCATCTGCAGCTCTAAAATCCTTTGATGTGTATTATCTGATATCGTCCACTTATCCCCTCTCAGTTTAACAAGTTAAAAAAAAAGGACAGTTGTCCATCTCTCTTCCATTTCTTATTTTCTTGTCCGTGATCACTCTTTGGGGCTTTGTTCTTTGAAATTGGAGCAAATATGTACCAATGTTAATCATTCAAATTGTTGCACTGACATGTCAATGCCTCAGGTCAATACAATACGAAGACGACCTAAAAGGACTCTTGCTCTTCCAAGCTGTTTAAGTAAGTTGAAATTCCACGTTTTACATACATCAGTACATGCCAATGCAAGTAAGAACAGAAAGTAGCCGGCAGACTGTACAAATTGGTAAATAGGTTAATTTGAGCAAAAGCTTCCATTACTTCAGCACAGCTGGACCAATGGAGGTTAAGCATCCAAGACCTTTTCTAACCTTTGGAAGATATTACTTGCAAAGCTAATTCACACAGAGCCTCTCCCTACTTAAGTATGTGTCTTTTACTGACGTACTCAAACATATTGAACATACTGTGGTAAAAATTAGTCTGGAAAAAAAGCAGAGTCAATTATAAACATAATAAACATTTAATCAGAAGCTAGATTCAGTAAATAGAGAAAGGAAATATCAACACAGGAAAACACTAATGGAAGAGGGAAATGATATAGAAGACGGTAAAAGATATGTTTATCCTAATGGAATTGCTAAACAGCCTATATTCTTTGGTGGCAAAGTATGGCCTCATATCTTGATCTATGATGAAAGGCAGTCTGTGTTAGGTCATGACCCCAAATGAAAACCACTTGTTGTTTTGAATACAAGTTAGGCCATGATGTGTGTTTCTAAAGTCAACAACAGAAGTAAAAATATACTGGCCCGCAATTGTATTTATATTTATAGAACTGGGCTACTCTCTCTTGTTTCAATTTGTGCACAATGTATCAGTGTGTAGTACTAATTGTCAGGAATTATTGCAGTTATCATGTAAATAACAGATCTTCATTATCAAACCTTCCATAAAGAGGACAACTTGTGTGAAATCATGAAGCATCATCTACTACAAAAATGTGGCAAGTGTTCTTATATAATCATTTATATGTATTGATTGTTATCTCTCCTTTTCATATTTATTTTTTTCAGTTTTTTTTTTCTAACACGTTACTCACCAAGAAACTCAGCACGTGAGTGCATCGGAGATAAGGCAAGGCAGAGGTATTGCTTTTATTGGAGATACTTAATAGCAAACACAATGATGTCTTACAGAAACATGTCACATGACAGAGTCTTGCAGTTAGTTTCAAGTACTGTATAAGCCCATTGGCCAAGAATCATCAAACTTTGTTAAAATTAAGTTAATATCGCACTTGCTCCAAAAAAATATATATCAGGAGATTTTACTGTATTTTTTAAATGAATTACTATATCACAGAACAATTGGGGGGGGTAACAATTTATTTTTATCATGGCTTACAAAACATAAATGATTATTAACTGTAGGGTAGAAAATACATTAACCCCTTTGATGTCAGTAGCCACCAAGGTATACAACAAGCACCAACGGGGTTAATAGAAAATTTAAACTAGACTAGCTACCTAAGATTATAAACCGCTAAGGCAAACAAAGGGGTTTACATCTGCCACCAACCATGGAGGGCCTAACCACCCACCTCAGGGCAACTAACCCAACACCCATACCCTCTTTTTTTGGATTGGTTCCGGTGGGCTCCAGCCCTGAAGATGAGGAGGGCCTTCATTGAATACCAATGTGGATATTTAGCTCCCATTGATAGGGCAAAGGTAGCCACAGTGATACTTAATAGGTTAATGCTTATTAATGCTATGTTTAATGATGTTTACTGGTAGTCATGTTAAATTCCATTTGAGTATTTGTAATGTTTCTTTTTATGTATTGTGCTTACAGTGAGCAAAAGTCATATTAGCCACAATTGGCTAATAGGGCACTTGGGCATTACACTCAGTGGCAGATTTCCCATTGGGCCCGTTAGGGCGGCAACATTTTGGGGCAGCAAAAACGTCCCACCTCCATATACATTTGCTGCGCTCTCGGGCCTATGGAAAGGCACTTATATGTGGCGGCCGACTCCTTGCTGCCACCCTCCTTCTGAAAAACAATATTAAATGCTGCCGTGGACGTCACCAAAGTGACATCATACGGCGTCTCGTTGCCATGGCAATGTGACATCGCAGTGTCAAATGATGTCATGTTACCATGACAACGCGATGCCGTTACAAGTGCCTAGGGGCAGCGGATTTTCAAATCCACCGCTGATTACACTACAAGGGGTGGGGGGTGCTTGTTGTCGGGGTGGATATTATAATTAGGTCGCCCAGGAGATTAACGCCCAGTTAAACACTTATCATACAATGCGTTACTACTAGCCACTTAGGTAGCCAAAGAGGGTAGGTAGTGTAGTTTGAATTAAATATTAAACTCCTATTTACCTCTTGTTAATCCATGACTAGCTTACCACTTGAGCTACTAAGGGGTTAATATCATGTAAAAAAAAGTGTAAATTGTAATGTTTTATCACCTATGCCATGTATTTACCGAAGCAAGATATGGATAATGCCAGCCTGGAGTAGTTGTAGATTGTGGTACTTTTGGGCATTAGCCGGGTACCAGTAAATATAGGGACATGATTTTGGCATAACAATTATTACATTTGCAATGTCTACTCATTTTGGTGCAGTAAAAAATTGATTCCTTTTTGTTGTACCAAAATGGATACTTTCAAACCATTTGTTGTACGTACACAATCACAATGCACCCTTGCCTTCCACTATACTCTTTGTATACAGCATATATAACAACCTATCAGGAGCTTATCAGTAATAATTACAGAAAATTCTGACTCTCACACACAAAAATCTAAAATACAAGTTTATTTGTATCTATGGATCTTTGTAACTAGGATAGAAGAAAATACATCCTTGTCACAGTTTTGCTTTAACCTATAGCAAGAACAACATTTTTCTGTTTATTGCTTCATTAATCAGTTATTTCCCTTAGTGTCAACAAACATTATTGCAAAGCAAATAATAGGGTTCTATAGAGTGTAGAGTATCACAGGATACACCAACAATAATATTATTCTTACCTGGCGGACCAGAAGCACGTCCCAATCCATTTTTGGTCCATTAAATATCAAAGTAAATGGCATAGTAAATACTAATGACTAAAAACAAGTCTAGGAACCTGAATATTTGAACTCTATGAAATATATCATGCTAATGATATGCAGTAGAATTTGAAAAGAACTCTAGTTCACTTTGCTTCATTATGCAATCATGTGTGTTACAGAGTTTAATTAGATCCAGAGCTAATTAAAATCATTCACACTTGATGAAACAAGTTAAAAAAAGGAATCTGGATTTAACAAGGTGATCCAGCCTTCTGCAGACACATCTTCCCTAAAGTATCCCATCTATACTATGTATTAGTTATTATCAGGTGCACTTTAAGTGGAATACATCTATCTGAAATGTGCTCCTGGTCATGGCGATGATTCCCATTCCATTCCAGGTTTAAATGTAACAGGTGGCAGATGCAAACATAGCCTTACTGTTGGATGTAATCATACTGTGACTGTGAGAATGGCTCAGAGCATGTGCTTTGTGATATTATGCTGTCCAGAGACTGCTCTTTCGTTTCCTTTAGGTCGTATAACATATTGATAGATTAGGTGCTGAGCCGGGTTATGTTTTTACATTTTCTATTCCTTTGTGAACAAAAGTAGTACCTGGACAAAAATGGATTAATAGTTCCCTCAAATCACCTGCCTTACACACCAATAGTTTCTATTCTGTAATAAACAGTGAAGATGATCCTGGGGTGTCTGTTATCCTGAGAACCCATAACAATTAATCATTGTATTGACCGGAAAGAGGAATTTCCTTTCTTTATTAATAAAACTTTGGGGAAGAAAGATGTAAAAAAAAAGCAACTTTCTTTTTTTTCCCCAAGGAAGCAGCAGTGTCTTCTTTTTTGCAACGACAACCCTGAGGATACAGCAGTTGTCTTCAAATCTGTGACCATAAAAATCATTATCTCTGTGAAATACAGCAATTTGGGAGATAATCAAACAGTGACCAGGGGGCAGAGCTGCCAATCTGAAGGATTATGCTCCGTGTGCGCCTGATTCCGCCTGACCTTCCTCCGAGCCAGCTGTCAGCTTGGCGAAAACACACACAAATCGACTTCGGGCACATTCATTAGGACTGTCTTGAGTGAAAAAAAATAATAATTTGCATAAAACCCCAGCTATCTTAATTAGTACTTCATTTTTCCCTTGACTTATTTTGCGGCTAAGTTCACTATTTTTATTCACCTAGACGAAGAAAGAAAGGAAGACACATCCACAACGTGTGCAAGACTTCATTTGATTTTCAGTTGCAGGTTGTGGACGCGGAAACCCGTTAGAAATGCCCAGATATGTAAGGAACTAATGAGTGGGAATCCCAGCAGGTAATGTATGTATCGAGGTTCAAAGTTTCAACATAAGTATCATTTACAGCAGGGGGAGCTCAACTCCACTGCTCAAGCCCATCCCCCTCACCCCCAACAGGTCATGTTTTCAGGATATCCCTTCTTCTGCACATGTGGCTCAGTCAGTCCCAGCTTCAGCACAGGATGGTTCAATCAGTTCCTGCTTTAGCACAGGTGATAAAATCTGTCTCTGCTTCAGCACAGGTGGCTCAATCCGTCCCTGCTTCAGCACAGCTGGCCTAATCAGTCCCTGCTCCCGCATAGGTGGCTCAATCAGAGGCTCAGTCGAAATCATGAAAACCTGTCCTGTTGGGGGGGCTTGACAACCAGAGTTGAGCACCACTGATATAGAGAACAAGTAAGGCTATGGCGAAGGTGCCAATATGTTTACAATTATATCAATTAAACGTTGAAACTGTTAGTTGTGCGCTGGTCAGCATAATTTTTTGTCTTAAATTTCAAGTGTGGTTTTTTTTTTGTGTGCAATATTTCACATTGCTGGGAAATCCACGGAAACACAGTCAGGTGGCACATTTTCGCAAGAGTACCAGTACATTTTCACAATTTTTTGTGAATTTCAAAAAGTCGCCACTTTTTCCCAAAATGGCAGTATATAAGTATATAAAGGTCAGGGTGAGCTGCTATATTGACTTTTATTGCTTGCTGAACTTTGACATTTATTTTGCACACATTTTAGAACGTCTCATGGTTCATCGAACCTCAGCGAAAATGCAACACATCTCTATTCCTGAGTAATGTGAACTTTTGCCACCCCAAAAATCCCTGTAAAAAAACACACACAAAAAGAAGGTGAAAATTAGAACAATATTTGAAACGCAAATTTAAAAACATTTGTATAGCTCTAGTATCAAGAACTACTTAAATTGTCTTTTCTATTATTGTTCATATCTGAATCTAAGAAGATATGAATTAACCATTTCTATGAGGTCGTGTATCAAGGCAAAACTGATGCAGATCTTGGGATTACAAACATTGCTGCAGCATTATCCAAGAAAAAAGGATCCTATTGCTTATGAATGCCTAATACTTTTACAGGAATACATTACAACATCATTAAGTTGCAAAGATCACTGTAAGTTGTTAATAACTTATAACTGCACTCCATGGGGCCTATCCTAGTAACTTCGATAACTAACTCATGGAGCTTTTTGAGCAGTTCCTATGCGATTTTGCAAGGTTGCTTTTCAGAAAGCTCTGATAACCTGCCAAACTTGTTCGGGAAGTGCATCCCCTGAGCAGTCTCGCTCCTGCAAAAACACAGAGTCGGAGGTCTAAAAGAGCTCCAACTCGCATTTTTTTTTACAAATCACACTATTCTAGTAGCTCCGATGAGAACATCGAGGCTCTCACCTAGCAGGTAGGACTCAGAATAGTTTTTTTAATTTTTACTGCATCGGATTGAAGCCGGAAGTCTCCGGAGCTGCCCCACATTAATACCAGCTCCGTAGATCTCCTGCTTCAATCCAATGCAATAAAAATACATTTACAGGCAGCTTAATTACCTTAGCAGTTATTGTGGGTAACGGGGGTGGGTGAAGGTAGTATTTGGCCCATGGTGGGTGTTTAGGCCATGCGGGAGGAGTTAACCCCTTCATTACCTTAGCCGTTACTACCTATAAGGTAATGAAGGGGTTAACCCCTCCAGCTATCCACCCTACCCACTCAATGTGACCTCACAAGCTTTATATAAGGCCTGTCCAATCTCATTTGAGCTTAAGAAGCCGACAGGACAACATCCGCCCTATTGGATTACAAGTAAAAAGACAGAAGGAAAGAATGAAGAAAGAAGAAAAGAATGAAGAACTCACCGGGGAGACATCTCTTCAATCAAGATATGATCACAGACTTCTTCGCATCGGCGGTTTGAGGAGCATTGCGTCGAGGGTCAAGAGTTGGTGCTCGTATAGGACGGAGATGAAGACAACAAAGGTAAGAAAAACATTGATTGTATGTAATTTAATTGTATATTTTTTGTGTAATTGTGTATTTATTTTTTTAGGTTGCCCATTGACTGTCTATGTGTTTATCTATGCCCCTTTCGGGCTATTGATTAGCACAGTGACAAGCAATGCATTTTTTGGCAAATGCCTGTTTTCATTTAATTCTTGTAATGTATTGTATTTTGTGAGGTTTTTTTTTTAGGTTGCTCATTCATTGTCAGTGTGGCAATCCATGCCCATATATTGTGGGCATGCTTACCGGACGGTCACAATCATTGGCTTTATTGTGAAATGCTTGTTTTCTTTAAATGTCATGTGTTTTATTTTATGCCTGTTTTTTTTTTTTAGCTTGCCCCTTCATTGTCATAGTTGCAAACAATATGGGCATGGTGTTCCACTGTGCCAATCAATGGGCAGTGGGGGTAGTTTCCCCGGGGTGGGTGGTTACGCATCCTGGGTAGATAGCGGGGGAGGGGTGTTAACCCCTTTATTTCTATAGTGGTTACTAATCGTTAAGGTGATTAAGGGGTTAGTGGCCATTAGTTTGTTTTTTGATTGTAATGTTGCTGCCCAGGAGGATGAGGATGCGGAGGATGGGGATGAGGACGGCCTTCATCCTGGCAGGGGTAAATAGAACTTTAATTCACTTTATGCTGGCTGGATAATGTTTTATTTTTAATGGGCAAATGAGCTGTTATCCAGATTTTGATAATAGTAATTTTGCCTATTATTTTACTGTATGAGGGTGGGGGGTTGTTGGGAGTAGAGGACGTGGGTATTAGGGTTGTTGTGTTTTTTAATGTTTGTTGGGGGTAGAGGGATTGGGTGAAGTGGGTAGTTGCCCCAGGCAGGGTGGTTAGGCCTTTTTGTAATGCGTAGCTCACCACAAACGAGGCACGACCGCGGGGCTGAGGTAGGGATTAGTACAGAACGCCGACAACAACCGCCAGGGTGAGTCTAGAGTGTAGAATACTCTTGCAGGCCGGATCAGGGTGATAGAAGACAGCATAAACGAGGTACTTGCCGGGTGTAGGAGAATAGAGTAGCGGATCGTTGGGGTACGTAGCCGGAGTCAGGATTGGAGAGCGTAGAGTAGTTGTATCTAAAGCCAAAGGTCAGCGCAGGAGAGTATAACAAGGTAAGTTCCAGGCAGGGTCAGGCAGCAAGGTACAGGCAGACAGGTACAGAGTAGTGAGTAACAGGGTCACACAAACTGGAGTTATGCTCGGCAATGACTGAGAGTTCTTAGAGCATATTTAAAGGACCTCCAGGCAACCAGGAAGTGGGGCTGCGGTTCCGGATAGGCTGCTGGATCATGCAGGTGCATCCTATTGCACAGCCAATTGTGACCGCATTAGTTTGTGCACAACACGTAGGCGACCCGGTCGCGTGCCATCATCGTGCACCATGACACTTGCGCCAGTACCGGGGTGGATACCAGAGGCGGGTCCCACGGGAACAAAGGCAGAACGAGGAGCACAACCGCGCTGCGTAGTCCTGAAGTCAGAACGGGGTGGGACCGAGGGGCGGACACCACAGACCGAAGGGGAGATCGCGCACATGCCGTGCATCAAGGCTGGAGGAACGGGAACGCGCCCTGCGCCCAGAGACAGAAAAGGCCGACGTACCCGCGTGCTGTGCGTAAGTACCACCGCTAGGTTGCCATTCTTGAGTGCCATGGGGCTTAAATGGGCGACTAAGGGTTAAGGGGGCAGAAGCACCAGAATGGCTAATCTTCACACTTTTGGATGGGAAGCGGGAGTGGTTAACCCCTTCATTTCCATAGCGGTTACCACCTCTATTGTAGTGAAGGGGTTAACTCTTCTCACAACCTTCATGACAGGCCTAACTTCCCACCCTGGAGCAGCTACCCCCTTCACCCACCCTCTCTACCCCCAAGAACCCAGGAACTCAAGTTTATCCCCTTCATTGCTTTAGCAACTAGCCGCTAAGGCAATGAAGCTGTTTTTATTTAATTTTAATAGCAGAGTATTGTAGCAGAGGGTCTCCGGAGCAGAACCACATTCATTTCAGGTCCGGGGATCCCCAGCTTCCTGAGTTACAGGCCCCGGTATGTGGTGTCAGTATCCCCACAATGTTTAAATCTCACGCATCACGTGACGGGGACATTTAAATGCATAGGAGATACAGTCACCCCATACCGGGGTCTGTAATTTGGGAACCATTGGGTTCCCATGACCTGAAATTAATGTGGTTCTGCTCCGGAGACCATCTGCTACAATTGTCTGTTATTAAAATGTTAATAATAACAGTGTGATCACCTGTAAGAGCTGTGCAGGGAGAGGAAGCTCTCTCTGTGCAGCTCGCTCTATGCAGCTCTTACAGACCGCGAGGAGATCGCACAGGGGAGAACTTAGAAAAAGGCTGAGATAAGGTCACTGCTACTCCGAGCGATATTGGCATTTTCCTACCTCACGGTTTGAGACTTGCGGTAATGCTTTCTGATTCTTTCTGAATACCGTGATAACATAAATTACAAACCGTTAGATGGGAACATGCCAAACTGTTCGAAATGGCAGCAATTTTATCGAAGCTACCTGAATAGGCCCCCATCACTTTAGCATGGCACAAACAAGAACAAGTCAAACTCCAAAAAAGAAATATCACCTAGTTTTCTATATTTTGCTATATCTACTATATATTTGTGAAATCACTGTATGTCTGCGTCCCAAGGGTCAATCGCATTGGACCTTGGGCCTGTCACTCCTGCTCAGGCCATGCCCGCCCCCGCACACCTCTCATTGGCCTGCGTCCCACCCCTCACTGACTCTCATTGGCCTGCGTCCAATGCCCGCCCCCGCACACCTCTCATTGGCTTGCGTCCCACCCCTCACTGACTCTCATTGGCCTGCGTCCAATGCCCGCCCCCGCACACCTCTCATTGGCCTGCGTCCAACACCAATGCCCTAATACTTCCACACTGTCCCACCCCTCACGCTTTGCTTTTGCAACACCTAATCCGCTAATCCTCAACCTGCTCTGGGGCCACGCTTCACAGCTATCAAAACCTTCACGTCTGCTACCACAGACTGCCGAATCAGGTACAGCAGTGTTTCCCAAACTGGCTTGGCTAGAGGGGCACCGCGATCAGGGCCGCCAGCAGCAAGAAACAATGGCTGCTAGCTCATTTAAAAAAAAACAAAAAAAAAAAAAACCTCTGAGGGGAAGCAGAGGAGCGGTCACGTGACCGCTCCCATCCAATGGGGCTGCAGCCTGCCCGGCATTGCAACTGCAGAGCCACCAGACAGCACCAAGGTGTGTGTGTGTGTGTGTGTGTGTGTGTGTGTGTGTGTGTGTGTGTGTGTGTGTGTGTGTGTGTGTGTGTGTGTGTGTGTGTGTGTGTGTGTGTGTGTGTGAAAAACGGGCTGCAGGGTGTGTGTGTGTGTGTGTATATATGTGTGGTGTGTGTGTATATATGTGTGGTGTGTGTGTGTGTGTGTGTGTATATATGTATATATGTATATATGTATATATGTGTGTGTATGTGTGGTGTGTATATATATATATATATATAGTAGATATATATATATATGTGTGGTGTGTATATATGTATGTGTGGTGTATATATATATATATAATGTGTATGTGTGGTGTATATATATGTGTGGTGTGTGTGTGTGTGTGTGTGTGTGTGTGTGTGTGTGTGTGTGTGTGTGTGTGTGTGTGTGTGTGTGATGTGTGTGTGTGGTGTGTGTGAATATATTTATCAAAGTTGCACAATGTTAATAAATAATTTATTCTCACATGTCTTTTTTTTTTTTCATTTTTAAATATTATATAATACACACACACACACACACACACACACACACACACACACACACACACACACACACACACACACACACACACACACACACACACACACACACCAAGTGACAAACACACACAGTGATACCCGCCTACCAAGCGCGCTTGCTGTCTCCTCTGCCAGGACAGCGAAAAGCTCCTGGTAGAGCGAGCGGCAGCAAGCAAGAGCGAGCAGCAGAACCTAAGCGCTTACTATGTCCCAGGCCAGAGGAACTATAGCAGCGCTGATTACAGATGCAGGGGCTTTGTGCATCTGTTCAGCCCGGCTCAGCGACGCTGAGAGAGGGAGGCCCGGCGCGCACGCTGGAGGAGCAGCACCGGGAGACTGAGAGAGAGAGTGAGGTCAGAGAGAGAGTGATGTCAGAGAGAGAGAGAGAGTGAGGTCAGAGAGAGAGAGTGAGGTCAGAGAGAGAGAGAGAGGTCAGAGAGAGAGAGAGAGGTCAGAGAGAGAGAGTGAGGTCAGAGAGAGAGAGTGAGGTCAGAGAGAGAGAGAGAGTGAGGTCAGAGAGAGTGAGGTCAGAGAGAGAGTGAGGTCAGAGAGAGAGAGTGAGGTCAGAGAGAGAGAGTGAGGTCAGAGAGAGAGTGAGGTCAGAGAGAGAGTGAGGTCAGAGAGAGAGAGAGGGAGGTCAGAGAGAGTGTGAGGTCAGAGAGAGAGAGAGGTCTGAGAGAGAGAGAGTGAGAGAGAGAGTGAGGTCAGAGAGAGAGAGAGTGAGGTCAGAGAGAGTGAGGTCAGAGAGAGTGAGAGTGTGTGAGAGAGACACCAACTGCGCACTGCAACTGTTAGGTATGTATATACACCTTTGTTTTTACTTTGGGCGCCGCGTAAAAATCCTGATCGCCTTGGGGAGCCTTGAACCGAAAAAGTTTGGGAACCACTGAGGTACAGAATCTACACACAACGCACAAACACAGCACACACACACATTCACACAACACCAAACACTGCAGACTGCCTCTTCAAACCCCCCCTCCCCTCCACGCCACACATCTCCCTCCCGCAACCGGACCGCGAGGCCGCGGCCTACACTCACACACCATGGCAACGATGTCCCTCCCCCTATCCCGCTACCTCACACAGTGTTGCTCCCGCGAACCGCACAGCACGCCACATCTCCTGCACCTCACACAGCTCCCTACCGCAACCGGACCGCGAGGCCCCCTACCCCGCTACACCATGCCACCAATGTCCCTCCCCCTATCCCGCAAGCTCACACAGTGTAGCTCCCGCGAACCGCACAGCACGCCTCACATCTCCTGCACCTCACACATCTCCCTACCGCAACCGGACCGCGAGGCCCCCTACCCCGCTACACCATGCCACCAATGTCCCTCCCCCTATCCCGCTACCTCACACAGTGTAGCTCCCGCGGACCGCACAGCACGCCTCACATCTCCTGCACCTCACACATCTCCCTACCACAACCGGACCGCGAGGCCCCCTACCCCGCTACACCATGCCACCAATGTCCCTCCCCCTATCCCGCTACCTCACACAGTGTAGCTCCCGCGGACCGCACAGCACGCCTCACATCTCCTGCACCTCACACATCTCCCTACCGCAACCGGACCGCGAGGCCGCGGCCTACACTCACACACCATGGCAACGATGTCCCTCCCCCTATCCCGCTACCTCACACAGTGTAGCTCCCGCGGACCGCACAGCACGCCAAATCTCCTGCACCTCACACAGCTCCCTACCGCAACCGGACCGCGAGGCCGCGGCCTACACTCACACACCATGGCAACGATGTCCCTCCCCCTATCCCGCTACCTCACACAGTGTAGCTCCCGCGGACCGCACAGCACGCCTCATCTCCTGCACCTCACACAGCTCCCTACCGCAACCGGACCGCGAGGCCGCGGCCTACACTCACACACCATGGCAACGATGTCCCTCCCCCTATACCGCTACCTCACACAGTGTAGCTCCCGCGGACCGCACAGCACGCCTCATCTCCTGCACCTCACACAGCTCCCTACCGCAACCAGACCGCGAGGCCCCCTACCCCGCTACATCATGCCACCAATGTCCCTCCCCCTATCCCGCTACCTCACACAGTGTAGCTCCCGCGAACCGCACAGCACGCCTCACATCTCCTGCACCTCACACATCTCCCTACCGCAACCGGACTGCGAGGCCCCCTACCCCGCTACACCATGCCACCAATGTCCCTCCCCCTATCCCGCTACCTCACACAGTGTAGCTCCCGCGGACCGCACAGCACGCCTCACATCTCCTGCACCTCACACATCTCCCTACCGCAACCGGACCGCGAGGCCGCGGCCTACACTCACACACCATGGCAACGATGTCCCTCCCCCTATCCCGCTACCTCACACAGTGTAGCTCCCGCGGACCGCACAGCACGCCACATCTCCTGCACCTCACACAGCTCCCTACCGCAACCGGACCGCGAGGCCGCGGCCTACACTCACACACCATGGCAACGATGTCCCTCCCCCTATCCCGCTACCTCACACATTGTAGCTCCCGCGGACCGCACAGCACGCCTCATCTCCTGCACCTCACACAGCTCCCTACCGCAACCGGACCGCGAGGCCGCGGCCTACACTCACACACCATGGCAACGATGTCCCTCACCCTATCCCGCTACCTCACACAGTGTAGCTCCCGCGGACCGCACAGCACGCCTCATCTCCTGCACCTCACACAGCTCCCTACCGCAACCGGACCGCGAGGCCGCGGCCTACACTCACACACCATGCCACCAATGTTCCTCCCCCTATCCCGCTACCTCACACAGTGTATGACAACACCTACCACTGGAAATCAGATGTTCGTTGAAATAAAATATGTTTTCCTAACTATTTTACTGTCTGTATAATGTACACAACACTCACCCACACAAAACCCCCTCATACACACACACACACACACGCAAACATCCTGTCATTCTATGCCACACACTACACTCAAAAACATGCCATTTTTAACATGTGTATGACCAACAACACGCACTCACACACGTCACACACACAACATGCCTCATACACACACACACGCCATCACACACCAGCAACACACATACATGCTCTCACACACACCACACACCATGCCACCGATGTCACAGCCGCTATCACGCTACCTCACACACTCTACCTCCCGCGGAACAACCAGCACGCCTGACATCTCCTGCACCTCACACATCTCCCTCCGCAACCGGACCGCAACGCCGCGGACTACAGTCAAACAGCATGCCACCAATGTCACTCCCGCTACCTCACACACTGTATGACAACACCTACCACTGAAACTCAGCTGTTCCTTACAATAAAATATGTTTTCCTAACAATTTCACTGTCTGTATAATTTATTCTAAAACACTTCTCACACCACCACTCACACACAACACTCACCCACACAAAACCCCCTCATACACACACACACACGCAAACATCCTGTCATTCTATGCCACACATAACAACAAATCACACCTCACCTTCACCCTCATAATACACACACTACACTCAAAAACATGCAATTTACAACATGTCTATGACCAACAACACGCACTCACACACACAACATGCGTCATACACACACACATGCCATCACACACGCCACATACACACATGCTCTCACACACACCACACACCATCACACACAACACACACACAAATACACAAACACATGCACACACACACGCACTCAGCAATGCCACACGCCCTCAACCACGCAACACACGTACTCACACACACCAACCTCCTCTGCTGATACAACACACAAAACAACACTTCAACATAACCTTAACTACCACACACAACACAACCACCACTAAACAAACACACACACCCAACCCACTGTTCCAATTACCTACCCTTCACCATACACACTACACTGAATACAATGCACATTTACACGTCTCACCACCCACTCCCATTGCACATCAACATCCCACCACACACAAACATATACAACAACACAACACCTCCGCTACTAACACACCTAGCACAATAAATCACCTCTTCCTTTCAATAACATATTTTACACAAAACATTACTATTTACACATCTGTCTAATTTATTGCACACAAACACTCAACTAACCAACACTGACACACACACTCACACACCACACACTCACTATCACATCACACACTCACTCATCCACACACACACCCCACACAATCAACAATCACACACAATAATTACATACACAGTCACCCACCCACCCACTCAGTCACCCACCCACTCAGTAACCCACCCACCCACTCACTTAGTCACTCAAAAACTCACTTAGTCACCCACCCACTCACTCAGTCACCCACCCACTCACTCACTCAGTCAAGTCACCCACCCAGTCAGTCACCCACCCAGTCAGTCACCCACCCAGTCAGTCAAGTCACCCATCCAGTCACCCACCCACCCACACACCCACCCAGTCACCCACCCACTCAGTCACCCACCCACTCAGTCACCCACCCACCCAGTCAACTCAGTCAACTCAGTCACCCACCCACTCAGTCACCCACCCACTCAGTCACCCACCCAGTCACTCAGTCACCCACCCAGTCACTCAGTCACCCACCCATTCAGTCACCCATTCAGTCAGTCACCCAGTCACCCACCCATTCAGTCAGTCACCCACTCACCCACCCACTCACTCACCCAGTCAGTCACCCAGTCAGTCACCCACTCACCCACCCAGTCAGTCACCCACTCACCCACCCAGTCAGTCACCCACTCACCCACCCAGTCAGTCACCCACTCACCCAGTCAGTCACCCACTCACCCACCCAGTCAGTCACCCACTCACCCACCCAGTCAGTCACCCACTCACCCAGTCAGTCACCCACCCACCCAGTCAGTCACCCACTCACCCACCCAGTCAGTCACACACTCACCCACCCAGTCAGTCTCCCACTCACCCACCCAGTCAGTCTCCCACCCAGTCAGTCTCCCACCCACTCTCCCACTCAGTCTCCCACTCAGTCTCCCACTCACCCACCCATTCAGTTTCCCACTCACCCACCCATTCAGTTTCCCACTCACCCACCCATTCAGTTTCCCACTCACCCACCCATTCAGTTTCCCACTCACCCACCCATTCAGTTTCCCACTCATCCACCCATTCAGTTTCCCACTCACCCACCCATTCAGTCTCCCACTCACCCACCCATTCAGTCTCACACTCACCCACCCATTCAGTCTCACACTCACCCACCCATTCAGTCTCACACTCACCCACCCATTCAGTCTCACACTCACCCACCCATTCAGTCTCACACTCACCTACCCAGTCTCACCCAAAACCACCCACCCAGTCACTGACCCCACCCACCCACTCACCGACCCCACCCACCCACTCACCGACCCCACCTACCCACTCACTGACCCACCCAGTCACCGACCCCAGTCACTGACCCACCCAGTCACCGACCCTGAAAAAGTCACCCAGTCACCGACCCACCCACCGACCCAAACTCACCCACCCACCCACCAACCCAGAGTCACCCACCCACCCACCTACCCAAACTCACCCACCCACCGACCCAAAGTCACCCACCGACCCAAAGTCACCCACCCACCAACCCAAAGTCACCCACCCACCGACCCAAAGTCACCCACCCACCGACCCAAAGTCACACACCCACCGACCCAAAGTCACCCACCCACCGACCCAAAGTCACCCACCTACCGACCCAAAGTCAAACCGACCCAAAGTCACCCACCCAGTCACCGACCCAAAGTCACCCACCCAGTCACCGACCCAAAGTCACCCACTCAGTCACCAACCCACCCACCCACTCAGTCAAGTGTCACCCACCCACCCACACAGTCACCCACACACTCAGTCAACTCAGTCACCCACCTAGCTGTCAAGGGGGGGGGGGAAGCCTAACCCTGTCGTACGCCCCCCCCAAAATTACATCCCGGGCAACGCCGGGTCTCTCAGCTAGTATGATATAAACACCCTCAAAGTATTTTTTATTTTGATGATATGCATCTCCTTCGGATGTTTAAAAAAAAAATTATTGGCATGGTTGATTTACACCATAAGAAATCTGGCAGAATTGTTTTGATGCTGCTACAATAAAGAAAATGAAAGGAATAGAAAAATCCTTCATTCAAGAGTTGTGTGGACAAAAATATTGCAATAAGGTTAAGTCCATGTGGTATGTACATTGTTGCAATATATAAGGTCACAGAACTGCATAGTTGAAATATTGTAGTATTGCAATATTTATTTATTTATTTATAAAATGTTTTACCAGAAAGCAATATATTGAAAGTTACCTCTCATTTTCAAGTATGTCCTGGGCATAGAGTTAAGATGACAAATAATACATTGTTGCAAATACAGTTACATAAGTGAACAGGGTATACATGACCAGGGAGGTTCCAGGCGGTTCCCCTCTCCCCCCCGCCTTGTACCCACATGTAACGTACAAATAAAGACAGGAAACGGGAACTGGAGGTAAAATGGCCGCGGCTATTTATTTATACAGAAAACCTAATGGGGTAAATGCACTCCCTGCCAGAGTGCTCCTTTGACAGGAGGGGGAGGGGACGGTCAGCCGGCCCTCGAACCGCTGAACTCGTGTCCCCTACGCGAGAGGGCTCTCGAGGTCATGGATAACTGACCTTGCCCACTCATACTCCCCCCGGGCTCAAACGGCCCAGCTCCCAGTCTGGCAAGAAAAAACACCTACCCCCCATGAGCCGCCGCGACAAAGGCAAAACTGGTCAATGACCCCTCCTGCTCGGAACCTCGTTCCTTTCACTCAGCACAGTATCAGCTGTTCGTGCTGTAACAGAACAAAGAAACATTAACATGGCATACAATGCATAAGTCCACATTCCTGGTAATACCCTGGCCCTGTTCAACTTTCTGCTGCCGTTCATTACATGATTGCAATCACTACTTAAGGGGATGGGTGGGCGGGAAACGTCTGGCGGGCAGCAAAAGAAGACGTGCTGCCCGCCAGCCTGGCCTTAAGTAGGCCTTCTGGGAACTCCTCCCCTGGGCCGGGGAGGGAGGTGTGGGGGCGGGCCAGCGAGGGGAAGGCCAGACCCCCCTGGTCATGAAGCCCCCCGCCTATGGCTAGGGAGGCCGCTTGACCAGGGAGGTTCCAGGCGGTTCCCCTCTCCCCCCCGCCTTGCACCCACATGTAACGTACAAATAAAGACAGGAAACGGGAACTGGAGGTAAAATGGCCGCGGCTATTTATTTATACAGAAAACCTAATGGGGTAAATGCACTACCTGCCAGAGTGCTCCTTTGACAGGAGGGGGAGGGGACGGTCAGCCGGCCCTCGAACCGCTGACCTCGTGTCCTCTACGCGAGCGGGCTCTCGAGGTCATGGATTACTGACCTTGCCCACTCGTACTCCCCCCGGGCTCAAACCGCCCAGCTCCCAGTCTGGCAAGAACAAGCAACTACCCCCCAAGAGCCGCCACCGACGGGCCTATTTAACCCCCCTTAAACTAGGCCCGTACTGCCAACCCTGCCAAGCCTTCCCGCAAACTTAAATAAGTCTATCCTGCCTGGCATGCCTAGCAGCGGGACCCATGCTCATCTACCAGCCCGGTCTGTCCTTACCATTCCACCTGGGGATACCAATCGCGCCCGGAGCATCAGTTACTCAACTTGTCATGCTTCTTAAAGATGCCCTGAGAATCGCTTTCTCCGCTGAGCTATCCATCACCCGGAGCTGCAGGCCGCCACTGCCCCGCGCTATCTGGGATTTCCCCCCTGCGAGTTGCCCAATCCCCCTGCGAAGCTAACCAACCTTCAAATGCGCTTATCCTGTCTCACAGCTAGCCCTTTTCTACTGCTGCAGGCTTCTTACCCGCCCTCAGTGACCCCCGGGGAAGCGACCCTGTTGGTGGACTGGGCCACGCCTCTTCCCTTGCTCGCTCCGTGTCGAACCCTGCCAACCGTGACGCCTTGCCATATAGCCCCGATGCCACCCTACCCGTGACCCCTTACCAGATACGCCGAATGCCATACCTTCCATGGCGTGTCCCCATCAACCGCCCGCAGGGGCTACCCCACCGCCTGTGCAGCGCGTGATGCTGCCGGGTGGGGCAGCTACCGTGCCCATGACCCCGGCCGTGGCTGAAGTATTGAAAGACACCAGGGTCAGGCTGATGGCACTGGGATGGGATTTACGGCGCCAGTGACCCCGGCCGTGGTTAAAGTTGGATTAAGAGACACCGGGATCAGGCTGGAGGCTGCCGGAATGGGATTTGGTGACACCGTCCCCCCCACCGATATGCCCCACATGCTGCCGCAACTAACGCTGCACCTTCCATGCTCCTGTCGTCGTCCCCGCGCCGAAGGAGACCAAAGCCTGAGGCTCCAAAGCTTTTAGCATGCCTATCAATGCTGCCGTGAAAATTGCCTTCCCTGCTGCACCATATGCCGCTAGTATAGAGCACGCGCAGGCCCTGGTGTTGCTCGCCTTACCCCTGCTGCGCCACCTGGGATTTCTGCCACCAACCAAGTTCCTAAACGCGCTCATCCCGATGTGCAACCACCCCCAATTTACCGCTGCAGGTTCCTTACCGGTCCTTGGTGACCCGGGGCAGCCGCATAGTCGCACCACACCGGGTTCCTTGCTCGCCGTCCCGAATGCACCCGCTTTCAGCTGCTGTCAATGGCTGCTACGTCCATCGATTAAAGCATTGGCGCCGCCTGCGGTTGCGGGTGGCTGTCCTGGTCGTCTCAATCCTGCCAATTCTGCAGGCGATCTCCTTAAAGCTACACCGCCCGCGTCAGCAGCGGGCGGCCGTTGGCGTGCCGTGACACCCTGTCTCGCATCATGGTGGCCTGAGGCTTTCCATTCACCGCTGTGGCCCAACCTCAGCGCCGAACCGCCTTGTCCTGCATCACACTGGCCGTAGGCCTCCCCATCACTGCTGGGCCGACATACCCACCGTGACGCCCTGCCTTGTGGCCCATGGCCAAAGGCTGCCGCCCTGAGCATGGCTCCTGACTACCGCCTGGTCCTTAACCTGCGTCACAGTGGCCGTAGGCCTCCCCTTCCACGCTAGGGCCTGACCTACCCAAAGTGATGCCCTGCCTTGTAGCCTGTGGACGAAGGCTGCCGCCCTGCGCGCGGCTCCCAACTCCCGCATTGTGCTGCCGCACACTACGCTGCGATGCCTCCTTCCCACGGGGAGCGACCCTGGCGCCTGACTCCTGCCTAGCGCGTGACCTGTGGGGAAGCCACCACGGCCTTGTCTGCCACCATGTGCTGGCCTGCTTGACACCATGTACACAGCCGCCAGTCCAACCACCCTCGTTATGGTTTTCCGCCTCGGCTTCAAGGAGGCTAAACTGCTCGGCTAGCGATGCCCTGCTGCCGCGGAAGATACCCACTGAACTGCGCGTGCCTAGGCCCTTAACTATCCAACTACTCTGTGATGTGTGCTTGCTGAGACTATTTAAATGGCGCGCTAGGCTAGGCCAACTATGCTGACCACCAGAGCCGCCATAAATCCAAGAGGGGAAAACAAAGATCACCGCTGAAATAAGCCATGCAACCAGCATCCAAGCGCTGTCCTTCTCCGTGCAATTTTAAAGAGTATGTCACCTGGCTAAACAGAGGTAGACAAGATCAGCTCAAAACAATAAACGTTCCTCTACCCTGCGTTCAAACCAGTTCGCCACCAACATGTGGCACGACTATAATCGTATGTCTGTCCCCATTGCCCCTACAGCACCATGCAACTCCCTTATTCGTTATTATAACCACAGTAACATTTACATATCTAACCTGACAGGCTTAAGAGTTTATAGAATCCAGACCAACAGCTTGGCTCATAACAATAGTGATGAGGGGGGGGGGGGATGGAGGAGGAAGGGAAGCTGCCGGCCATTAGTGGGCACACTATGCTCCTTAGCAACACTCCCAGCGGTCATCGTGTTCCTGTGCTGTGTGAAATTGTTCTTACAGCAACACAACATCCGCTTAACCAGACCATACAAAACCCAATCTTCTATAAACAGCCTATTAAAACAGCTTACCTATTAACACTGATCAATATTACGCACGGTTCAACATACCCTATATACATCTACCCGTGCCCATACACATGTATACACCTACATGTGCCATACACATGTATACACCTACATGTGCCCATACATGTATTCACCTACATGTGCCCATACACATGTATACGCCCACACGCATGTATACGCCCATACGCATGTATACGCCCACATGTGCCCATACACATGTATATGCCTACACACCTGAATACATCCCCATGTGCCCATGCACATGTCTACGTGCCCAAGCACATCCCCACGTGCCCATGCACATGTCTAAATCCCCACGTGCCTGTATATCCGCACGGGTGCGCGCCTCCCCACGCGCCCGCATCTACGAGTGCCCATAAACACTCCACGTGTGCCCGCACGCATCTACATGCACATAACACCCATAAATACCTATACGCATATCCACGTATATATACCCGCACATATCCATCTGCAGTTACAGAACTTAGGGGCCTATGCAGAGAGCAGCGCTTTTTAAAATTGGAGAGGGGAATAAAAAGTCGGTTTAATGGAGAGTTTTATTCTCCATATGCAGAAATGGACGAAATCCGCTATTTTTAGCATTACTGCATGTGGAGAATTGTAAATGAGGAGATGCGCGCAGCTGAAAGGGGAAAAAAAATCGCGCATTTTTTTTTTCCCCTATAGGCGGCGACCTCCTGCTTCTTGACAACTTTAGTTGGCAGAGAAAATTGATGAAAATCGCGCCAAAAACAGCCGCTAGATGGCGAGCGCGCCTTTCTGAATTCGGATACTTTTCAGACTGGCGAGATGTAGTTTCTCGCCAGCCGCGCGGCGACATTTTGAAATAGAAAAAAAAAATGGCGCGTTTTCCCTAGCTCGCCATTTTCAGCTGTTTTTAGCACGATTTTCTCCGGAAAATGGCGAGATTTCAAATAGCGCTGCTCTCTGCATGAGGCCCTTAGACTGGTGGCAGCTGTGAGAGTCTCTGGTAGATTGTTCCAGTTGTGAGGTGCACAGTAAGAGAAGGAGGAACGTCCGGATACTTTGCTGAACTTTGGGACCATGAACAGTCTTTTGGAGTCAGATCTCAGATGATAAGTGTTGCATGTGGTGGGGCTGGGGAGTATGTATATACTACTAACACACGTGAACGCTGTTACAACAGTGTAGACTTTGTTGCGATTTGCATTCACCTGGTATAACAAAGTACACAATATGTGGCAGCAGGTTTCCTTGCAACTTATTGTTGGGTTAAGCTAGTTACAATTGCTGAACTGGTGCTCTCAACAAAGAAACAACTTAATTGCTACTTCACTGACCTGGACTGTCTTGGTATTACGTATCAGTTTTTTTGTATCATTTATGTTGTGTTAGTCCAAGTTTGTCAAACCCTATTTTATAGTTATTACCAATAAAGATTACATTTGAATTAATTCATCATTACTTGTGATTTGAGCGCTACAACTGGGGTACTTTTCTCCTTACCTAGATAAAGTTTAGTTTCTGCATATCTATATGCCCCAAGCACCTTACACATATGTGTCTGTGCAAGTGCTACTTCCCTTAATCGTTTCCCACATATTAAGACAAAAATATTTTGCCTGCTAAATTATAGCAAAACAAAGATGTTTGACTTCATGGAAAGTTGGGGGACATTTGATTTTTAGGCTTGAAAGGGGTTTTGGTATTTTTTGTGGGGGAATTTTTCTCAAATTCTGTAAAAAAAAAAAAAAAACCTGCACCATGATAATATTGAAAGTATAAACTGAGGGAATTGTTCTTACCTGAAGCTAAAAAATCCTCAGAATGATATGCAAAACAAACCGTACTGACTGATTTTTCATCGTCGTCGTTATCATCATCATCATCATCATCATCATCATCATCATCATCATCATCATCATCATCATCATCATCATCATCATCATCATCATCATCATCATCATCATCATCATCATCATCATCATCATCATCATCATCATCATCATCATCCTCATCATCTTCTTCTTCTTCTTCCCTAGTCTATCCACTGCTGGATGAAGTTCTCCCGAACGATCTTCCAGGTACCGCGGTTGCAAGCCTCTCTTCTCGTTGCTCCAACAAATATTCTCCCACATTACCTTTGGTCGTCGTTTTATACTTTCATTTCCCTTAGAATCCAGTGGAGTACCATATTTGTCCAATGATGGTCATGTCTACTTGCGATGTGTCCGGTCCACTGCAATTTTAATTTCTCCACCCTTGCGATGATGTCCATTCTCACCCAATCTTTACTTTATATAGTTTATATCAAAATGTGCACAAATTGGGGAGATTGTCTGCGGCGGGCGCAGGGTTTACAGAGGCCCCCGCGCGCTTCCTGAAGGGCAAGAGCCGGCAGGGGGGCGCAGAGAAAAATCATTGCGCTCCCCTGGTTTATATAATTTATCATATCATATACATTTATTAACCTATCTGAGTTAGGAACAAAAAAAGGGAAAAACAGTCACGTCCTCTGTACCAAATGTTCGTCAGTGGATACGATTCCACAGAACCCAGGTTAAAAAAAACCTCCCCTTTAATACAGTATGTGTGCTATACTTTCACACAAACCTTTTTGGTTTCCAATTCACAGTTTAAACCTTTTTGTCTCACACAATAACTTTTTTCAACTACAGAAGAGCTGAACAGTTCTCTCTTTAGTCTTAACTGTATATTCTATGAAAAGTAATGGAATATCAATCACTCAACAAACCACTAAACTTGCTAATAGACAACTAGCTAGCAAATGAGCATAATCACACAGGGCACACACTCAAAACAGAATAAAAAGATCACAATCAAGTCACTAGAGATGTGTGAAACTTTCTAAAAGACCGTCACAAACTTTGTCACTTTTATTTCTAACCAAAAAATTGAGTAACTGATTAAGCCACCTCTGCTGAAACAGGGATATCCTGAGATCCTGATCTATTGGTGGCTCTTGCGGACTGGACTCGACCACCCGTGGCATAGAGTATGCAAGGTTCTACTCAACACACATCACTCAAATGGGTTTAGCTAAAGGCTATAAAACACCTTTCAGCCTTCATTTTACAATGTATCCAAATTAACTTTGCAGAATTATTTAAACATAATCCTAACAGTTTGATTTTTCTAATAACAGTATAATTCACTCTGATTTACAGTAACTTGGACATGGCACAACCCATTGATTTATTTGGTCCCTGGGAGGGACTGTGAAACGGTATATGTCCTTATATTAAAGCTCTGCTACAAGTTTAAGATTAGATCAGCTTTACTGTCTTGCAAGCCAAAAGAAGATTAGTCACATGCACTGAGTAATTGATTTTTTTTTTTTAATGAATTACAAGTGGATTCTGTGAGATCAAAACGACATAATGATTATAATATTCGTTCCACTGAAAAATGCTACATATGAGAGTTAGCGCAGGTCTTAGGAGTTTAGTAGGCTGCCTCTTGTTTTGTGCATTAACAGAATAATAAGAAAAATAATAAGAAAAAAGTTAACAACAGTACCAATAACAAGAAAATACAGTGTAAATAATCTTATTGAAAGAGGTAGGATATCTGAAGAAATACATGGAGCTTATGGAGGGATTTACATTTCAATGGGCAAATCTTGCTGATGGTTTTTTTGAGCAAATTAATGCATGGAACACTTTCAGAGTACTCAGATTACTGTACAACATTCCTTCTTGTCTGATCTATTTCATGCGTGTTATGGGCTTTTTTTAATGTGTGTGAAGGAAATGTCACCAGGATTGAACCATTCACTGCAAAACAATTCTGCTGTGCATTAATTACAGTTGCTGTGTGATAAACTGGAATTAAGATTTCCAAATCCAAATCCCAAAAGTAATACTAACCAAACAGTGTGAGAACATGTGTACTACCAACCATGGCTACATAATGATAGATGATCATGAGTCAAAATGAGGGGGCTTCAATGGCTTTTGTGTTAGGGAAGTATGTTTGCAGTGCACTCTCTTTGAGATGTTAGTGGGGGTATAGTATTAAGACTGGAAACATGAATGTACAATGTATTACTATTATTGTATTAAACATTCACTGGTGCTTATTTATTAGTAAACACTGGTGAAACTCGTACGTATGTAAAGTACATGAATTGAACTCCTACAATTGGGAAAATATGAACTTTTTAAATTGGTTAGAAAGAGTTTCCAAGTTTATAATATCCATGGTTCAGTGAAGTATTTAAAAAGTTAAAAAAAAAGGGATATACTGTACAACTTACTTTGCTGTCTTTATACTGGGACTATGCTTATGTAGATAGTTCCAACAAACTTGTCTGTCTCTCTCTCTCAAAAAAAAGAGTCACATGCCACATAGCATAAATTTGTGTTTACATTTATTATCAAAAATTAAGAATCTAAAATAGCACACTCACAAGTGTAGCTAGAAATAGTGCATTTGGAGATATATTATCTCAGCAGAATTCTTTGGAATAAATTACATGAGGTTACTACCGAAGCTCATAGGATCATGAGTAGGTTATTTCTTGTCTTTAAATATAGAGGAAGGGCTTGGTATTATGCACTTCAAGCCACTGAAAAAATCAACAATTAAATTCACGCATGCGCATACTGCAAAAGAGCATGGTGAAAACACATACAAGCTTTTATAATGGCCAACATTGGGCACATGCCCTCTGTAACAGGGATTAATTACAGTGTTCTGTGTGGCTTTAAAGATTGAAGTACAGTATGTACTGTATCAAATATCGCAAACATGAGCATTGCAGCAAACACCAGTAGGAATTGTGCCATTTTGTCTCTCTGCTACTTTAATTTAAAGCAGCAGTCCAAGCTGCCACCCCCCCCCTTTAAAATGTACAATACAATCCACACAATAATAAGTAATTAGCCAAGATGCTGATCAATCCGTTCTCCTGTGATCAGTGAAGATTCGGCTTGGGGGCTCACTAAATGGCTGCAGAGGAGTATTCTGCAGTCAGTGGAACAAATTTGCATATTAAACACACAAAGTTCTGTGGGGAAGATCATGTGACCAGGCAGTTGCTAGATACAATTGGTGCTCTGCTAGAGAGAGGGCAGGGCTCAAAAATGAGTGTATCAGAGCCTGTTTCAGAAGAGGAAGGGGATGTGACTTTGTAAATGTTTGCTATAGAAACAAAAAATGATTTTTACATTATAATACATAAAAAATGTCATTCGGGGTTGTTGTTTTTTTTTTTTTTTTGCTGCAAGTTTTTTTTCATGGTACAGGACAGATTTATTAAAAAGAAAACACAAGTAGGATATTGCTTGAACTACAGCTTTAATGTATCAAGGAACCTTGCTACAATTTTGCTCCTCTTGCACCAGTAAAGGATTGAAGGAAGGAGATAGTCTGTGCAATATTGTATATTATGGATCAAAATTTTCTCCTATTCCAGGTTTTCCTTTCTCTTTTTGTGTGTAACTTAAAGGTTTAGGTTGTAATAACATCTTCTCCTAATGGAATCCATAGCAACTGTAAGAAACAAGTTTTATAAGAATGATATGTGTGCTGCTTATACAAATGATGGTCCTGGTCCTCTCTCTGCCTGGTCCAATGCAGCCCTGTTGTGCATCTGTGTCCGAGACTTGCTTTGATGTGACTCTAACCCTACTTAGCATTTACCTGCCTTTACATACTTTCCACACCCCCTGGTCCTGTATTTTCTGCAGTGCAGCAATATTTCATGGAGAAATGCAGAAAGTATATAGCCAAACCAGATATGTATCAATAATGGGGGTGGTCACTGTTGTTTAATGGTACAACAGATGGCTCAGATTGTTCATTTAAAAGCTCTCTTTTTTTGCTTGCTAGATATTTTGCAAGGACAAAGGGGAGGAGGAGAGATGGCTCACCTTCACATATATGTTGCTGTGTATTCATGGAGAACTTAATTTTCTGCTATATATCAGGAAATGTCCACATACCTTTATTCCCCTGGAACATTCATATAAAATATGTGTCCATTAATCATTGTTTTCCAAAATCTTATGTCAGATGCATGATGTGTGTGGTTGATAATCCTGATAACTCTGCAGTATTTTTTATTGAACAGAACACAGAATAGAACAGTTTTGCTGCAAGCCCTCTAGCTACTTATAGCCTTAGATTAGTTTTCACTGTAATATGGTAGTAAAGATTTCAAGACAACTCCATCTTCATACTTTTAAGCATAATTTATGTACATATGAAATATTAAATAGAAATGTTGCAAAATGGGCTATATCAGTGTAGGGGTAAAAGAACACGAGTACAACAGTTAAATAACGAACCATCAATCAACCACAAACTTGACCAAGAGCTGTCATCGGATAAATTAATGTTTACTTGTTTTAAATATGAACATGATACAAAATACATGCATGGTGTGTGAAATGTTTCTAAGAGCTGGTGTATCTGCATTCATTTACATCTAGCGGTCCTCTTGTAATGTTGAACTGCTGAATTAATGGCTCTATTTGTTATAACTGTTATTACTCATCAAATCAGGGAGTTTTAAAGTTTTAATTAATCTTCTTAGTCTGAGTTGCAGGTGGCCAATTCCTCCTATGTTTCTTGTCTTCCTTAAAAACCCTGAGGACGACAAAGAAAATTCAGTCCTATGTGGGAGCATATTAGCATTTTTTTATTTCATTAATACTGTACGTTACTTAAATTTCTGAATTTCCTAATCAAAATCTAGTTAAGTCGTCTCTTCTATAAAACTACCAAATTAATTGGAAAGTACAATTTTTCAGAAAGAAGGAGATGATTTTAATAATGCATGCACAGGTTTTAGTTCAGACATTTAATAGACGTGAGTACTTACAAACAGTAAAATAGGGAATGTAAAACATTTATTATAACCCCCAAAATGCTTTATTTTTAAGGTGCAATTCATGAACGACTAAAAATAACATATTATTTAGCCTATCTGATAAAAATATTGGAACCAGCACAACAATCACTAAATTTAGTCATTATGGTGGCATGCATCAAGTCCCGATATTTATCAGAAACTTGTTAACTTAACACCAAAAATACAGTACTGTATATTCAATTACTTACTTCAGGCTGGTGTTAGCCCTATCTTGTCTATGTGTATTATGACCATTACACTGTACATAGGCAAAATAAGCTAAATCAACATGGTGATAACACATTAAGTATTATACATTTAACTTCATATTAATCCCTTAGAAGCCCAAGTAGTCAGCTAGTCATGAGTTTCCATAACTAGCAGATCACTAAGGGCTTGACAGGGGTAAATACTGATATAAAACTACACTACCTACCCCCTTGGCTACCTAAGTGGCTAGTAAGGCATAGCCATTTTGGATCTCAATGTAAAGCTATAAGAAAAGTTTCTCACTGACCCCATACCCCATCCCGGATTAAGACACATCAGACATAGGGCCTTATGCTGTAAAGTCCAATAGAAATTATCGGCATGGTTTTGAAATCACCATTTATTTGCCGTGTTGCTCTCACGGTATGCAGAAAGGTCCGAATACCAGTGAGAGCAACATTTCCAAACATGGCTAGTTGCCGTCTTAGAGGTGACCTGCCCTCAGAAGGGCTCACACGGTGAGTTGAATCTGCTGCAGAGAGATCTGCTTCTCTCTGCGAAAATCTCTCCGGAAATAAAAAATATTTTAACATTTAAATGTTATTACTTGTGTATTGTAGCAGGGGGTCTCCAGAGCATGGAAATGTCCTGGTCACATGATGCGAGACATTTACATGCATAGGGGATACCGGCACACCATAACGGGGCCTTTATCTCGGGAAGTAGGGGGTCCCGGACCTGAAATCAATGCGGTTCCGCTCCGGAAATCCCCTGCTCATATACACTAGTCATAAAATTAAAATTAATTTTTTTTAGTAAGCACCAATATGCAACCCACACCCTGTGCCCCCCCCCCATTAAACCATGATTTATTTTGTTACACACACGACTAATACCCCAGGCCGACAGGGGTCGCCAGTTGTCCAGACGGGTGTCTGCAGGTCCCACAGTGCACCTCGGGGGGTACCCATGAGTGTCTAGGGATCTGGGTGGTCCCAGCTAGGTTCTGTGGGCCTCCAAGGGTGTCCATGGGTGTCCCCACTGGTGTCTGGGGGTCCCCAGGTCATCCGCACCGGGTGACTGGGGGCCCTCGAGTGGTTCCCACGGGGGTTTTGGGGGCCCTCGAGTGATCTCAGCGGGTCCCCCACAGCTTTGGGGCCCAAGTTATTCCCCGCTGGTGTCCCCCGTGGGTCCTCAGGTGGGCCCCATTGGCATCTGGGTGTCCTCGGTTGGTCCCCGTAAATCCCTTCTGGCCTGAGGTAACAATCCTGTATTTAAAAAAATAAAATATGGCCAAAATTTCAATCAATACACCTCCCTCCCCCCCAAACACATACAGTACTGTAATGGGCAAAATAACTATTATGCAGATATGGATAATAGATTATTTGCCCATTATTAATCACAACATTAGCAAGCATACATAAAGTAAATAAAACCATTCTACTTACCCCTTGCAATATGATTTGCATCACCATCAGCTTACTGCAGGTCCATGTCCTCCGTTGCCAAAAAAATATACATAGCAAAATACATTCTAAGGGCCCCTAGCCCCTTAATCACCTTAACGGTTATTAACCGCTATAGTAATTAAGGGGTTAACCCCCATCCCCCGCTACCCACCCAGGAGGCCTAACCACCCACCCCGGACCCACTATACCCACCCTGTACCCATTGAATGGCATAGTGGTACAACATACCCATATAATATAGGCCTGATAAGCCACCATAACACTCAATGGGCACCTAATCAAAATACATTAATGCCCAAAATACACAATAATAAAACATTCCAAAACACCTAAAAACCCCAATTTAATAAATTAAAACAGTAGCCAACAAATGCAATTAAAACAAGCACTAACCAACACAACAAGGAATTCATTCAACCATTAACCAACAAAGCAATTAATGAATAAAACAACTCAGCTAAACAACAGGGAAATAATTCAACCATTAACCAACAAAGCATTTAATTAATAAAACAACTCGGCACCACAACCATTAAAAGCATTACCCAACACAACATCATTAACTAAAAAAGAAAATCAATTGGCAAAAAAATTTAATGCAGCAAAATGCCAAACAATTACATCCACATAATAAACATACATAGAAAAAAATCACACTCAATGCAAAACAAGCAATTAAAAAAAAATTATTGACCTAATAATGTATTTATCTGTACCCTAAAGTGGTACAGATTAATACATTATCGGTCAATGTACAATGAAAAAATTACCAATGAAAAAATTAAAACGAAAAACCTGTAAAAAATTATATTTACATACATTCAATATTTTACTTACTTTTTGAAGCGCTGGCCCTCCGACTCCCGGGGAATCAGGAAGCTCACGTACCGCGAAGGCCTGAAACTGCATCCAATGTCATCCGCCATGAAGATCCGGATCAGGTACCCCAATTCATTCTTTTCTCTTTAATCCGCTTCTTCTATCTTCTTATGTAATTATTTTTTAATTTTCTATATCTTCTTTCTTCACCTGTCAAACCAAATACTAAATGGTAGATCCACAACACAATGTTGTCTCGTCGGCTCAAATGAGGCATCACAGCCTTAAATATGGCTTTTGATGTCACATTTGGCGGGAAATGTTTCAACAGACATCTGATTGTCTGTTAAAACCATGTGTTCACAGTGTAGTGTAGGACCTGCATTAATTTGGTTATACCTTGGCGTTGGTATGCAGGCTTATGACGCTTTGGCCAAAGGGTTAACTAAATAACCAAGTATTTATTATTATTATTTAGAGAAAAAATAAATAAATAATAATGTAGCGCTAATTTCTTGATGTATTAAATATAGAAAATAGATAAGTTCACTTGGAAAGAATGGCTGGCTTCCTATGATATAACTCTGACCCCAGGTCAGAAAGAATGAGTGGAAAGAGTGTTATATCCCTGGCGCTCGGCACATATATCAAAACATATATAAAGGATATATACAACCAGAATCGATGGTACTGTCATATCCAATGGAGTACTCCACGTGTAGATGGTCAAACATGGAATAAAAATAAATAAAATGACATAGCGTAATACTGTATGATAACCTAAACAAATATACACCAATACACAAAAACACAATACAAACAACAAATGCTGAGAACAGACAGGTGACTGATAGTTATAAAAAACACATTTAATAAAACACAATTAGTAAAATGCAAATATTATTGCTATGAGTATGAAACTGGAATAGGTCCCACTAGGTCCTGCTGTAGCTGAAGTACTTGCTTACCAGAAGTAAGAAGGTAACGGGCAGTGGATATTCAGAGAGTATCCCCTCTCATCTGTGGCCAGTCTGCTCCGAGCGTTCCTCTTTGGCATCGGTAACGTGCTGATGTTCGGCATCGACTCCCGGGTGGGGCACAATTAGTATTTTAAACAAGTATTTTACTTTATACTTTTTACCATATATGTTTTGTCAATGGGATGTAGCATTGGGCACCCCTGTCTCTTGTTGTATACAATTGCCACGCTCAGTAGCTCTCTTGTTGACATAAATATATATATTCATGATGTGGTGGGTGTGGGAGTTTGAGCTAGCTGGGAATGTGTGTTAATCAATTTCTGACTGGTAGCAGTTGTTTGGAGGCTGGTGGCACCTCCCCCCAGAGCTCACTCCTCCTCCACCTTTTTAACTTGGGAGGTCTTTTCATTTGCTGCAGGAACAGGACCTATAATGGTTCTTCCCCTCTTACAGAGATAAAAGGAAGTGTTCACAGTGTAGTGTAGGACCTGGATTAATTTGGTTATACCTTGGTGTTTGGTATGCAGGCTTATGACGCTTTGGCCAAAGGGTTAACTAACCAAGTATTTATTATTATTTAAGTATTTTACTTAATACTTTTTACCATATATGTTTTGTCAATGGGATGTAGCATTGGGCACCCCTGTCTCTTGTTATATATAATTGCCACGCTCAGTAGCTCTCTTGTTGACATAAATATATATTCATGATGTGGTGGGTGTGGGAGTTTGAGCTAGCTGGGAATGTGTGTTAATTCATTTAAAGGGAATGAAGCCAGCCAATCAGAATGGCTGTGCTTCATTTCCCTTTAACATGACGTCATTGAATCAAGATGCCTGGCATCACATTGTATTTCAGCCAATCAGATCGTGGGAACTAATTCCCCAGTCTGATTGGTTGTAGTGCTAAAGGACAAAAATAGTATGAACACACAAAGAAAAAAGTTGTCCTTTATAAAACACTCAAAATATGGTGAAAAAAAACCCCATGGACTTTATTAATAACACATGTAACATGGTAAGTCCACCCTGCCTCTCTTTACCCTCTGTCACTTAAGTCCTAGCAGTCAATGGCTGTGACAGGCAATTCTGTAGGCTTTTGACCCCCCTTATTTTCCCTTCTGAGTGACGAAAGTGTGTTGATGACTCATGGCCATGTAACAGCCTATCTGTTATTGGTACAGACCCATAGCCCGCCCCTTGTGGTTCCTCAGAAGGGAAGAGCCAAATGTAATCAGTCTGTTCCCCTCCTTCCTAAGGAGAGGATGTGAGTTTCTCCCCCGCCCCTCCAGGGCATGGGAGAGGCCAGTCAGGCCGCAGGGCTGACTGGCCTGAATCATCAAGGCTCCAGATTCATGAGCAAGCACCATCCAGATGCCTGTGATCATCTGAGACCCTAGAAACGCTGAGATACTTTGGATGCAGTGATGCACAATAAAGCCCCTATTGTATGTTACACCTCCCTGGAGAAAGTATTTGAACGAAGTGTAAGAGAGTGCTTCAGAAGGGGACTGCCTCTGGTACTTCCAGAGTCCACTGAAGCTGGAGGTGCTGGCACCGAACCAGAAGACATTACAAGCCTGTCCTGATCTCCCAAACATCGCAGATGAAGTCGGCTCTCCTGGACCCTCACAGGAATGCGCACAACAAACACCGGTAGCAGAAACAGTATCTCATAGAGGGTGGGGGTACATGTGCTACAATTGGAGGTGATAGTGAGATCAGGGAGGCTTTGGGACTTGCAGAAATTCAGCAGGCAAAAAGGGACTTTTACCATCAAGCAACAGGACGCAGCAGGGACAATGATGCATAAAGGGACAGGGCCCCTGATGGCATGATACCAGGGATCCTTGGGTACCCATACTTCAAGCTCACTGTACCTGAGGGCCAGGGGTATACCTCACAACTCACTGTGAAGAGCCCCTGGGTACCTAGCACATAGACTGTGCGGTGAATGGGGTGGTTTCTCCCTGAAACAAGAGGGGAGATAGAGGACTGTCTGAACCCTTCGTTAAAGACTGTGTTGGGGCGTACCCTGAGAGCATGTTTCCAGGGAGTGTGCTAATCGTCCACTGCAGCTCAAGACAGGGCCAGGGGCAAACTTCACCATGCACTTTTGGGGGATTCCAGTTGGAAACTTATCCTGGGAGCGTGTACCCAAATAATGATATCAGTGGACAATCCGTTGCTGTTTATGTGGGGATTTTTGCACCTGGCAGACTCCTGGCCATTCAAGAGGGCAAAACTGGGGAAGGAAATGTTCAGGACTGTGTGATGGACTTTGACATCTGGTACTGCAGTATGGATTGATCGAAAATGTCGGCCACCACGTGGTTGCCTGTACAAATGTTCTAAAATTGCGCTCCCGCCAAGACAAGGGAACCGCATGGGTTTGCAAGTGCAAAATGCAAACTTTTGCAACCTCAAGTTGCATCCTTTCGGAACCAAACTCTGGTGCCGCCCACTAAAGTGACTGTCTCACCCTGAGTCAGGTCAGCCTTCCACCCACACATCCCGCCTCTGAATTCCACCCGGGGGAGGTGCTACCCACGTCCAGCCAACCAGAGACTGTTCCATGCTGGGAGGAGCCAGCAGTGCTGCTCCAAGTGTTTCATTCTGTTTGGAGCTGAGCAACAGTGAGGAGTGATAACCAATTGCTCTAACTAAAACTACAGCAATGGCTTCTCACCAAGAGTCTGAGAACTTGGAAGTCACCAATTACCTCCTTCCAGGTGGCTACCTGATGGTCCGAGTACACGGTGCAAGGAATCTGCTTTTGGGTTTGGTGAATCCCTTTCCTTACAGAACTGTGCTGTTTACAGACAACCTCCTCTCACATCCACCTGTGCTGGAAATTACTGCAGTCCTACCTTGGTGCTCTCTCATTGGAAGAATGCCCTCCCTCCTGGGATTGACCCGCTGGCCTTTATATACTGTTCTCCCCACAATGCTTCACTGCCGAGCATAGTCCTTTGTCATAGGATGTAACTGTGTTTGCCACATGCTATCTGTTTGGTCATCCTGTTCTTGTTCCCTGTTCCTGGTTCCTGTGGCCCTGCTGTGTTCCTCCATTGCAAAGGCTATGTCCTGGTTCCTGTGCTGAAGCGGTGTATCTCCAGTGTATCCTTCAGCTCCCTGTTCCCAGAGGCCTGCTGCCTTTCCCATAGCAGAGGCCTGCCGTCTGAGTCCTGAGGTCTGCTGCTCTCTCTACATTGCAGAGGCCGTGTCCTGGTTCCTGTGCTGAAGCGGTTGATCCCCAGCGTATCCTTCAGCTCCCTCTTCCCTGAGGCATGCTGCCTTTCCCATAGCAGAGGCCTGCCTACTGAGTCCTGAGGCCTGCTGCTCTCTCTCCTTGCAGAGGCCTGCTTTGGACTCCTGTGCTGAAGCACTGGTCTGCCAGTGCTGCCCTGCGGTGTGCCTAGTCCGGCCTACATCCTCCCTTTGCTGTGACCAGTACCATGGGCCCTTCCTGCTCCTCGCACAGTGGCCACTCCCATGCTTCTACGGCGCCTTCGCTGAAGCGGAGCTCACCTGACTTCCCGTTGCCGAACCCCTGCTTGTTTCTACTGTCTCCAACCCTGACCCTGCTATGAACGACTACGAACTGCGCAATCCTGAACCATCTGAACCGTCGCTATATTCACATCCCCACCTCAGCCCCGCGGTCCGGTCCCGGTATGTGGTGAGCAAGACCGCTACACACGGGAAGAACTGTCGCCTACCCGGATATTGTATCTATATATAGATATAGACATTTTTTTACAGCACCATGCTGTCCTTCCTCCCATCGGCTTTGACAGAGTCTCCCTTGGCATCCATGGGGGTGACTTGGAAAGGGCCCTGTTGAGGCGCGAGTGCAGATGGATAGTGCAGTTGGATACCATGGTGCCTTTAGGCACTTATTTAGGGTTTGCTATATTTTTGTAAAAAATATTCATCTTGTGTCCCATTAATTCTCTCTCTATTTCCTCCCTTGTTTTTTGATTATTTATTATTTTAATAGTGCTATCACAACGAGATATGATGACTTCACCGTGGCATAGGATGGTGACCCTTCACCCATTTACAATCTTTATTCAGCTTAAACTTCTACAGAACGGCAGGAATAACAACAGCATGTCAAGAGCAATTTGTTTCTTAAGCATGTTTATTTTTATTGTAAATGAAGTATGGATCGGACGTTCAGATGGATGCATTTATCGGGTCCCCTCTGACTACAATGCCAGCATTATTATTGATAAATAATACTATACAAATGTGAGCCATCTGATTCGCCGCATAGATTTGCATCACGTCGTCGTGGGAACGACGCCTCTGACGCATCGACGCGATGACGTGTGAAGTATTCTGATGTGCTGCATAAGATCTGCATCGTGTCGCCATGGTAATGACGCGTCTGACACGCGATGCAATGACGTGTGAAGCCGCGGACGTCTGAACCAATTGGCTACCAATTGGATGAAGAGGATACACAAGTTAATCAGCTCTTACTAATAAATTATCTTTGCTTTGGTTTGGCGCAAATTTACCTTCATTAATCCAGCTATAAATTGTCTACGCTCATTTGAACTACTACCACTCCCAGAAGAAGACCATCGTCGAAATGCGTGGGTGTGGTAGCATGGCTGGGGGACCATCTATTATCCTCTGTTACTAAGGACTATTTACGCGGCTCACCATTGACTACAATATGTTGATGTATTTTGGACGGTGCACTATATATTGACTCTAAAGTGAATCGACATTATGATCTACAGCATTCATGCATGATCTCTGCTCTTACTATTCTATTACATCTTCTCCAATTATAACGATGAGCTGCTTCACTTTCAGCAGTTCATGTTGATCTGTTCTGTGTGTCTGATATGCATGTCCTGTGAATGTGTATACTTTGTATCTCTGGCCAATTTACATGTATGCCCTAGCTACATTTTATTAGTATGTTTACTTTATATATAGCTTGCTAACCATTACTAGGTTCAGCAGTAACTTGTATCACAGGTTTTAGTCATGTTTGTGAATCTCTTTTAGAGTTTGATACATTCTCTAGGCACTATTTTGTGTCCTCTTATGCATTATTCCTTGTGACCCTTGAGGAGTAAGTTAGGAGTCCCCCGACACTTTTTATATTTTCTCCCCTGTTTTTAAATCAATTAATAAACTTTCTTATTCTTTGGTATACCTGTGTGCTCCCCTGGGGATTCTTTTGTGTTTCTGTTATATGATTCCCTTCCCTGGAGCACCGCTGGCTTCTAATTACGATAGACTATATGCCAGCATTTGGGTATCTTAATATTTTGGCATGTTTGTGGTAATTTGTGTGTTTGTGTAAATATATATATAGTTAACAGAGCCAGTCGGCAAACCCTGAGGAAGGTCCCGTTTCTTGGGACCGAAACGTTGGAATTTTGCCCCCTGTTACCAATATACTTTTTCCTGCTTCAATATTGAGTGCTGTCTCCTGATTTTGTGGGATGAACACGGTATCGTTTACACACATATATATATATATATAATAAAAATAAATAGACGATAACGTTCTGTGGCTAACGAAATGCTTTTATTTGTGCGAGCTTTCGAGATACACTGATCTCTTCTTCCGGCGATGTTACAATGAATAAAGCAAGCAAAGGGTATACTTAAAAACAGTGTCTATTGGAATGTTATCTGTGCTCGTCCCTCCCCCGTGTGTAGATGTGTGTTTATGGCTAGAGGTGTTAAATGGTCCCTGAATATTAGTGATGTAAGAGTGTGTGTGTGTATCTATGTGAATATAAATGAATGAAGAGCCCACAGTGTATACAGTGCTTTACAAAAGGTGTGTGTGGAGTGGGAGTGTATATTAATGGTGTGGGTAGGTGTGGAAATGTGAGAGATAGTGGCATTACTAAAAGTGTGTGTAGATACTATGTCTGTCTCTGTTTAGGCCACGATATATAAATATCGTGGCCTAAACAGAGACAGAAATGTTATGAGTCATTACTGACACAAGTGAACTCTCTTCCCATGAGTGCTAAAGGCCATGTCTATACATACTGTGCTATATGTATGCACACACAGCTGTCTCTTACACATACTAATACTCAATGTTTTTCCATCCCTATACACCAATAGGGACCACATAGTATCTACATATATATGTAACTCTGCAGAGGACAATTTCCATTACAAATATGTTTTATGTTTGCTATATCTGTAAAGGTTGCATCACCTTACATTCTGTCACCTTGCGTTATCCCTGTCTCATTGCATTATGCACTAAGATGTAACATTTTATGACATGTGTAAGCAAACGCTAAAGTAATGCAAAGTGACATGGCTATTTTGGGGGTGTCTAGTATGTTATACAAATATATTCAATGCAACCCACCAAATGGACACACATTAACCCCTTCACTGCCAAAGGGCCTAGCAAAACTTTGCAAACCCTTGTGTCAGCAAATAAGTTATGGGGAAGAAAATACTCATTTAAATTTAATTTTGTTATATATTTGATGGAATATTTAGGCATATACATTCTTTTAAATTATTTACACCATAAATATATTTTTGTATACTATTTGCACAATGTACTTACTTTAGCTGTGTCTTCTAGATACAGAGCTCTGGCGCCTGCAGCAGATACAGAATGCTGCGGCCAGGTTGCTAACTAATCAGACCTGTTCCTGCCACGTGACACCTGTTATCTGTTCCAGCACTGGTTGTCTGTAAAGTGGTGAGTTTGTTTCTACAGTAGATTGCCATGCAGACATAATCAGGGTTCAAGCTATCTGACAGAGAGGCTGGCTTCCTGTATTTCAACACACTCTGTTTGCAGTTAAATGGGCTGCTGACAGTTCCTAGAATCTAAGTTACATAATTTGTGGTTGGAACCTATTCCTGCACCACATTGCAAAGCCTGTATAACCAGCTCCACATTGATGAGACAAAAAAAGATTGTGAGTAGGTTTACTGGCTATTAACTTCTTTAACCCAGGCTGTGCCGATAAACTGTGTAATGCGGCATGCAATAACTTATATTTATTCAATTCTTTATTAAATGTACCAGGAAGTAAAACATTGAGAGTTACCTTCCATTTTCAAGCATTTCCTGGGCATTGAGTTATGAAGACAAATACATGGTTACAAATCCATGGTTACATTAAGGGAACAGGGTTTTATATTGTGCATAAAGACATTGCATGCACAGTTTTACATATTTTATCTTGCAGGCGTATGAAACAGTTACAGATCAAATTAAAATGTGAGACAGCTTTAGTTTTGAAAGAACTTAGACTGGTGGTGGCTGTGAGAGTCTCATGTAGATTGTTCCAGTTGTGGGGTGCACGGTAAGAGAAGGAGGAGCGGCCGGATACTTTGTTGAACATTGGGATCACGAAGAATCGTTTGGAGTCAGATCTCAGATATAAGTGCTGTGTGTGGTAGGGGTGAGGAGCTTGTTCAGATAAGTGGGTCGCTTGCCTGGAAAGTATTTGAAGGGGTATAGAGGTCCATGTTAAAATGGACAAAAAGCAAAAGGTTCAATGTGTGCCCATTTGCATGTAATTTCCCAGAAACCCTGGCTGCAGTGGACGCACTGTTCACAAGTGTTTTTTTTATTTACTGTTGACATCCTTTAGGGTCCAAACCTTTAACCATGCTTCTCCTACTCTTTGGACTGCTCTGCCCCGTACGCTCCGAGACAACCTCGCTCTGGAAATCTTTATCCAAGCATTAAACTAATGCATCACCACTAACCTGGCAAATAAACCTAAACTTTCACATTCTTATTTTGTCACAACCTATATTAGCATTTTGCTTTAGGTCTTTAAGCCTATTAAAGATTATAATTTTTTTCTTCACTTTATAATTGTGAAGCACTTTGAGTCATTATTAAAGTTATCACTAGTTCAGTCAACTGCCTCTATTCCATTTTATTGAATTGATACAGTACATACTGTACCATGCTCTATATATTTTAAGAGTTGTTCTAAAATATATATTAGAGTTTTATCTTCAATAAAAATAGCAATTTTCACAACATGCAGCGAGTGAACCTACAGTAAAGTGTCAATAGATCTAATATACCATTGACAGATATTTTTCACCAGTTTTATATACTATAAATTGTCCTTCATGAGATACAAAGTGCTGTCTTTGTCATGGGCAGCATTGATTGCCCATACATTTTACAGTACTGTATTTTGGTTTAATAAATGTGTTTTTTTTTTTTTTTCTCATTGATTGGACATTGCTCTTTAAACGTATATTTATCTTAACACAGTTCAAATATCATTGTTCTTATTTTAAACATAGATATTAAACATCATCAACAAGAGACACTTCCGATAATGGCGCCTATTTATAAAACTGCGATAAGTGGATTTACATTTCACTGTAGCGATTAAGCTCTTATCGGATGTCCAAACCATGCAGAAACTGATGTTTATTTACATGATTTGGTTATGCAAAAAAGATAGAAAGAGAGATTTTTGAAGGTCAGTATGCGTAGTATTGCGACAAATTGGATGAAAAGTGCATACAAATGAAACATCAAACCATCAAATTAATATACATGCAGAATTATTGATGAATACGTGAAAATGCAGATTTTGAATGCGTTAAATTGTAAAATATCGCTTACATATGTAGCTGGGCTCCCCACTTACCTCCGGTGCGGGGAGGAAGGCTACTGGGTGGCTGGATGCCCTTCGCGGAGCTGCGCGGCTTACCTGGTGTCACCATCTTGGGGAACGCGCATGCGTGCTTTCGAAGAGGTACGCATGCGCAGTGGTGGCAAAGTTGCGGCAGCCATCTACAGTAGGTGGCTCTGCAAGGGAACACATGTCCCAGAATCCCCTAGGAGAGCAGGGAAAAGACAGTTTTGGTGCGAAGACAGTGCACGCTCAGTCGTGACGGGGACAGCAAGAAGGAAGGTGGTGTCCGGGTGCCAGTGGCTCCCAGACTAGGCCAGACTTCCCTCGCAGGCCCCAGCTAGGCCCAGAGCCACTTTATCTATGTATAGTAGGGAAGGCCCCCAGATAGGGACGCGTCCCTTAGCATTGTGATAATGAGAGTGTTGCTGCACCGTCGGATGGACGCCACATGGTGATCTGCGGCCTGCGGACTGGGACCAGACCACAGGCCCCACTATAGACATTAAGGGAGACACTCCTGCTTGAGTTCCCTCAAGAGACGGACACCACCAATAAGGTGAGAGGGAATTTGGCAGACCCCGCGTCGTGGCATCACGTTGCCGTCCTTCTGATTCCGGATCTCCGGTATACCCTGGTCTGGCCTGAGACCAGGAAGGTACCGCCGTGCACCAATGATTATACACAGGGATAGCGCTACTCCACACACACTTTGGGTGGGATTGTTCTGTGGACACCAGGGTGGTCAGGTGCCCAGGACACCCTCAGTACTTGGGGGAACCCCACCGGATGGTGAACATTGTGTTGGGTCATTGTATTGTGTGGACGTTGTGTTGTGGTTATTATTATTATTAGCATGCTAGTAAACAGTTATATTATACCTGTATGTGTGTTACTATCACTGTATTGGTTCCTGGGAGGGGTTATCCTGCCTACGTTGGGATCCCTCAACAGGTGGAGGTGCTGTACCGAGAACGCGAGAGCTCACCCCAGGCTCCCAGCGGCGGAGGCTTTGGCCTTCTGTGAGCCACAGTTAATTCAGCACGCATAGTTCCTATAGTCATAGGGAAAAGGGGCTACACATGGATGGCTTGATGTAAAAATAAAATAACATTACTGTAGATTTCAGAACTGAGATATTACCAAGGACAAAGCATTGTATTCTAGTGAAAATGTTCTTACTTCTATTTAAAAAAAAACACTTGGTTAGCCCAGATACAAAGCAAAATCTTCTTATGTCAATCGAATATCATTTCTCTCTGACAATGAAAATAATTACATTTTGAGAAAAGCTGGGAATCCCATTGAAATGTTGATCATTTAATAAAATTCATTTTCCCAAGGCTGTTATTCCCAAATCTTTAATCATGGTATCATAATTGATGACTACGGTTTATTGCTGGTATTGTTTTAATGCCAAAATTTAAGACATTGTAAACAATTAGTATTTCTACTGAGTGCAATTCTAAACTGTTGTACATATTAAGGTATTAATTATTTGACATTCGTGTGTCATTATATAATAACGAAATATACTTCATTTTTCTCCTACACCAATAAAAGCGGAAAAGAGGGAAAAAAAGGGAAAATATACTCCAGTCCTAGAGTTTATGTTAGCTCTCTCCAGCCACACTCGGCGGTCACTGGGCTGCCTCCCCTGACATATTATAGGAGCGCCACCTCTATATTGCCCTTACCCCTGCCCTCAGATTCAAACCAAGGGCTTTAGACTTGTGTGAACTGTCTGCAGTGTTCCCGAAGGAAAGCTGTGATTCTCTCCATTGACATGACATGCCAGATTCCATTCTTGACCATGTTCATATCCGGGCCATTGGGTTTCTTCAAACAGGCGGCCACACAGCACCTAGCTTACACGAGGACGTGCCTAAGGAGTTTGGCCTTATGTCTGGGGAGTATGGGGAAGGGCCTCCCAAATGGATTGCCCAAGGCTCAGGTCTCAGCGAAGAATTCAAAAGGATATTAATAAGGATGAATAGTGGTCTCCAGAAATGCATTATAATTGGGCAGAACGACCAGATGTGGGATAGTAATCTATTTTGTCCACACCCTCTAAAGCAGCCCATAGTGTGTACTCTATTGATAGCATGTAATCTTACTGGAGTCAGGTTCCAGGGAAAAAGCAATTTGTACGCATTGTCCTTAATGACCGTATATATATGGAGACCTTGGATGCTGCAAAGCAAATATCTGCCCAGTCCTCATCCTCCAGTGTTTCGTCTAACACCTCCTCCCATTGTAATATGTATGCACATTTCTAATTGTATATCGGACTCATTAGTTGTTGGCAGAGTGCTGAGATTAGACCCTTTTTTAAGAATCACATATCAAATAGCAGCTCAAAATAGGTTGTGGTAGAAGGTTGTAGCCTGGTATGGACATGCATTATGAAATTCTTGACTTGTAGATATCTGAATACCTTGGTTTGGGGTAGATTTTTGTTGTTCTTGTATTTGTACCCATTTGTTTTTACTAAAACAAATTGGGAGAATAAATGAAGCACGCCATGATCTTTTTTGCAACCGTAAAGACAGGAGGATATATTGTATATTTATTTTAACATTGTGACATGGATGGCTATTCAACACTTGAACAATTGGGTTTCACAAAACTTTGTTAAATCAGCAATAGTATTTTGAAAGAAACATAATGGGAATATATAATGATAATGCTGATTTAATGTGCAATTCACAAAAAAGATTGATACGCGTAAAGAATGAGCAATCCTGAGCCACAGGGCCAAGGAGATTTGATCAGTACTGTCACATGGCGCCCGTATAAAGTGGACAACTATACTATAGGGCACAGAATAGAGTATTACAATACAAAGCATTGCAGCAGGGTTCTCAACTCCAGTTCTCAAGACCCCCCAACAGGTCAGGTTTAAAGGATATCTTCCTTTCAGCACAGGTAGCTCAATCAGTGGTTCAGTCTTTGACTAAGCCACCTGTGCTGAAGCAGGTATATCCTAGAAACCTGACCCGTTGGGGGGGTCTTGAGGACTGGAGCCGAGAAGCCTGTATTACAATATTCAAGTTTTAAAGATATCTAGCCCCTACGTTGCTTGAAGGGCTACCAACAGACAGAATAGTCATGTATTGCAGAAAAGGAGTTACGTGAACTCCCGAATGCTAACGAATCATCAACACTGTGAAACCAGTGTACCACCTACAGTATATTAACCTCTTAATAGCCAAAACTGCCAGCAAGGCATGGTAAACCCATCTAGCCTCTGAGACATATTAAAGGATTTACATGTGGCCTACCCTAACATCCCTAAAATCCCTAAAATCCCTAAAATCGTCGCATTGTTTTGGGACTTCAGCAAATATACATCTCCATATCTCACCAGTTTAGCACAAATGCTAAATACAAATGATTGCAAATGCGTCTTCAAAATATGTTTAGGACCCTCACTGTTATCATCAGTTATCATGATTTTACTTTAACAAATATGTTATATTGGGACCTATTTGGAATGTTTACAATGGGATTCAATGTTGTAAAACAGCGTCCACGCATTCAATTTAAAGTTGTGCGAAACTGTTCTGCGTAATGGAAAGTTATTTTTGTAGCTCAAGCACAACTCTGTCCCTGTTAATTCAGTTTATTCTATTCCAAACTAAAACTTTATCCAATTAACTCTCGCAGAAGAGAAAAAGCTATGAAAACAGATCACCATTTATCACATTAAAAACAGATGCTATCAAGGGCACATCCACCCCTTTGTGCCAGAAGAATCTCGGGACGTATTTTGTGCTTCATCGGTTCCATCTTTGTGTCTGGTAATGAAAAAGAGGAGCGGAGGCCGTTCCTTTATGTTTTATTTATTTGGATTCTTGCATGTTTTCAGACATTTTATTGCACTAGCATTGGCACATGCGAGGCTTATATTTGCTGAGTCAAAAGCTCATATGCCAAAGCATATATATGTATTTGAAATTGTGGTTTATTGAAATAAAAAAACATTTTTTTTAAAGTATCACAAACTGCAAAACAATTATAGTTGTCAGAAAACATTTAAAAAAAACACACGTTTCAAGAGTTACAAGAGCTATATTCTTAAGCCCACACAATATATTGGTTAATGTCTGAAAGTTCCCTTCGTTATGTGTGTTTCCTGCCACAAACTGCATAACAAAATCTTGGTAGTATGAATAAAAGAGCAATGTTATGATGCAAAGATAAATGCAAATCACTCTGGGTATTGTCTATTGAAATGTCAATTTACATCATATAACCTACTGTACAGCAGGGGTACTGAACTCTAGACCTCAAGATCCCCCCCAAAATATCAGGTTTTAAGGATATCCCAGCTTCAGCACAGTTGGCTCAATCAGTGGTTCAGTCTTTGACTGAGCCACCTCCACTGAAGCAGGGATATCCCTAATACTGGACCGGTTGTGGGGTCTCGAGGACTGGAGTTGAGTATCACTAACCAATAGGTATCATATTTTATATTGTAACTAAAGATAGCGGGTCTGTATTCCCAAAATCCTGGCACCCTTCCCCCTCTGAGCCTTGAGGGTCCGAGTTTAATCTATTGTGAGGCATGGTTCGGCCTGCTGGGCATGGCCTAAGCTGAAAACGAGTCAAAACCCGTTGGCCTGGATCTGTCAGAAATTTCCCTTTAAGGATAAAATCACCTTTTTCATGTTGGCATTGGCAGGGGAGGGAGGGTGGGATTGAGTACAATAGAGACTGAGAAATCCACAGAGAGACAGAGAGGGACATGGAGACAGAAATAAATTCAATAAATTATTATTTAATTTATAATTGTATTATATTACATTGAATTTATACTGGGCATGTATACTAATAGGCAGAGAAAAGTCCCCCACCATCTGACTTGTTCATTCAATCAGTTCCAGTACAGACTAGTTCCATTTAGGTTTGGTAATTAAAACCGGGTAATATTCAGATTAGTATTTATTTTTTTACCACCATCTGAACTGTATCCCCTCTACTAGTCAATCAGTTGCAGTTGGGTAAAACAGAAAAACTAACATAACACTCTCTGTTGGCACCTGATTATACAAAATATTAAAACTAAATATAATGAATAATCATTTTTTTTTAACAATTTTAATCTACTACGGTAGACACAAGGACAACTATCTGACCTGTATCCTACTTTCTGTCAGAAAATATATAGCTACCTTACCTATAGCTAGCTAACTTTATACAGTATATAAAACTTTTTTGGTACTTGATTAACTATATATGTGTAGGCCTCACAGATTTACTCCAGTCTCCTAATATATGTATATGTGTGTATTTAATATATATACATATATGTAATATATACACATATATATGTAGAGGTATCTGTACCGTGTTAGTCGAGTTTAATAATCAAAAACGAATAGATGATAACGTTCTGTGGCTAACGAAATGCTTTTATTTGTGCGAGCTTATGAGATACACTGATCTCTTCTTCCGGCGGTGTTACAAGGGATAAAGCAGAAAGGTTTAACTTACAAACAGTGCATCTTGGAATGTTATCTGTGACTGAAACCGATCCATTCCCCCGTGTAGTATGCAATTTATGACTCGAGGTGTTAAATGGTCCCTGAATGTTAGTGATGGGCGCTGTGGCCGATTTATATATTTATATTTATATTTACATACATACATACACACACACTCCCACATCACCAACAGTCCATCTTGGAATGTTATCTGTAACTGAGGCCTATCCCTCCCCCCGTGCAGTATGCGATTTATGACTTGGGGTGTTGAATGGACCCTGAGTGTTGGTGATGTGGGAGTGTGTGTGTGTATGTAAATATAAATATATAAAGTGCCCACAGCGCCCATCACTAACATTCAGGTACCATTTAATACATTAAGTCATAAATCACACACTGCACAGGGGGAAGGGATCGGTTTCAGTCACAGATACATTCCAGGATGCACTGTTTGTAAGTTAAACCTTGCTTGCTTTATTCATTGCAACCCAAACCAAATATGTGAGACAGCGCTGCCCCACTAAAGTGTTGAGTTTGTGCACTGGTGAATTGGGTACATGCCGGGTGTGTCCACACCCGTGCGTGCAGATGCTGTAGAGGTTGATGGTATCCATGGATCCGTTATCGGAACCCGCAAAGCCTCCGCCTCTACGTTGGGTGGTGTCCCGCTTGGATGTGTCGCCATGAAAAATGTCCTTTGCTGTAGGTGTTAGTCCGGTCCCAGACAACCTGATGCCAGGGTGCAGCCACGTCCTGTCTGTGTCCCTCTCTCTGGTGCTACAAGGGCAGTGTCCATAACTTCTGGGCCTGTCCCTGGAGCAACCATAAGCTGAAAGGGCAGTCAGGGCCTAGCTTCGGGCCTAACAGGGGGTATATAGCCTAGTGCAGGTGCCACAGACCTGCACATGCAACGTACCCCTTCTTTGTCCCATCTCCGACTGGCATGGCAGCAAATGTGCGAAATGTATCTATTCCCTGCTTCAGGGAATACTGGTGCCCTATTGGCTGTGATTCATCACATGTTCTTCAGCCCTATGGCCTGTTCTTCAGCCCTATGACATGTTCTTCAGCCCTATGGCTGTTGTCCCCGTGGAGCATCTCTCTCTCTCTCTTGCCGCCTGCACTTGCCTTGCACATGCGCGAGGAGTTCCAAGATGGCGGCGTCCTGCAAAGAGAGCTGCCGGCGACGCGATTGCCCTGCCTATACCCCCAAAGCTACCAGCACCTGCCAGACGCATCAGTTGCCACATCGGAGGTAAACAGGGCTTACGGGAGATCTGAGTTACACTCTCCCCCTGGTGAATACCCCAACGCCCCTGCTTGGGACAATGTAAAACATAGCAATATTACTATCAACAGAAATTATATAATAAAAATGCATCATATAACAAACCTTAACCACCATCAACGACTTTACATGAGGTTATGCATTTCAGTGAACATGGTTATAACAGATCTCACTTTGCTACGGGCCCACTGCTGAGCCTCATAATGGGGTGCCCCAAATTGATCATAGGTCATCCGATTGGGTGGATGCCAAGCTCTAGGAAGTAGTACACAAAGTCCTGAGGCTCAGCGTCTCCCATTGAAGGCATAAATGTCTCTACATAGTCTCTGCTTGGAATGAAGCATGGGCTTCTGGGGTCCAAGGGTTGGCTCGTTGGCACCACCCTTGCAGGCATTGTGCATCGGGGCCCTTACCCGTAGCTCCTCCAGGAGGTGCTCTGTGAATTTGAGGTCCCCTTTGAGAGGGTCCCTCTATTGGATCCTCACCAGTCTCATTGACGATTTCTTCACCATTCGCATGATCATTGGTGGTCTCTGAGATAGTTTAATTTACAGACTCTTGGCTAGCTTTGGATTGTTCCGGCTCACCATCCAGTGGTGTAGCCGGTACCTCTGGTTCATCATCTCTCACTTGTGGGATAGGGAGATGGTGGTTACGGTGCCAGACCCTTACCCGGCCATCCGTGTCTTTTATACGGTCGACCGGAAGGCCCGGTATCTGGGACTTGACCTCGAACACACCGTCACGCCAATGGTCGACTTGTTTATGTTTCTCGGTAACCCTGAGGTTGCGGAGAAGCACGGCATTTCCAGGACGTATTTCCTGGTGTCTGACCTTGTGGACATTTCTATTCTTATTGTTGGCATTGAGTTGGGCGGCGGACTTCTCGGCTTGCAAGTAAGCCTGTTGCAGGTTTTCCTGAAGCCTTTGCAAATATTTGAAATGCGTGGTGTTGTGTCTCCCGTCTGTTAACACTCGCAGACGTACATCCACCGGCAGCCTGGCTTCTCGCCCAAACATAAGGAAGTATGGGGAGAATCCGTAGACTCGTGTCAGGTACAAATGTATGCATGTACCAAATTTTCCACATGTCGGCTCCACTCTGTCTTCTGAGCGCCTTTCAACGTGCTGAGCATGTCCAGCAATGTCCTGTTGAATCGCTCCGGCAGAACATCACCCGTACGATGGTAGGGAGTTGTCCGGGACTTGGTGATGTCCCGGATTTTGAGTAGCTCCCGGATTAGTTTGCTTTCAAATCCCAGTCTTGAGCAGAATGAAGGCGTTTGGGCAGACATAATGCATGAAATACCTTTCCCACAGTATTTTTGCCACTGTGATGCCATTCTGATCTTTGGTCGGGAGATCATGCAACCATGGTACTTGAAAGATCCTTGGTGACAACGATGATGACGATGATGATGATGATTATGATGATGATGATGATGATGATGACGAGGATCATAGGAAAACATAGAGAATATCAAACCACCTGACATGTTTCTAACTATATAGTGTATATATACACCCCAGCGTACATCTGCATTGCCCCAAAGGCACACAGCCTGATGGGGCCCCCCCAAGAACTGCTTCCCTCTGCACAGGACCAGCGTGCTAAGGGTTAACATGTGCTTGTTCTTTGTTGAATCGGCAACCCCACCCACTGAAATGTTAATGAGCCATTTGGACACAAAGAAAATATATTTTTGTTCACAGATGCATCAGATTCAATCTCAGCCACCCCAGAGTACTTCTGCATTGCCCCAAAGGCACACAGCCTGATGCCCCCCCGCCCCCCCAATAACTGCTCTCCTCTGCACAGGACCAGCGTGCTAAGGGATAACATGTGCTTGTTCTTTGTGGAATCGGCAACCCCACCCACTGGAATGTTAATGATCCATGGGGACACAAAGAAAAGATATTTTTGTTCACAGATGCATCAGATTCAATCTCAGCCACCCCAGCATACATCTGCGTTGCCCCAAAGACGGACAGCCGACGGGCAGCCAAAGGGTATGAGCCGTTTGCTGCCGTTCGCTGATGTTGGTTGATTTTAAAGTGATGTTAAAGCTGCTCTACTTCTATTTGAAACTCATAAGCCCTTTATCCCTCGGTACCCAATTTTCCAACTCTATCTGTCCATGAAATGTCTGTGAATTCACTGTATAACCCTGTTCTTTTAATGTAACCATGTATTTTTTATAACTCTGTGGCCAGGACATACTTGAAAACGAGGGGTATCTCTCAATGTATTACTTCCTGGTAAAACATTTTTATAAATAAATTAATTAATTAATTATATATATCAACAGTCAGTCAATCAATTCCAGTGGCTTTCTTTTTACATTATTTTTTTATTAATTATCATTATTTTTGTATACAACAACCCCAGGTGAACTTGGTTCAATTCCCAGTTTCAGCTCCTTGTGACCTTGGGCAAGCCACTTGATCTCCCTGATAAAGGAGCTTGATAAAGGACCGGGAGGTTCGAAACATCTCTTCCATTTTTCTGTATTTGACCCCTTATGGTTGTGTAGCCAGGTCCTCTATTGTCCCTTTTACCTGGGACGCTGCAGGGAAGTTACTGCAGGCAAGTGGGTTACCGGAGATCTGCGAGTAGACACAATCAGGGTGCCGCTATGTTAAAGGGGCGTGCACATGTGCAGTAGTGCAGCCGCCATCTTAGGAAGGTTGCGCATGCGCAGAGGGACATAGTTGTGGCAGCCATTGCCACGCTCCGCAGGAGGGGAACTACAAGTCCCTGCAGCCTCAGGAGCTGCAGCTCCACATGGAAAAATACAGCCAATAGGGCTGCAGCATTCTCGGGAGGCAGAGACTGATACTTTTGGTGCGCCTGAGACCACACCAGTCGAAGCAGGGATGCATAGGGGTGAGGTAGTGTATGGGTGCAAGTGGCTCCCATACTAGGCTAGATAGCCCCTTATCTAGCCCCATTATACTCCCTGCTTGGCCCTGACACACCCCCCTGATTGTGGCTGCTACAGGGAAACGCATAGCTAGGGACATTTCCCCAGTAGCTGCCTATAGTTAGTGTATAGCACCGGTGAGACGCCATGCGGTGATTTCGGCCTGTGGTCTGGGACCAGGCCACCTACATACAGAGAAACTTAAAGGTGAGATACTCCTACCGGAGTTCACCCAATTCAAAGGCGGATGCGGACGACATGTTGCTGGATCAGCGGATCCCATTTGTACAACTGCAGTACCCGGGTGCTGGAGCCCCGGGCAGGTACCTCAACAAGTGGACCAACATTCCACGGGATAGCGCTATCTCCTACACCTTTGGGTGGGCACTGACATTGGGGGGAAAGGATATCAGTGTATTGGTGCCAAGCACCCTTTATATACAAAGTATATACTTTGGGGACACTTCCCTGGTGTATTGGGGGTTGTGTGAATGGGACTATATACTGTGGGTACAGGTTCATTACCTTGAGTTCAGTAAAACCAGTAGTTTTATACCCTGTGTGTGGTTATTATTTGTATTGTTCCAGTGAACGGATTATCCCACCACTTTGGGATCGCTCCCAGGTGAAAGTGCTGCACCGAAGTGAACGAGAGATCACCCCAGGATCCCAGTGGCGGAGGCTCAGGTATTCTGGTAGCCAAACAGATAATAGCAGTACCGGTAGTTTCCTTGGTGATGGGGAAAAGGGGCTACACTTGCTTGATTTATTACAACTTTTTTATATCATACAGAGAGTACTACAGTATATTTTTTATTTTGGTAGTATCTATTTCCACGTCTGGAAGGTGATCCAAGCTGCTCTTCAAGCACCATGTCTACAAAGATAAGTAACTTATTATTTTCTTGATATACCTGTTTGAGTGCCCTGAACTTCTTGTTATATAGATATAGATGTGTATGTATGTGTATAGAGTTTAACTAGGTTAGTGAAGTATACAACAAAAGACAAAAAAGCCCCAATGTTACATCCAATCTCACAAATTAAACAGTTAAATACTATCTATTTTTCTCATAAGTAAGGGTATTCTAGTTAAATTCTCTGGCCAAAGCGTTACATGTTACATGTATATGCCTACAACCCTTTTTTTCTTTTCTTTAAAATATATCCTTCCAAATCAGACACTAATTATGACTATTCAGAAAAGCATCAATTATGTACAATAATCCAAAACAACCAACAATTGAGTATCATGTACTGTATCTCACAAACTATAACTGCTGTACATAACATAAAAACATTTTTAAATATATATAACTATATAGCCCTGATGAAGTAGCCATAGCTACGAAATGCATTGGAATAGATTGTGTGCTGTTTCTCTATTCTATTGCTTGCTATAAATCTTTATTTAGCTCACTATTGCCTCTTTGGCTATTTTGCTGCAAGTTATTCAACCTATTCAGAAGACGCTGTTGATTCGTGTTCAACTACAACAGCTGTGGTGCAGTTCAGGTGATCCAGCCCCCTTTCACTTACACCTAGATGACGGTGACACATGGAGTTCACTACTGAGGACTGGGAGCGGGTGCATTCCATTACCGGATCTTCATCAAACGTGCTGCGGGTGTTTGTTTGCTGTGACGATCGTAGGGAGAGCCATATGAGGTTGGACTTACCTTTCTTCTCCACTTGGAACGTGATTGTTTATACCACTGAGCCGGGAGCGGGTGCTTTCCCTTCAAGTGCTACCATCTATCCGTGTGCGGACACTCACCACCCTTCTTTACAATTTGGCGAATGTCTCTTTCCTTGGAAACTAAGACCATTTCGTGATGTGTATGGGAATCTGGTAACAATGTATCTCTTATAATGCAACACGGTCATTTCCCTATGTAGCACTGCTAATGTGCTGTTTTATTTTTATATGCTTTTATAATTACTAAAGATTAACTATGTGAATTTTTGCGCTGGTATTTTTTTCTCACCATTTTCTTCTCACATTGATGTTTTGAGTCATCAATTTATACAAGCTGCACTTTTTCACATTTTGAGCCAAAGTCGCCTTGCAATTGGGCTAATTGTTTAAATTCACTAATATACTCTATCCAGAGTTACCACTGTTAATTTTGAGCGCACCTTTACCTACGTCCTCAATGTACCATATATACACAAAGAAAACTATTCATATAGCCACTCAATATATACAATGGAAAAAAGGATGTATAATAAACCAAACCGGTGAAAGTTTGGAGTGATTAGATAGAGTATAACAAGATAGTAATATATCTTGATGGAGCGGGCTGCTGCTTCAGAAATTATGTTGCCACATCATAAAATACGTAAAAGAAAAAGAAGCGCAAGCTCCATAGCATAACAAATAGTTTAATAAAGTAAAAAAGAGAAACAGTCTCTTGGACTTGCACTCACAAGAGAACAGGATAACATAGCATTTCAGAGCTAAGTCTCTGTTGTTGTGTTGTCACCATTCAGAGTGTCTGGCGTGTCTGGCTACCGGTTCATGAGAAGTCCCCAGGCAGATTCTGCTGAATTATGGATAGATATCCTCTCGGTAAGACTGTCCTTGGTACTGTGAAGCCGATGCTGAATTCTGTGAGAGATCCGCCAGACAGACTATGCTGAGAGAGATCTGATGAAGTCCCATCACGTGACGAAATGCATTGGGATGTTGCGTTGGATGTGCTGATGTCACCTGAATGAGTCTGTGGGTCAGTGAGGAGGAGAATACACGCCGCAATCTGGCTACCTCTGTTATTGTAGTGGAGACTGGCAATCTCAGTTTGTGTGCTACATGCATGCTGTGTGGGACTCTCTCAGCATAGACTGTCTGACGGTTCTCTCACGGAGTCCAGCATCAGCTGCACAGTACCAAGGACAGTCTTACCGAAAGGATATCTATCCATAATTCAGCAGAATCTGTCTGGGGACTTCTCGTGAACCGGTAACTGGAACCGCCATAAACTCTGAACGGTGACGTCGTAACAACAGAGACTGAAACCTGAAAATGCTATTTTATCCTGTTCTCTTGTGAGTGCGAGTACTAGAGACTGTTTCTCTTTTTTACTTTATTAAACTATTTGCAATGGTGTCATGCCATGGAGCTTGCGCTTCTTTTTCTTTTTTCTTTTATATATGAAAAACACGTTAACATGATTAATTATTGATTTATTTTTAGCTATAGTTTAAATTAAAGAAACTATTTTGCATTGATTTCCCATGGTTTATCATATCATGCAGCCAGAATTACCATCCGTGGAACCTCGGGAAAAAATCAAAATGCAGCGGCTCATGGGAGGAACAAGTCAACAGCAGCGGTGGTCAGTTCTCTTCTATTGAACCCCCCGCTTACAGCATTAATCCAAATATCTGTTAAAGAGTGCGGTTGTATTACCATAACTTTTCCTGTACGTGGCTAAAAGAATTCTGGCTACATCTGTATTGTTTAAATTGTATTTTTGTATTTTGCTCAACTTGGAAATAATATATAATAATAATTGTTTGTTCTTGTATAGTGCTGCTAGTTTTACAGAGGCATTTTGCTGACACAGACACTACTCTGTAGCGTTTATAATCTATGTTTTTGGTGCCTGAGGCACAGGGAGATAAAGTGGCTTTCACTTAACTGCAAGTGGACACAAGGAGCCGACACCAGGAATTGAACCAGGCTCCCCTGCATCAAACTCAGTGCCAGGGTCAGTGAGCGACTCCTTCAGCCTAATTCCTAATCACAATCAGTGTACTTGTGTGGATAACTGCAGCAGAATCCAAAGACAATGTTCTTTTTACAGAAATAAGATGATCATTTCTGTGCTCTACAATTGACTAAATCGACACAGATGGAGAAACCCTTTTCTCTACACTATTTGTACAATAAAAACGAATAAAATTACTTTTTGTTGTATTGAAAAAAAATCCTAGAATGAAGAACATTAACGATAACCTGGTTATGAATTACAATCTTCTTTGAATAAGTAGCATCTTGTAGCTTTTATTTTGTTTTTTTACACACCCTCTACAAGCTTTGTTTGGTCCTAGTGGAAAGCATTATGTAATTAATTAGCTCCCCTGAGTGACTATACTTCAGAAGAGGTTGCAAGTGATATGCCTACAAGGTTCTTTTTATGAGTGAGGGCCTCAGGACTTTTTGCTTCATGAACTTTTGATCTATCTTTGTCAACAACAGATGAAAAACATCAGACACCGTGGTCATGATTATTTCTTAGTTTGGTTCAAATTTCAGAAGCGATGCAAAGGTGAATTTTACATAAAAGAGGAATTTGTGCTAGATGTCCCTTAAAATGTTCGCATATCAATATTGTTAAAACGGTAGAGAAATATCAAAGTGTGCACAAAACATGTCTTCTTCTTCTTACAACTCAGTGAATCATTATTTTGAACTTTTATAGTGATTGGTCTAAAGTACCTGGTACTGAAATATATACATACAAAAATGAAAATTATTTTCAGGTCATGCAATACATATTGCTTGACCTGAGGAAAGGAGGAGAACTCTTGACAGCCTGTCTTATAATATCTATTGTAGTCCAAATAAAAAATGTAACACCTAATACTGAAGTAGTCATTTACACTGCAATTTCACAACTGGACTAGCGTGGCTTATACTACTTAATGTATTATTTTTCTAATAGTTGTTAAAAATGTCCAAAAAAAATACACTTGACTCGCACTCTTTGTGTGAAAATGGTGTATAATAGACTAGTGGTGTGCAGTCTGTCTTCTGTGGCAGGATCCGCCCCACAACTGCCACAAACAGGAATCTGAATGGAAAAGGAGAAGGTTAGACACAACCATATATACTGTAAATATAAAGGTCAAGTCAGATAATTTATTGGTGAAACGAGACCAACTGCACAACATTTTGGGATATAAACAGCCCCTTCTTCAGGTATATTTCCTGTTGTTAAACATGTCATAAACAGCATGCGAGAAAATAACATGATACACTTGAAGTGTACCGTACACTTGAAGAAGACAACCTATGAGGTTGTCATGTACAAAAAGTTCTAATGTTGGTCCACTAAAAGGTATCTCAACCTGCAGCGCACCTACTTTTCTCCAGGAGTGGGCCACTTTGGCTATTAGAACTTTGAACTACCGAAAAAATAATGTTATATACAATCTCAGAAGCTGATATTACAGCTTTTATACTGTGTGGGGAAGAAAATAAAGAAGTACATGAACAGCTTGTGTTCATACTGGTACCAGATAAGTTGAGTTATTTGATAAATAATCTAAGTATAGAGCTAGAGTTTACTGCACTTGGATAATTAATCTTACAAACTATAAATGTGGTTGAACGGATTGGTTGGGTGAATCGGCAGAGCTAATGAGGACACTATGAGATCTTATAAGAGAGCAGACGGCCCCAGGGATATATGTGCTGTGCTGCACCTGATGGAAAAACTAGAAGACATCAAAGCATAAAGGATTAGTGCTCTCACAGTGTTGGGAAATGGCCATGGGGAAATTCAGCAACTTATTACCCACATACAAGCTAATCCTGTTATCTACAAAATATAACTGTGTTCAGGAGCTGCCATCATCTAAAGTTGCAGGAGGCTAATTCTATGTTTATATGGACAAAGTAGAGGACATTAACTTAGAAAATACAGCAAATAAAGTGTGTGTTCTTCTTTCCGTCATTGTCTGTAAGATACACTGTACTGACCCACGTAGTTAAGGATTACTGTATGTGAGTTATATTCTTAAAGAAATAAAGTGGGAAACATGAAGATAACTTATGTTTTACACATTAATTATAAGAGTAAAACATTTTTTAACTCGGCAGTTACTTTTTGTTTTTCTAAACACACCTTCAGCCATTTTGCTAATTAAAAGCACACTTTTGTATCTTTTTATATAACATTTCCAGCCAGATAGTTTATTTGTCTTTCTAAACATACCCTTAGAGGTACAATATTTACATACATATTACAGCTAGTTGTGAAGATGAATATATCTTGGAATTATACATGTAACTCTGTGATAGTATACATTAATTTGCGATAAATATGCAGGATTTACAAATCCCTATTATAGTGATACCCACATATTGACCCCATACCAAGTCCTGCGGCAAAACTGATGAAGTGTTGCTGCAATACAAATCAACGGATGTATCGAATAAAAACATTTGGAATATATTTCTTTTATAAGTCAGATGTTTATTTGCATTAGGTGCACAATAAGACTACAGTAGATCTTATTTCTAGCTCTTCAAAAAAATATTTATAACGTGTATGCCAGGACAAGGAGGGATTGGGCAACAATTTAGAGAGCTTTGGCCTCACACCATAATATAAAGCTTGCAGTGTACTCAGTGCCGGAATTCCGCATAAGCTAACTAAGAAACAGCTTAGGGCAGGGGTGGGCAACTCCAGTCCTCAAGGGCCACCAACAGGTCAAGTTTTCAGGGTATCCCTGCTTCAGCACAGGTGGCTCAATCAGTGGCTATGACTAAAGCAGGGACCTCCTGAAAACCTGACCTGTTGATGGCCCTTAAGGACTGGAGTTGCCCTCCCTTAGCTTAGGGCCTCACAATTTGAGGAACCTCAAAAATAGAAGAAATAAATGATGCATTTAACGTTTTAAAATCAGAAGATAAATAAAAAGATAGGGGAAAAAGAAGATTTTCTATAAATGTGGATATTTTCGTTCAAATATGACCCTAAGCAGCATGTGCATGGAAAGTGACATACTTTGCAGCTTCTCATTTGAAGACATCATCACTGACTTTGCTCTTCCAAAATCACGAAAGAAAATGTATTAATATTAAAATCAATGTGATGTGCAAACACTGTTCCTTTTAGCTTTTACACCGTCATCTTTTTATATAACAATGCGAGTATAATGCTTTCATGCATTTCAGTTTCATGTTTATATTTTCAATGGTCCCTTTGGCACCAAATTATCTGACATACCTTCACTCTCACTGTTTAGCTCCCCTGTATTTCCTTGATGAATTACTGTATGACACTAACCATTTGTATGTATGTATGTAGGTCTTTTTTATATAGCAGCTTTAATATAAATAGCGCTCCAAAGCAGTAATACACGTGACAATCATATAAATAACAAATAATACAAATAACAGAACATGGGAATAAATGCTTCAGACATAAAAATTAACATTTAGGAAGAGGAGTCCCTGCTCCGAAGAGCTTACAATCTAATTGGTAGGTAGGAAGAACATGCAGAGAGAGTAGGAGGGCATTCTGATAAGTGTGTCTGCAGGGAGCAAAGCTTTATGTATCAGGTGTATAGTATTAGCCACAGAGCTACTTACTGTACAGTTTATGCTCGTTAAGCAGGTGTGTTTTAAGGTGGGTCTTAAAGGTGGATAGAGAGGGTGCTAGTCGGGTATTGAGGGGAAGGGCATTCCAGAGGTGCGGGGCAGTCAGTGAGAAAGGTTTAAGGTGGGAGAAGGCTTTAGACACAAAAGGGTTAGAACTTTAAATCTGGATTTAAAAGGGTATTCCGGAGGGCATTTTTTAAGATGTTGTCCTTCAACCATTTAAAAAATAATCTGTACTTTCCTAATTCAGAAGCCTATAGGTTTTTACAACTCTGTCACTTTTCTCTATCTCTCAATCCCAGGAGAGGGGGTCTTAAATGAAAGCAAACTCCATGACTTAAGGATGCCCCATTAAATCCCTTTCCTTCTCCAATAAACTAATATTAGACAATAATACAATTATATACAGACAAGAAACAAAACAAACAATAAACAAATAAGTCCTTGGCGCACTATCTGGTATATAACCTGACAGAAATGAAGTCCAAATGTCCTTGATGATAAGGATATTAAATCCGAAATCCAATCACGCTCGAGGTCCTTAGAGGTAGTTGAATCAGATCTGTGATGGTATAGAAAACAAAACAACCATTGCGCAGTACTTCTGGTCAAACATCAACTCCCCCACCGTTGCCAGCTACTTACTTAAAATTAGATTTAAAAGGGCCTCAAAAGGTATCTTTGACTTCTTTCCCTGTTGTCTGATCTCAGCTCAGTTGCCAGGCGAGATGCCCCCTCCGCTCAGATATAAGCCATTCACCAGCACAACACCGGAAATTAAGGAAATATAGAGGCCAATGGTATGATACGTAACAATTTAATAAAAACTACAGGGCTATACAACAATGCACTCACATGTCTATAGTGCATTGTTGTATAGCCCTGTAGTTTTTATTAAATTGTTACGTATCATACCATTGGCCTCAATATATCTGTATATATCTGTATATGTCTGTATACCATTGTTGTACATTCCTTGTGGATAGGTTTTGTTTTTTCTAATCCTTAGGCAGCCGCTTTCTCAGTCTACCAATTAGTCTGTAGGATTCATTTTCTTTGTATTGTTGTTTCATGTAAGGAAGATCCAACATTTAGAGCACTTATATATCACTATAGTGGATTGTTAAGTTAGGTTAATAGATTGAGTGCTTAGTATATGTTTTAGTTTAATTTATATCACCACAATAATACAATTATACGTGACACTTTTTGGGGTTTCACGTCCACAGCTATAACCGCCCCCCCTGAACCCTGCCCCGGGTTGCCTAACCATCCTATCTGGGACACCTACCCCCTTAATCCACATACTTTACCCTAATACCACAACAAACCTGCCCACCCCCTCCACTCTACAGTACTGGCCATTAGCCTCACAAGTTAAAGGTGGATAATGGCCAATATAAAATAATATACACTTACAGCATAAAAATATCAAATATAAAAAAATATTATTACACACACGTCTGTCTGTGTGTGTGTGTATATATATATCACATTGCACTAACCACTAAAGATTAAACACTACAACCTTCTCCAGGAACCCTACTCCTCACTCAATACATCAAATAAAACATTAAAATGAATGGCATATACTAATATTAAAATGACAGTAGACATGTAAGTGACGAGTTCAGCGAAATAACCAGGGAGACATATGAGGGGAAAATAAACCTTGGCTTTAATTCAGCCTGTAGCTTCAAATAATACAGTTTAAGGCAGCACACAAATAAACAAACTGCGTATCCCTTTGTAAGGGCAATCCAGTCCCTATCTGCAGGGATGGTAGGATAGGCCTCTTACGAACCTCTGACCCAAAGGTCAAAGTGGTTCATGTTATTAGGGGCTCTCTCCCGCAGTCCATATATTGGTTGGTGTCCATAGGATGCACCCTCTGGTGGGCTCCAGGGTCCTCTGTGTCCTGGAATAGAGGAGCTGGTTCCCTGGGATCCCTTTCTGTCAGCATACACCTCCCATGTGCTAGAAAGATCCCCTGCAGTTTTTGCAGGAGGCTTCTCTATTTCGAGCCCTTTTAGACAGGTTGAGGCCCTGTCGCATACCTCCCCCATTTGTTGGTAGCTCAGGATAGACTTGGCTAAAGCCCATCCCATCACACTCAATCGATATGTACCTGCGGCTCAAATGAGAATGGGTGTAGGGAGAGTGTCCCCAGGCACGCTGGGATTGGAGCCCATTCTCCAGGTATTCAGTGTTTCTTCCAGAAGGTGCTTGAAATCAGCGTGCTTTAGTCACTCGAGGAGGACTTTTCCTAAGCACAATCTTTACATGATGGGCTTAGATTCCTCACCTCTGCGGAAGACTTTTCTCTCAAGCTCCTCTTTGCATTTTACCTAGTCTTCTTTTAACCGTTAGGCCACTAGTTTTTCCATGCATCAGGCCATCTTTTCTTCCCTGAAACTATGGTGAACACCTGCATCAGGTACTGTATCAATGATTGTAGGTGGTTTAACCTAGGCAGAGTTTTAATCCATTCTGGAATCTTGTGATATCTCTGTTTTGGATTTGGTAGGCTAAGCAATATAGGAAGCCAAATATAATATTTGCTAAGGCAATATAGGAAGCCAAAGTAGGCCACTTCAGAACCCTGGACAAGGCCAAACCATTTTCTGCTAGCTGGCGTTAGGTGATTCTAGCTTCCGCCAGCTAACGCTGGGTAAATCCACAACCTAATTTAAAGCGTTATCAAAAGCTTATTTCCCTCATTAAGTTTAATGGACTGCTGAGGATATGCGTTGAGGCGGTCCCCACCTATTTTGCACATCATAAGCACAGACGTCCGTTAAAGTTAACGAGAGGCCGTTGTTACATTAACATGGCACTTAACACATGAGCCTTGGACATCCCCATTAGCACTAAACGATTCTTAACTGATGTTAATGTATCATGAAGTATTTAAAGAAGTTCTGGAGATCTACCCAAATGAGTAGGGGTATTTTGAAGTGGGCAAATAATGGAAACACTGCTAAAGAAAAGAGATGTTGAAAATCTGCAATCCAATATTTGGAGGATTCAAAGCAGCATGGATTTCCTGAAGAAATTATTATGGTAAATAATTCTAGATGACTAGAGGATTGATGAAGACCCTACCTTAAGTACTGTGTTCAGTTATGTCAAGAAAAACCAACACAAAATGTTGAACAAAGAAGAGAAATGAAAATGGTTAACGGTCTTCATCATAACAGGATACATAAAAACATACATATTAAAATAATGTTAGCGTGGAAGATAGGAAAGGCAGGAGGAATATGATAATGTATCACTTATACATACATAAAGTGTATCAACAAGGTTCTTTATAGGAGCAAAGAAATGTTAAGAGAAAGAAGAATGCTAGAAAAATAGGTGACTGTCTCAAGCTGGAGGGTGGGGAATTCGGAGAGTACCTGAGAAAGTACTTCATTACTAAAAACATTTTAGATCCAAGGAACAATTTCCCAGGACAGGTTGTGGATTATATTTTTATTTTCTGCTTATCTTCTTTACTTTCTATCTTTATATATACCCTTATGGGTCCTTCCACTGCAGTCAATTGTAGTGGGATGCCAGGGCACAGACTATATAAAATAAGCCCTGTTGCCTAAATAATCAGTCATTATTTTCCACTTCACACATACTGTACTTTGTTTTTAGCTGTCACTTGTCTAGATTTTTGACTATGAAGTAATTATGATATCAATTCTAATGTTATGTACGTTTCATTGTGTTATACAGTTTATTCTCTAAGATTCATGACCATGGTTCAATATCAGTTGAGTGTGATAGTTGGATTTGTTAAATATTTTGGAATGGAACAACTGTAGTTATTAGGACTTTGCTATTGTAATTTTATGTTTTTTTCCTTCTCTTTGGGATTATACAAAATATTTTGTGAAATGATGCTAAAATGTATCTAGGAAGTCATACAGCATTTCTTTCATACAGTAGGTTCTCTCTCTATATTAATATTTTCCTATCATTGTGGTTGTGAATGTTGTGGTTTGTGTATTTTTTGTGTGCCTGGCTCTTATTGTTGTCCAAGTAACATTCTCATGGTTGGATTATTATTGATAATCTGACCCTGATGACATGGAAATTGGTTTACACAGGGAGGATGGGATATTCAGTGGAGATCATTCTTAATCCCTGGAGGTCTAAGGGATCATATAAAAGCATTAAGGTTCCAATATTGTTATGTAAAAAATAAAAGGTTTCCTACATTCATGTTTTTTGTAGACAGTTTTCGACACTATATTTTCGTCTTTTTGAATGTCCAGTTGTCTAAACTTTATTTTGGGTGAATGTAGACTCCTTTGACTAATTTTCTGCTGTCATTTAATTTACACCTCTGCTGTGTCATTACGGAAAACCGACGAATTTGGTTCTGATCTTGGTAAGAGCTCTTGTTTCTTTTATACCTTGCTAAGTGCTTTAACTTAAAAAAAGAAGAAGAAGCAATATACTGGTATATGTACTGTAAATTTAACATTATAGCACATAAAACCAAACTTTGGTTTCCTGAAATTATAATTTTACACACCTAACCAATATACTGTAATGTTGTGAGCATACTCATTATGTATGTTATTATGCTATATTAGGTGAGCAAAACTGTGTTATGTACAAATGTGGAAGTTAACTGTAATGGATTCTGGATTATGAATATTTGACAAAATCCTTTATAATAGAATTATTTTTATTACAAAATATTAGGAAGAAATTGTGAATTTGAAATATAGCAAGAGATCCCAGTTAACTAGTAGAGCCTTATTGTACGGTTGGAATCAGGCTTATTTCTAACTCTCAGACTCAAACATCAGTAGCAACCAGGCATAACTTTCACACAGGTGCGAAGAGTATAACAATATGTAAAAACTTTAAGACTTACATAATTTTATCAAGATGCGATTTAATGAAACACTTCCCAAAGTTAATGTCACAGATCTTATTTACATTGGTTGAAGCTTTTTATGAGAACCTACAGCAAATTTTGCACCAGAGAAGTAAAAAAATGTGATTTATGATGAATGTGGTAATGGAGTTATTTCTAAATAGAACCTACAGTATGTGTTCTAATAAAACAGATTTCTAAAAAAAAAACCCTATATGAAAAAATAGGAGTCTATATGCAAAACACGGGCACAAAACCTGGGCACAAAAAGGAGCATACCTGGAAGATATGCAAATGATATTTATAGCATAGTCCCCCTCCTTACCTGCAGTGAAGGGGAACTGCTGGATTGCCCGCCAGAGCTTCTCACGAGTGAGGAGAGATGACGGCGGCTGTTTTGAACTGCCACACATGCTCAGTTGCGATCGGAGCGGCGGCCAGCTTTAAATGTCAGTCAAAGGCATTAGGAACTACAAGTCCCATTAGGCATTACGGCAAAATAGTGTGGTGGCCATCTTGGACTGACTCCGCATAGCCTGAAGCAGGACTATGAGTCCCAGAAACCATGGGGGGGGGGGGTGGTAGATGAGGTGGGATGTCCCAGCCAATGGGATTGAAGCACCTTAAAAGGAACAGGATATCCTCTGGGAGAAGGAGCCAGTGTGTGCAGTCGAAACAGAGGCAGCAACCTGGAAGATAGCATCCAGGGAGCACTGTTCCCATGGATTAGGACTAGATTGTGCTCCCTAGGCCCCAACTAGGCCCTGACCCACCCCAGCGGAATGTGGCAGGGAAGACCCCAGATAGGGACTCTTCCCCTTTAGTACTATAGTAGTACTGCTGCGCTGGTGATCGCACGGCCACGCAATGCACTGCAGCCTGGGACCAAGCCACAGCACCCTGAAACATTGTGTGAGCCTCTCCGGCTGGAGCTCACACTGAGAGGAGGATCAGGACCCTTAGGAGAGAGGGGATTTGTGTTGGAGGCACCACTATGTGGGATCCGTTCCAACCCATCGTCCAAGCAGCACCTGGGTACAGGAGTACCCAGGCAGGTACCCAACATGCACATTCAGCTACAGGGGGTATTGCTACCTCACATTTGGGTGGGATTGCTGGGACAGGACACCAGGGGTTATTGGTGCTATGGCACCCTCAGTACTTTGGGGGAACCACCACATATTGGGTCACTGTGTTATATTGTGGGTACCATTTATTATGTTAAAGCTGCATTTTCAGTTTCCCATTGAGTATTAGTACTCTGTTACATAATGCTCTGAATGATAAAACCCCAAGAATGTCATTGGGGCTTTCCAAATATGTGTGTGTAACACACACACAAACCTGTGGTTTCATTTGCCCCCTCCTCCCCTGTGTGAGGGTACAGCCGGGTTCCCTGATCGCGGCGGCCATTTTTTTTTAAAATCTCTAGTTTTCAATGCTTTATTGCTACCTACACACAGAGACAGACCAACACACGGAGACAGACAGACATAAAAACATACGGTATGCTCATATAAATAGTCTCAGTAAGTGACACTGTTGTAGTCATACAGAACCAATCTAGAGAAAAAAAATGGCAATGCTACTTTTAAACCTTGCTAACCCTAACGGAAATCCCAATGACTATGGAGTGTCAGCAATATAGCAAACAAAAGATCAGCAATAACAGGGTTTCACAAGAGTGGTATATCAGTTCATATGTGTCACCAGTCTCTGGAGAAGCTTGTTTAGTGTAGTAGTATAACCCTTGATAAAGGGCACACGGCCCGAAACGCGTAGGTGTGGTGACTTTTTGAGCTTTCTAGGGGTTTTGTTGGATCCATTTCAAGAATAAAGAATTTATTTTATTGTGAGCCTCCTCCAGTTTTTCTGGCAGTGCGCTGCCCTTTTCCATTTTTTCTCTCCTGTTCATCCATCTGGTGGATCTGCATGCCATCTGGAAGCGCATTTTGACCACACTGAGGACCTGTAATAACAGTGAGTTACCCCTGTGGGTTTATATATTCATCAGCTTTGTATGGGACAATATTTGTACTATATATGTGTGCTAGTGAGCACTAGGTACTAGTCCCTTATCATCTGCCAGGGATGCTGTACTAATACCCTACACAGTGGAATGGTCCAAGCGGAGATTTATACTTTATGAAAAGGGACTCAATTCGTTTCTTATGCGCTGGTCATCTATATTTAATAAATCATTTAAATCCTGTGCAACACTGTATTCTATCAAGCGAAATCTACTGTCTCCAGAAATGTCCATTGGGGGACTTGGACAAATGGGGTCCAAGTTCTACAATGGAGATAAACCGGGGTCAGTATTGGTCCTCAACAGAAATAACTTTTTTAAAGATAACTTTCTAATGAATCTCTGTAAATTTATTATCGTATCAAACAGATGAAAATCATCATTAGGAGCAAAGTTACGACTCTTTGATAAAACGCAGGTGCTGCGTGAAACATGTAAGAGGGTTTTTCCCTTGCTACTCCCTTTTTTAATGTGCCAATAAATATTTTGTACTAGAGTAAAGCAGTCCGGTCTCCCACGGAAAGGAGTGAGTACATCTTTATTAAATATTACTCACAACATCACAAGATATTCATCACAATGCACCGATATGCAGAGTTAACACTAGTTGCCTTAAGTTAGTTAACCTGCTAGCAATGTGTGAGTCAATTAAGACTCTTAACAAATTTTTAATAGTGATTTCAGTATATATTACTGACACCGTGGAACACCTCCTCCAAGTTTGATTATACTGTTGTGGGAATTTATCATATACAGAGACTGAGTTTCAAGTATATACTATTTGGAGTTTCCTCGGGGAAGCATCACTAGGGGGTTAATCACTCCCACCATCTCTATACTGCATTTTTGGCTCTATGGGTTATTTGTCCAGTCAGGAAGAGAATTAGTCATAGCTGCTCATCTACAGTTATTGACTTTATTACCTACTGCAGAACTTGAAGTGTATATATATATCCTCTCAATTTTTGAGCTAAAATACTTCCACTATACATCAATAGTCTATGATGCATTAAACAGTCCATCTTCAAGCAAGTTTATATACATTTCATTTGTTAACACATCGTTAAAACTGTATCTAGGATCCGGAAGCACTGATTAACAGAACATTGTTTCTTTTTTTTCTTCTAATAGGTGAATGGTATCTCTGAGGTATGATATTAGTGTTAACACTATTGGTCAAAGAAGGATATTGATGTAGTCTGACAATGTTGTCGTGAGGGTCCTTGTACAAGATACAGCTCAACCCCCTTATAACACTGTGCTTGGGGTCCAAAGAATCACATCGCGCTATAAGCGGATCGCGTTAGAAATAATGTATAATTGTATGCATTGTACAATAAAATATTTACGATACCAATAATCGTGTTGTAAAGTATTCATAAATACGAAAATTGGGAGCCACGCTTGCATCGCGTTATAAGCGGATTCGAATTGTAACGGATCGTGTTATAACGGGGTTGAGCTGTATAATTGGTCTAACGGGTTTTATGTATTTTCGGGAGGTGGAAAAAATTGGCTGTTTTAGGATGTTCAGTATAACGATAATTACATTTGTTAGGCAGGAGGGTACTGTACCCTCCGCCTTCACTTTAAAAATATGTTTTCTCATACCCTCTGTAAAGTCCCTGGCAGGGTCCTTCTTCCCTTTGCAGTATGGGTTAAATCATTAAGAATTCTGTTGGCTTCTTTCATATAGTCTGCCTGATTTTGTACCACTATCACTACCACCTCCTTTGTCTGCTTGTCGGATTAGTAGGTTGTCATTATCCATAAGTGATATGAGTGCTTCTTTTTCTTTCGAACTCAAATTGTTCCTATACTTTGTTGTATTATTGCATAGGATTTCTAGATCTTTTTTACCAATTGGTAAAAAACATTTATAAAGTTGCCTTGTGAATGAATTGGGTACAAGGCGGAATTTCTTTCCAAACTGCTATGAACAATTTTTGGTTCTAGTTCACCAGTGTTCGTTGTTTCAAGAATATTTAAGTTGTGTTCGTCATGGACAGGCGTCTCAGTAGTTGTTAAGATACAATCTGATAAGTGTCCTCTCTTAAATTCTATTAGTTGGATAACTATTTACAGTCTTCTACGTACATATTTTCTTAACTGTCTGTCTTGCATTTGGTTAAGTTTAGAGAAATGTCTTTCAATGTGAGTTTGTGAATTCATTTGTTTAAATCAATAAACAGTTCAAAAGGAGTCTGGTTTATGATATAGGGAACAGGACAAACCTTTGCTTAATAGTAACATTTCATTTGACGTTAAGGGGAATTGTGGTAGATAAAAATGTTATATGATACTAGTGGAATATTTTGTTTCTCTTGATTGGAGTTAGTTCCTCCTCCTCTTTTTCTTGTTGGATCTTGTGGATCCTGTTCTCCCTCTCATTTCGTAGGGTTTTGTATAAGGGTCTGGTCTCCATTGTGCTCTGTTCTAAAAAATGGTGCTGTTCATATTTATTTTTAGGTTTAGCTCATTCTATATTAAAATACTTGTTCTAATGGGATTCTTATATTATCTCCTCTTTTTGTACTGTAATATCTTTCTGGGTTCTGTGGTGACCTGGGTCTGTAGTTTATATTGGATGTCTATAATTCAGATGAGGTGGGTTTGTTATGCCAGTTGTCCTGATCATCTATGATAAGATCAAAATGGTTGGTCTCATGTTAAAGTGCTTTGATGGAACAAAGTTGTTATGAATTCCAGGAGCAGGTTTTCTCTGAATTGGGACTGGGGTAGTACAGGATCTACAGTATTATCAAAGGATTAGTATCTAGACAAATTCATTGGATTATTCTGTTAATAGTCTTTTTTGTCTCTAGCAAACGTATTTATTTTCCTTGTGATTACTTTTCTTTCTTGTCATGGTACTATTTAGTACAATCATTATTGTTATGACGTTCTAGTGGGGTTTGAGTTTCCTCAATGTTATTTTTCACTTCATTAAGCTTCTGCTCTCTATATTTAACAAGTAGTTTTCATGAGCTTCAGTGAACACTCATCTACAATCCCATCCCATTCAGTTGAAAATTCTACCTCAATGTTTTCGAATGAGTGTTTTTTAATCATTCATAAACCAATGTTTAATATAATTCTCTCGGGTGATTAAATGATACCAGTGTGTGATTTTATTTTTTATAAATCTCGTAGTATGGGTAACGGATCTTCAGTCTCTATCTCCATGGTATGTGCTTGGGAGAGACCATGGGACCTTGTTTCTGTTTTTACTGTTGGTAACATCTCCAAAAATGAAAGAGGTGTGGGGATCTATCATGTATTGTGCGAAGTGACCAAGATGTATGTTAAAAAAGTATAGTATATTGTTTAACTGTTTTATACCTTTCCATATACATTGTCAGTGCTGAACCTAACTGTTAACTATTCATATTAATGGTCTAAACCACTAATAGCAACCTCACAGTTAATTTCATTATTTTACATATTGTTGTGTAGTTTCACTGCTGCAGTGAGCGCGCAGGAGCTATTTTGTTCAGATAAATATAATAACTATAATTAGCTGATATGTTTGAATTCAGCAGACACAAAAGAAAGGAGAACATATTCAATTTTTCACAGGATATACTGTATAAAAGTAAAATGTGTACTTAAATGCTGCAGACCAAGTAATATCCTACATGTGTGTTTTTTAAAAACTTAGTTCTGTACTATGAGAAAATACTTCTAGCATTTTTTTTAAAACAAGTCTGAAGGATATTTTAAATGTATTATAATGTAACAAGCATTTTTGTTCCTATAGCAACCATTTACAAAGTCACATTCCCTTCCTCTTTTGAAACAGACTCTGGCACACCCCTTTTTGAGCCCTGCCCTCTCTCTATAAGTGCACCAATTGTATCTAGTGACTGGCTGATCACATGATCTTCGACTCAGAACTTTGCATCTTTGGTCCTCTTCTGTTGCACGGACAGCCATTTAGTGAACCCCCCCAGCCGAATCTTCACTGATCGATCACAGGAGAATGGATAAATCGGCAACTTACTGCTGCGGCCAAGTTTATTCGAGCATTTGCCCGTTCTTGGCCGCAGCAGTAGCCTGGCGCGCGCCCGAGGGTGACGGGCGCGCGCCGAAGCAGCGGAAGAGCGCCCTCCGATCGGGGCGCTCTCCCTACCGCTGCCGGGTCCGCCGGGTCCCCCGGAACCCCCTGCCGCTGTCCCGCGATTGCGGGACACCAGGGCTCCCTCGGGGAGCCCCTGGACGCGCGTGCAGGGGGCGCACGCTCCCAAAGACGCGTGACCACGCGTCTATGACGCGCGGCACGCCGAGGGGCGGCCACTAGCAAGCCGGGAAATCTCCCGGCTTGCGGATCTGGCCGCAGTGTGATAAAGTGTGTCAGTAGTGTAGCTAATTACTTATGATTGTGTGGATTGTGAAAGAAAGGCAGCGACTTGGACTGCTGCTTTAAGAATTATAGAGTAGTTTCATTTTTTTTGCCTACTATATGGGAAAGCCCTCTTATCTTTCCTACATTTTATTATACTTTAAATAGCATTAAATTCCACTCCCAAAGATTTTTACCATGCCTATAAACTAAAAAATAAATAAGCTAACAAAATGAAAGACTCAGTTACCGTTTACCAGACCTAAAACACTTAGGATGGATTTTCATCTTATCTAACTGTGTATGTTGTTACGGGAACTAAGGGAACATAACAATATATAAAAGATTGTATCCATTAAGTAATACAAATCAAATAAGTGTCATTAGAAAATGACCAACATTGTTGCTTTTTGGATTTATGGAGCTCCCTAAATGAAGTTTGTAGTTATTTTCTTACTTTACTACATCATATTAAGATAAAAATCAAATACCGACTGGAAGAGTGTTTCGAAACAGCAAAAGCAATGAAACATAGAAATGAAGCAGAGATGCGGCTATAAAATGTGATCCTTCTACATGAGTAGCTACAGCAATAAAACAAGAGGCTTCGGAAGTCTGTAAACTTTCAGGTTCAAGATAATACACAGTAGAGAATTGAGATATCTAGAGAAAATCTCTTAAGTAATGTAACATTTGTGAAACAAACCAAATCCAAATTGCATACAACTGCAGAAATGACAATAACAAAACTATCCAAAACTATGATTTTCATGTGCATAAAGCCATGCAACGCTTATCTGTGTTATTGACATAGAATTGTCCAATTTGTATCAGTGAGCTATAACGGAGGTAGAATTTTGGCTACACATTGTCATTTTGCTAGTTAAATGTAAGGGTCCTACAGTATGTTAAGTACTTTACCCAGAGTGCTTCATTTTTCTTTGTCTCCTCCATCTTCAGTGTCTGTGCGTAGCTGACAAAGTAATACACATTCAGCAGCTGATTATAATTAAAAATATCAGAATAAATTAAAGTCCTCAGCTTGACACGCAGAGCCATAACTTTGCCTTCAGACATTCCTCTCTAATTAGTTAATTAATCCTAATGCAAATTATAAGCAATAATTAGTCAGCCAAGCTTGACAGAAAAGTCTGCTGACTTACAGCTGAGAGGCTTTCTGCTTGCTAGCTTGTATCTTCTTAAGGTGTCTTTTGTCTGCTCAAACATGTTTTTGCTCCCTTCTTTATTCACCCAGAAGGGATATGCACTGTAAGCAGTCACTATTTTTTCAGCTGACAACTATTAAATGTATATAATTGTTATGCAGATCTACATTTTTTGCTTATAGAAAAGAACAATATCTATATGTATGTGTGTATATACATATATATATATATATATAAAATAAAAAATGAATAGACGATACCGTTCTGAATATGATGATGAATATGACGACATATATATATATATATATATATATATATATATATATATATATATATATATATATATATATATATTTATTTTTTAGTAGAAAAGGATCAGAGCGCAACCAGAATATAGGAAAGTATCTTATCTAGGGAATCATTTGTGAAACCATTGAAATAGTGATTAACATATAAAAAATGTACTGAACATAGATATAGGTGATAGCATTAAATTGACGAATAACTCAGAGTCACAGTAGTTTCTTTCATTGTGAAATGGTCTGCAAATCAAGATAAGAGATAGAATATAGTGAAATATTGCTTTCAGTTTTTACTCCGCAAAGATTAAAAAGCCACTTACAATTTGTAAGAAGTGTTAGGCATGTTAGGACATATCCTATCAAACAGACAAACAGGTAAATTAACAGAATTTTCTGCCGCGTCTCAGCTGACTTTGAGGTCAGTTGTGTGCCTTGTGGGATCTCCCCTCCAAGTCTTCACAGTGATGTCAGGGATTTCAGCAACTCCCACACATGTGCACTGAGTTGTTTCTCTCCGCTGTTTCTCTGAGCTGTTCCTTGATCTTTCACAGGATACTTCGCTCTCGTACTGTAAATACCATAGGATGTCCAAAACTTTAACCCTGCGCGTTTCGCTATTGTTAGCTTCCTCAGGGATTGAGTGAGAGGGAAGGGTGGGAGAATGAGATAAGAGGGGGGAGAGTGAGAGTGAAGTTAGAGGGGAGAATGATAAGGGGAGTGAGAGAGGATGAGAGTGAGAGAGTATGGGGACTTATTTTTGTGAGATGCATTTTATTCTCCCAAGTTTTTTTTCTTTCCTTAATTCTGATTGAAGTAAGTTTGTCATGTATTCATGTATTAATGCTTATTAGTGAGTGAGTAAAGTATATGAATTTATCATTTATGTGTGGATGTATTCATATTCATGTATGTGTTGCGGCTCTCCAAATATTTTGATCAAAGAAAAAAAACAAAAAATAGGCTCTTCTTCTATGAAATGTTGTCGACCTCTGCTCTAGCATATGGTAAGTGTTCCCTTTATTTTTTTCTTGTTAGGGACAGATCGCTGCTTAGATAGCATTCCCAGTAATGGCTCCATACTACTCTAAAGATTCACACAGAGGTGGCCTCTGCCCAATGGTGGCTCCCCATCCGAAGCTCAGAGGCATAGTTGGAAAAACCCCTTCAGAGGGTCCATAGCTGAGTCTCCCCTAGAAGGTCACGTGATTGTATTTAGTACCCGAACTGGGGATTCTGATCACAGACACGGAGAGAGAGTAGTACAAAGGAGGACTATCGACACTACAAAACATAGAGGTCCTTTAGGTAACAGGATTTAATCAAGCCTCATCACCTGCCTAGCGGGATGAAGACAGGGGGCAGCTAGAGAATAGGATTCAGACAGCACATACAGAGAACAGTGATGATATTATAGACAAAGTAATGTGTACCGTGTAAATGAGACTTTATCGATGGTGATGTATAAAGATGCATTTGTATAAATAAAGTTCCTGGTGCCCATCATTATATTACCAACACCAAGCCTCCATAAATCCAGCAACCTGACAAGGTAATCAACACTGAGCATGCCAGGTTAAGAGCTATTGATGTACTGTACACTCCCTAGGAGCTGGACAGGGAGGTCTACATAAAGAATCAACATTTTCATGTATTTTATTCCACACGTTTTCATGAAATACACAAACATGGGTTTTGCATTGACTTCACATAATCTAAGTAAACTATGTCAAAAAATATTTTTCAAAAATAGAACGACTGCAAAGTTACAGTATTTGGGTCTACATTCCTTTACTTAGATTGTAAGCTCTTCTGGACTCCTTTTCATAATGTTACTTTTATGTCTGAAGCGCTTATTCTCATTATGTGTTATATTATTACATCACATGTATTATTGCTGAGAAGTGCTATGTACATGGATAATGCTATACAAATAAATGTATACCTACTGGACATACTGCTGTCCTTTGCTATGTGTATGTATATATCAACATAAAATACACAATACACCAGAAGTGAATGGTGAATAGGGTAATATAAAAAACACACAAACATATAGCATAGACCTACAATTAAATTAGATGCTTGACCAGTCCAAATCCAAAAACGTCCATTAGGTTCGTTTTCTCAGATTTTAAATGTAGCAGGGTAGTCCCCCGCACCTCTTGGGGGAGTTGGGTAAGCTATTCAGGCAGGTTCTGCAGAGGTGCGTTGGCCATGTTAGGGTTGGCAGTGCTGAGGTTGGACATTCTCCCAGCAATTTGGAGGCGCGGCGGCCATGTTGGGCTTGGCAAAACTGGAGAAGAGACACAGGATATCCTGGAGGCCTGGAGACTGCAAGGTCACAGCTGCGGAGGGGCCTGTTGTGTCCCCATGAGCCAGTCAGGCTGCCTAGGACTAGGCTAGAGAAATTCTGTTGGCCCGAGATAGGCCCTGAGCCACCCTAGTGGAGTATTAATGGGACGGCAATACCTCAGGAACTTGCCAGTTAGCCCAATCGCCAGCAGAGCAGGATGGATTCCCCGGGCCTGGTGGAACGATGGCACGGCTGCCGGAAGTAAGGAGAGAAGAAATATTGCCACCAGCCATGTTTTTGTTTCTGCAGCTCAGTATTCAAGAGGATCATATTCAGGAAGCCAGAATTAACTATTACTCATATACACTTCTGCCATGTCCATAGCGCTAGTACTTTTAGAGATGTCTGCTGCTTCAGTTCTAGTGCGAACCATGCCTTAGCTTCTGCCACTGCAACCCCTACTACCACCCCTACCAAAGGCCACTTGAGACCTGACTGAGAGGAAGAAAATGGTGATAATGACCACTGTGTTGTTGTCGGTTTCAGTGTGGAATGTATGCCCACTGAAGCTGCCCTCTGAGAACCTTCATTAACCTCTTCTCTCTGCCATTCCTCCTTTTCAAACTGTGCCTGGACACAATCAATTAGATTTTCCTTGCAATGAGCCAAAGTCTCTTCCCCATAGGGCAACAAGTATTTAATTCTGTCTTTGGTATACAGTAAAAGTGTAGCCTGAAAATATTCCTCTCCATTTCAGACTGAGAACATGGGGTTCATTCACCAGGCATTCAAGCAACTTATTAACCATTGTCAACATATCATGATCATAATTTTCATCATCATTGTCGCCATTATTATGCTGCATATCAATTAATGTTTTTTTCTATAAGGAATATTACAGTAGAGGAATGAACTGACTTATGCCAGCTTCATCACTGCTCACCAAAACAGAAGCCTGCACAGCTCTTCAATCATATGCCACTGTGTAGGCTGCATAAAGACTGGTAACTATACAGACTTACTCTAAGAACCATAACTTAATTGTTTACTATCTCGTGCATAAATTTTAGTTCTCTTCTGTACTGGTAAACTTCCACAGCCTAATAACCCGCCCGATAATAAGGTTCTATTTACCACGATTAAGGACAGCTAAGATGTATGTCAGCTATAAGGACTAGATTGAAGCAGCAGACTAGCATTTAATTTATGCAGCGCAAATCAGTATGCATTATTTTATACTGGTCAAGGGTCATTGCTGTTTCCCTATGCCACTAGATCCATATACTTCCAGGAGTAGCTCTCTAATGAGTAACATGATTGCTACAAAGAATATATTGATAGCAATTTGTTTCATACACTGTTGGTAGTGTTTATACAACACAACAACTGGTACTAATTAGGTACATAGTGTACTAACAGCACTGTGAGAAGCATGCAATAGGCAACAATATCACCAAGTGTTGCTACTGATTACTATTCATTTATTATAATGCACTGTATGCATCGGCTTATATCACAGTGCCTTGGAGAAACTCATGATTATTTTGGCATGAATCTCCTGCTGAACTAAGGCTCTACACATGGTAGACTTCAAAAAAAATTCTATGAATACAATAGGATTATTGGATACTTTACTCCTGCTACACTAGGAGTTTTAATATATACCTCTACCCTGTTGATACTCCTTCAGTAGCTATGAGTGTTATCTCTCAAGTTGATACATACTACTAACTGTTGAGTCCTATATCCCTAAACACACTAACTACTGAAGAAGCTTTTCTCCTCTTATTATTAGAGGTCATTAAGCTATAGACTGTATTATGGTATTTTGTCTATTTCTACACTTTGGACTCGGATGGTGATCACACTTCATCGCCTATAAATAACTAATAGCAATTGTGCATACCAGCACTTATATAGGAGTATCAACGTCGTTTGGTTATTTTTGTTAGTTTGTCACCCTTTATTTTATATTATTGATACTATTAAAGTCTGATTTTAATTATCACATCATTACATTGGAAATTGGAGTTCTGTAATAGGGGTCTTCCTTTATATCCTTATTCGCTTATGTTTGTGTTTACATTAACTATTAGCCCCAGCACCCAGTTCCTTATTTGACAGTTGCCAGAGTTTATTCCCCCCTTTCCCTCTCCCCCACCCCGATTATATACTGAGCACAGTATTATACCTGTCCTTTCCAAAAATTGACAGTGCACACACTTCCTGAAGATTAATAATTAGTCTTGGAATTATTTCACAGCAATATCAATAACGTGCTGCTGTATATATAAGCTAACATACTAAAAACAGAAACATGTCCAGGAGGGCCCGAGCCCCAGGGCCCACTTAACTGAAATTCCAGTCAATCACAGGTTAATGCCTGATTAATGGTTCAGGTACAAGTTTTATTAGTAAATAATGTATACATTTTAAACTATAATACTACCGTCTTACCAACCCACAGCTAAACCCTGCAATAAATGGCTTCAGATGGAGGCAGCACTGCAATGTATACCTCCTTGACTCTTCCTCCTCTGCGGATTACACATATTATGGTTTCATGTTCGAATTATTAATCTGCTGTGCGGATTGGCAGTAATAGAAAAAAAAGGGTAGAGTTAACTCTTTGAGACTGATTGTGGCAATCCCTGGGTCAAAAGGAACCGGCCAATCTGTGTCAAATCCAAATCCGCAAAAAGAAACTTGCCCATCTCTACTTGGCAGATATTGAGGGGAAGGAAATTTCAAAGGTGTGGGGCAGTAAGTGAAATAAAGATGTTAGGTTGGAGATGTCTTTAGTTGGAGAAGATAGACTAATGGAGAAGGGGGTCACAGATCCAGGCTTGGGAGGACATGTAAGGACCTCGTTCTTTGACATGTTAAGTTTGAGTTGATGGAAGGCAATCCAGGATGATATAGCGGAGACATTCCAGGACTTGTGGGATAGATATTTGCAAAAATGTTTTTAATATGAACAACTAGAGAGAGTGTTTAAACATAAAGAGAAAGGTCCCAGGAAAGACCCGTGGGATTCTCTGACAGAGGGATCAACAGAAGAAGAGGAGGTATTAGCAAAATAAACACTGAAAGTACAATGGGAGATGTTTGAGTAAATTCTTTGTTTTGAATACCAAGAGTATAGAGAATATGACTAAAACAAGGGTGGTCCACAGTATGAATAGCAACAGAGAGGTCAAGTAATATAAGAAAGCTGTAATGACCCTGGTTTGGGGCAGCATGAACGTCATTAGATATTATGGTTAGGATTGTTTTTTTCTGGAGTGAGCAGTGCATAAACTAAATTGTAGAATAAATCTGTGCAAAATATGAAAATATGAACTAATTTTTAATGCAAAATCTAGTAGTAGTTTTCTTTTTCTGCAGGAATATTTATGAAAAACATTTGGTCAGAGTCTCTTAAAAATTAAGGATACATAGCGTTAAAATTAATCTACTTCCCCGTATCCTATACCTCTTCCAGACACTACCAGTGCCATTCAAACTAAAGGATATACTCTCACTTCAGTCTGCAATATCTAACTTTATCTGGAGTGGGAAAAAACCGAGAGTAAATAAATTAAATAAATTAAATATGAAAAGACCTACCTTAGCTGGTGGCTTAGCGGTACCCTGCCTGTTATCATATTATAAAGCGGCTCAATTAAGTCATATTATACAATGGCATTCAGACCCTACATTGAAGAGATGGGTGGAATTAGAAAGTGCTGCATGCTCCCATTAGAGCTCAGTAGCCTGATTTGGTTACCTAAATCAGCGAGGAAACCCGCTACCCTGTGCTCACCTCAATGACCAACTCTCTATCGGTTTGGGAAGCAACGAGAATCAAAAACTCACTCACTCACTCACATCAAGATGCTCTCTGATGTCCCCCATTTGGAACAACCCGAGTTTTTCACCTGGCCTAATTGGTAGCAGTAGTTCTATCTGGAAACTAAAAGGATATAATAGATTCAAAGATATGGAAGGATATAATCTAAAAATCAAAACATTCAACCATATCAGACTAGAAAAAGACATTCCCCACACAGAATTTTATAAATACCTCCAGATTAGAGCATTCTACAACAAATCCGCCCCCCTGACGAATTTCGAAAAGCTCTGCCGGGTAGAAACCGACACTAAGGGACTTAAATCTACGATCTACGGAGAGGTAGTCGAGTCTGCCACATCTAAACAGCAAACACCTTCATTCCAAAACCAATGGGAGTTAGACTTAGGGGAAACCCTAGAGGATGAAGATTGGGACTCCATATTCTTAGCCACCGCCAAACGTTCCATATGCACAACACTGAAGGAGAACGCATATAAAGTCCTTATGAGGTGGTACCTCATCCCACTCAAATTATCTAAGTTCGCTCCAGGGTCCTCCCCATTGTGCCCCAAAAAATGTGGAGGAACAGCTGACCTGTTACATATGCTGTGGTCTTGCCCGCTGATATCCCAAATATGGGAAAAAATCAGAAATTGGATCCAGAGGATTTTTGACCTCTCTATTCCCCCAGACCCTTGGCTGTTTCTCTTCAATAGGCCTTTAAAGGGTCTATCAAAGTCACATAACAAATTAATTGCACACTTCGCAATAGCAACACGGTGCGAGATCGCAGCATTATGGAAACGCCCCGATATTCCAATTATCCCAAAGATTCGGAACCGTATTCGGTTTATTTGCCAGATGGAAAAGTTAACAAGCTTAGTTAATGACACCGGCGACAATTTCCTAAAAGTCTGGACCCCTTGGTTAGCACAGATAGACATCCCCGGGGTAGAGCGTGACACAATTTGGCTATGATAGTAATAGATGCGTTCTCCTGCAGAGAGGTGAAGCCCGTACCCACAACAAATACCTCACACACCATGAGTTCGCTCATCTATACCTTACCTCAGCTACTGCGGCTAATCGGCAGCACTAAAGACGTCTCAACAGCCCTCAGCAGCCGTTCCATCCACCCCCTCCGATCTCCCATTCCTATCCTACACCCCTTCCCTCCTCCCTCCCCCCCCCTTTTTTTTTATTAATATTTATTATTATTTATTAATGTTATTATTATCCCCCAACCCCTCACAATAAGAGTGACTATCCTCTCCCGCACGGTTAAGTAGGGCTCGAAAAACCATGTGGGTCTGTTATGCGTAAATTAATGTTTACTACAGTAGAGGCAACTCTTATTCGAACAAAAACCAGTGGCAATTCCCCAAAAAACCCAGGAAACACCCAGGTACATTCTGAATACATGCCTTAAACTTTCCTTAAACTAGCCCCAGCATTTCTGCATTGATTAATGGCCTATCAGATTCAAACTGAATTGGACTGCCAGGGATCCCTGCTGTGTTAATCCTATGGGTCGTTAGTCAATGCAGAAATGCCTTAAACGTGCCTCAAACTAGCCCAGAACATACCCAGCACATACCCAGCACATACCCAGAATGTAACCCGGCTAGTTTACGGCAAATGTTAGAATAAACGTTGCCTCTACTGTATATGCTAATTTGAACAATGTTTTTCTGAATGTTTTTTCATGTATAACAAGCATGTATTCATCAATAAAATTCAAGTTATAAATTTTTTTTTTTTAAATGCCCCCACTGTGATTTGCTAAAATCTGCCCTGTACAATAAATCAGTTTAATTGCATATTGTGTGATAGCTGCATTGTGCTTTTTACAGTAACTCAGGCCAAAACTTGTTACAAATGTCAAAGTATGAAACTTATAAAGATTCATGAAAATTAAAGAGGTGTTATATGACTTAATTGGTTTCACTTCATTGCAGCTACAGTAATATATATATATATATTGTTAAGGAGGACAACCTTTTTAAATAGACAGCTGCTCCCATGCACAACTTTGCTATAGAATTCTCTACAGGTTTGTCTACAATGTATTTCAGACACTTTTGGGTACTTATTTCTGACAAGCCTTTTCAAGTAAAACTGTTGAGGTAGATTTATCTATTCGAGTTGACACTTACTTGTTTTGAAAGTTCCACAAAAGTTACTTGATGCTTTGCCTTACATAAAGCATACCTACTTATTAGACAAATATAGTTCATGACACATATCACTTCAAAGCAAAGTATTGTTTTCTTTCTGTTTTGTTATTACGTGTCCATCTTTTTGTTCTTATTGATCATAATTACACAATTGTAGTGTGACCTTTTGAGCCTTGAGAGATATGATAATGTGAAAAGAACAAAGAATGAGGAATGGAATCTGTCCTTTTAATGCTTTTTAGACTTTGACATAGACAATGGACAAGTTCTTTTAGCAATTTGATATCAAAGAAAATCCAGTTGCACAAAAGTAAAATAAAAGTAACAGACTTAAGATAATATTTGAGGTCAAATGTGAGAATCAATAAGACTTTAAAAATGCAAGGAAAATGTATTCAAATGTTTGCATTTGTTCAGGTATAATAAATATCACAATAGCAATCTTTCTTTGAGATGTGGGTCACGCTGAACTCCAACCTCAGTATCAAGCATTTCAGGCTACTGAAACTACGGGACCACAGCACAGATGAAAGTACAGCTGATCAGAAAGCTAAAAGGTAGCAACCTCTTTTCCTCAAGAGGATACAATCCCACTTGTTATTGGCTTATATGAAATATTAAAGAGCACATTAGGAAGGAAGGTGATGTCAGTGCAACCACGAAAGTCATACTGGCTGAAGCTCTGACATAAAGCAAAAAAAGGGACCTAATAAAACACTCACAAAGTGTTTGTAATGCACGCATTGTATAGGATCTGTTGTCTCAGTCACAGTCTTCTCTTCTTTCAGCAGCTCAAAACGAAATTAAATAAACACAGGAGAAAAAATATAATGTAGTCTGTATATTATAAAAATAGAGTCTGGTATAGAACTCACAAAACATATAAGCCTTAAAGCTTTGACGTTTTAAATATGGTGTCGTGGTAGGCTCTATTGTCTAGGACGCTCCCAGCATCTTGCTGTACTCACGCACAAGACTCACTTATGGATCTGCCCTTTCTGATATCATGGGGTACAGATGTAGCAAGACTTACTGTCTTCGGCACCGTGGCATGGCGCAAAACTCTTCCCGCAGGAACATATTGTGCACTGCGGTCTGACAAAAGAAAATCACATCCTGCAGTTAGTTGGGCTTTATTTATTTTAATTACAATTCAGTATGTGTCTGGCATATGGCACTGTAAATATCTTTGTTCATGCCCGCGGTGAAGCTATTAAACTGCACAAGAACTTAACAGGTGTTTTTGTACTTTAATTGATTTCAGAGGTGGGTAATTGTGGGCAACTGTTTCCTGCGAGAATGGCAACTATGGAGATATCTTTGAATAAGGTACTATCTCCTTCAGGTCCTTGAGCACCTCCCTTGCATTATTTATACTTGGTCAACAAAGTGCAACAATTGAATGCCCCTCTGCTAGAAATTTCGAACAATTTCCAAGATGGCAGGCATACCTCTTGGATGCCCCACAGAGCCCACCGGGACCTCATGGAGCATGCCTAAAATTTCTGCACCTGTAGTTCCCAAAGGGACCACATGGCCAAAGTGTGGATGGTCGTACTCCCTACCAGCGTAAGTGTGCTTATACTGCACCGACACACTTTATTCGAGCAAATACCCGGTATGTACCTGGCAGATACCTGGAATGCGCCGCTCCTCACCTCTGACAAGCCCCGTTGCATTTGCCTTCCCAGCCTGGGTTCATGCCTGGCTGATGGGCGGCTGATCTGTTAAATGATAATGATTAGGATTTAATAGGCTGCAATGCTTCGCGTGTCTACCAGATGGCATAAATTCATGAATTGTAATGCAGTATAAATATATATACTGTGCAGTATTGCAGCCAGCGGGAATAAAATGCTTCAATCCCTGCTTGGAAAATAACTCAATGCACTCGGGCAGAAAACAGTCACAAACCTCAATACACCCGGGTATACCCAAATTCGTGGGACTAGCCATGCTCTAATAAAGTGTGTCGCCAGTGTAATGTTAAAGTTCTTATGAATAACAAGTTGTACAAAATAATGTATTCAATAATAAACAAAATGACAACAATATAACAACATACATTACAAATCAACATGTATAACAACTACAAAATATCTATAGCCCACTCATCCCCTCCCCCACTAACCAGTATTAATGGCAGCATAATATATTCACCTCCGGCTTTAAATCCACTGAAACACAAACGTATTCCAACCAGTGCAGGCGCTGTCTACAACTACAGACAGAAAGCAAAACAAAGAAACATGGCCATACATCTTCAGCAGCGCTTGTTTCGGAGATGCTTGCCATCCATCACTCCTACCCTAGTGACCTCTAAGGCATTGGGCACAAGGCAACGGCCTTGTTCGCCTTGCCCTAAGATCAGCCCTGGCATGTACCATTTGGGCTTGGGGTATCATGTGTGCCACCTCTTGCTGGTATATATCCCCAGTAAGTTTAGTGTCAGTGTCAATGTCCAGTTAAGTTATTGTGCTTAAGTGTGCATTTAAAAAAAAATAAGTTGTGCATTTTAATATTTGCATTGTAGATCCTACACACATGCACATTATTTCAATGAAACACATACAGTATGCGTTCCATCTAGTAGGTGTAGAGTGAGCATGCACAGCAATAGAATAGAACATTACATACATTAAACATAGAGCACGCATGTGCATCGGTGTTCCAATGAAGCAAACTGTTTAATGAATGCATCTATTTCTTCTTGATTATCTTACAGCATAAGCTGTGCACGAGACAGCCAGAGCATGTTGGTGGAAGAAGATTATGTTTCCAAATTCTTTGTTATTTCCAGTATTGTATAAAGAAATACATATTTTAATACATTTTACACTGAAGTGCCGTACAATACAAGTTTCTCTTTAATAAATATGTCATAATTTATAGACTCTCTTATCGTAAGTTTCCGAGCACGGAAAGAGTGTATGGGAATAAGGGGTGGGTTACATGACACAGAACAGTACAAAACGTGCACTACTGTAGCTATAGGCACAGAATACCGTGCATTGGATTTATGTAAAAGACACACTTGCACCAACTATCATTACTGCAAAGTACTAAGGCAGCCGCAAAACACCTTTCGGGAGCCACGGCTCAGCCAAGGTCATGGGATCACGACATGCAATGAAGTGCCAGGGAATGGCACCTGATTTTGCGTGGTCACAGGGACAATAAGTCTTGCTACATCTTTACCTGAACGTCACCACCAGATGCCTTACCCAATGAATGTCACCACTCCAACACATTTCACAAATGATAAACTCAAGTTCCTTTGGAACTACTGGGATGTCCTTGACTGCTTCTATTTAAACCAATGTAGCCAGGTACCCCATGATCTCCTTTTACCTGTCGGTCCAGGGCGTGCACTCGGGAGGTTTCGGGGCCACGTGAGGGTGCCGCTGACGGGTGTGCAGACACCCAGCGAGCTCCAGGTTGCTAAAGGAGCATCGGGCAGCGCTGTGAGGGGCGACTGGGTTGCCGGGGCTCTAGAGTGGTGCAAGCATAGGGCGCCACCATCTTGGATGTTATGGCACATGCACAGTACAGGTGCTATCGCAGTGGCCATTACAGAACATTGCGCATGCGCAGTGGCATAGTAACAGGGGCGGCCATGTTAGCAATGATCTGCAAGGGAACTACAAGTCCCAGCAGCCTCAGGGGCAAACACCACATGGGGGAATACAGCAATAGGGTTGCCAGGATCTCAGGAAAGTGAGATATACATTTGATTTGCTCTGCACGCGAGGTGGCAGTTGGGAGAAGGGTACAGAAGAGGGCGACCCTATGGTCCCAAGTGCCAGTAGCCCTGGGACTAGGCCAGCTTTCCCCTGCAGGCTCCAGTTAGTCCCCGACTCACAGTAGGCACCTGCAGCTGTATATGGAAGTCCATAGTTAGGGACCCTTTTCCCTGTGTTGTGCAGTATCAGGGACACAGTGTCTATGCCACATGGTTACGCGTAACTTGTGGTCTGGGATCAGACACATACATTCAGAGACTATCTATGGTGGGACGCCCCTGCTGGAGGCCACCCCACGTGGAGGTAGAAGGTGTCGTTGGAGCAGACTGACCGTTGATAAGCTACACCTGGGGGCTGGAGCGCCCGGGAAGGTATCCGCATAAGTGCACCAACATTCACGTGGGCAGTGCTGTCTCACACTTGGGGATGGGAAACAAGAACATGCTATTATTATTATTATTATTTATTTATTTATTAATTATATAGAGTTGATAATAATCCTAAACCACCAACCTAATGACTGAAATGGTGTCAGACCCAAGAGGGCTAGATTCCCCAACCACTGCTTTTCTAGACCACAGCCCTAGCAGTGTGAGCAGAACCAGCTGATGGGTAGTATTATTGTCACATCCTAATTTTAAGCTGTTCGCTGCTTACTAGAGATGGGCAAATCCACCCAAATCTGTTTCCCTGATTTTCTCGCAGTTTAAACCCAAAATCCATTTTGCAGAGTAAAATCCTCAAACGGATTTGGACGTTTTAATCCTAGCAGATTCATCAAAAACCGCCACTAGATACAACCCGTGGACGTATTTGTAGAATTCAATCCGCGGATTCAGAAATCCGTTGGCGGATTCTAAGAATCCGCTGATTGGATTCTACAAATCCATCACCTTGAGAAAGCGTCATAGGGGGCGTGAAATGCGTGGGAGGGGAGTTTTTCTGTTTGGATCATTTTTTTTTATGTAGTCTAATAAATAGTTTTTAGTTTCATTTTGCTGGTGAGTGTCCATATTTTTTTGGGAGTGGTAGTCATTTTGATCTATTCCTTTCCTTAATAGCGAAATGTGAATGGTACATTGAAATAATAAAATAATAACAATGAAAATCTTAAATGATAAAAAACACAACTTAAAATACAAGTTTAACTCAAAGTGATAATAAATGCTTTGGTGCAGGTAGGTAGCCAGTATTGCTGTTCAGGACATGCTGACAGGCGCATGCGTGAGCTGCCAGTTGCCCATTGGGTGAGGGAAATCAGTGTGTCACTATTTCGGCGGTCTGTAGGGCAGAATAAGTGTCCGTACTCACGAAGCGAGCGTATGGACACAGGCGTATGAGGCTATTGAAAATATGTTATTATTCGCAAGTGTACTTAAAGTGAGTGTCTTTAAACCGGGGTATGCCTGTATGGTGCAATATGTTATGACTGATTTAGTGAAAACTTAAAAAATTCTGAGGATCTACCACTCACATGGCCAAAGGGTTAACAGGCAATGTTAGATCCAATGTAGTAAATTCCCAGGTGTGCTTTCTCTGTTTTCTCCCCTGTGATCATACGTGGAGTCAATTTCACTGGGTGGATAATTAAGACTACTTTCATTTTACCCCCAAAATAGAAAGCGAGATCAATAATAGTGCTGTCGTTTGAAATTTTAAAACAATTTATCAAACGCAAAAGTATATACACTCACATTTTATAAGCTCTTTAAAACTTTTCACACATAAGAGGATAACAGAGACTCTATCTGCCTACCCTCTGACAAGATATCACTACCACTGTTTAGATAATCTGACATCATCAGATGCACGCCCAGGACTCATCAGATCTTGCGTTGTCTTGCTCGGAATCCCGTCTTCTGTTTCCTGATGAAGCACATAGCAAAGCACGCAGAATCCTAAGAATTCTTCAAGTTTTCACTAAATCAGTCAAACAATATTGCATATTTTTTGTCTTTTTCCTTTTCTGGTTTTCATCATGCCTCAGGAGAAACTCCTGAAGAAGGACGTGCAATCCGTATGGAAAAGGCTGAAGGGTGGCGAGGTAGGCTCAATAGATGCGTTTTTATATCCTTACAAGTCAAGAAAGCAATTTCTGGACTGCAGAACATGAACTAACTTACCGTATATGTTACTAAGACTAGTATTCTTTTTTTTTCAACCAAAAGTTTTTATTGAGTGCATGGTACAATAATCACATTTTCTTCCAACCCATTGTCGTATACAAATATATCCACAACAACTCATATTAAAAGTATATTCACGAAAGACATACTGGGGTAACGAACAGACCAACAAGACGTACTGACATACTACACCAGGGGGGGGGAGGGAGGGGGGGGTTGCCACCGAACTATTTCAGCTCATCCTGGCTCAACGTGGAGGTTGTAGTTCTCGCTGTCTTCTGGGCTTCCTGTGCTTAGAGGACATCCGATCCACGAGAACTCATGGTGTCTGCAATCGTAGCATTGGTTGCTGAGCTTTTTAATGTATCGTGGCCCTCGCTTGTGATCTTCTCTACCCCAGTTATTTATTCCCTTAGTTTGGTAAGAGTCTAAGTCGTTCTGTCCTCTACACTCCATCCAAGGAGAACGCGCCCATAACTATTAAAGCAGTATATTGGAGGCATTGACCCCTGGGATATCGTTCAGGCTGAGCCATGGTGACCAGACTTTGAGAAAGTTTGTGCCGGTGTCGTTAACCAGACTCGTTAACTGTTCCATCCGGCAAACATGCCAAATTCGATTTCTGATTTTTGGGATGTTTGGTATCTCTGGTTGCTTCCACAATGCTGCGAGTTCGCACCTCAGAGCAGTTGCAAAATGTGCAATTAATTTGTGCTCCGACCTGTTTAGCCCCTGGGTGCGTCTGGCCAGCAGAAACAACCAGGGGTCCAAAGGGATCGTGCAGTCGAGAATTCTCTGAAGCCAATCTCTGATCTCCTCCCAGATTGGGAGTACCTTGGTGCAGCCCCACAGCATGTGCAGCAAGTCCGCCTGCTCCCCACATTGTTTAGGGCACAATGGGGGGTAACCTCTGACAAACTTTGATAATCGTGTTGGAGTCAGATACCACCTCATTAGGACTTTATACGCGTTCTCCTTTAATGTCGTGCAAATCGAGCTTTTAGCTGCCGCCAAGCTGATTTGATCCCAGTCTTTGTCCTCTAATGTGTCTCCTAGATCCCTTTCCCACCTATTCCTATATTTTAATGTCACGTCAGCGTCAGGAGTCGAACAGACCACCGCTTTATACATTGTAGAGATAAGTCCCTTGGTTCCTGTTCCAATAGAACAGAGCTGTTCAAAATTAGTGCGTTTAGCGCGGATGGGAAATTTGTCATAGAAAGCTCTTAGCTGGAGGTATCTAAAGAATTCTGAATTTGGAATTGACTTTTCAGACTTAATTTGCTCAAACGATTTAATCGATATCCTACCCTCCAGGTGTCGAAGGCGAGTATAGCCCTTCTGTGTCCATGTATTAAAATCTTTCTTCTGCAGGCCCGGAGCGAAATCAGGGTTTCCCAAAATTGGGGTCATCAAGGAGTGTTGTCTCATCAAGACGTGCTTATATTTGCTTTTGTCCCAAACTGCCAAAGAGCCGACTACCGCGGGGAGCTGGTTTGTGAAGTCCTTGCGGACCTTGTTTGGGAGCCATATCAGGTCCTGCAATGCCACCGGGGCACAGCAGGCCGCCTCCAGTGCTACCCAGCGCCTCTGACTAGGGTGGGTATGCCACTGGATGATTTGAGTTAATTGGGCCGCTCTATAGTACGACAACAGGCAAGGTACCGCTAGTCCTCCTTTTGTTGTGGGTCGAATTAGAATACTAGTTTTGATACGGGGGGTTTTATTACCCCAGATAAATTTCACCATTGCGGACTGTAACCGAAGGATCTCTTCCCTGTTTATTGGGACCGGAAGAGTCTGAAATAGGTACAGTATCCTGGGCAGGAGGTTCATTTTCAGTGATTGGATCCTTCCGATCCAGGATATGTTGTACCCTGCCCATTTCCGGAGGTCTTCCTTCAGAGTCCGAATCAACCTGGGGTAATTCGCTTTATAAATGGTATCAGATTGCTTTGTGATATTTACTCCTAAGTATTTTATGCAGGAGGTTTGCCATTTGAATTCAAAATTTATCGTGATCAATTTCTCAGTAGCTTTAGGTAAATTGATATTTAAGGCTTCTGATTTTGCCTGGTTAATTTTAAATCCCGATATTGTATTAAATTCCCCTAACAATTGGAAGACGTTCGGCAGAGAGGTGAGGGGCTGTGATAGTGTGAGTATCACGTCATCAGCATACAGGACCACTTTATGTGACTGGTCCCTGATTTGGATGCCTGTTATATTTGGACTGAGACGGATGTGTGCCGCCAGGGGTTCAATACAAAGCGCAAAGAGTAAGGGTGACAGAGGACTCACATGGTACTTGAACCAATCAGAGTAGGGATGGAGTTCCCACGCTCTGATTGGCTGGCTTACCATGTGAGTCCGGCCATGTGTCATTTCATGACGTTTTCTTAAAGGCAATAGCAGCAAAGCCATTCTGATTGGCTGTGCTGGCATTGCCTTTAAGTGACGTCATCAATTTTTTTACATCGGCCAAAACACATGGTTTTCACGGCCCAATCAGGGCCGTGGGAACCATATGACGACAAATGTGACGTCATAGGCCTATAAAAGCCTATGTCGTCTCATTTTGAAGGCAGATGCCGAGGAGGACGGACCTCCTCCTGAAGATTGAAGACCAGGGCGTGGCACCGGACGTCAAGAAGACCCCGGAACAAGGTATTGTAATACAGATTCACTATGAATAAAACTAGTACAACCCTTGATTGTCATGTTTTATTATTTTAATGTTTAATTTGTTATGTTTTTTTTTCTTTTATGGGTTTCTGTTCCTGGATCGTGTCGTGGATTGTTTCTTGGATTTCTTCGTGGCTTGCTTCCTGGATTGGTTCCTGCACTTGTTCTTGGATTGGTTCCTGGTTTGGTTCGTGGATTTGTTCCTGGATTGTGTCGTGGATTTGTTCCTGGATGGTGTCGTGGATGGTGTCGTGGATTGGTTCGTGAGTAAGCTGATCAACGGGAGTCGGTGGGGGCAAGTAATGGTAAGTTAAATAAAGAAATGTACTTAATGTAACTGTTTTTTGTGTTGCTTTTTCATGTTTTCATTTTTTACAATGCATATCATTTCTTCCCACTGTATGTATGTCTGTATGTATGTGTACAGATATATATACAGGGTAAGAAATGATAGTGTTGTTAAAGCTTCTAATTCTGTATTGTTAATCATTGTGGCTATGCATTGATGTGTGCTAAATGTATTTTATTTTTAGACAGATGTAAGTTTTGGGCTTCCAGGCCGTACAGTAGGATATGGAAAGCCTTGCTTTATTATATTGTAATTGTTGGTGTACTTTTGACTATGTTTTGAAGTTGTTCTCTGTTAGGATAGCTTTAGTTCATTGTGTAATTGGTATGGATGGTATTTTAATTGTTTAGGGATGTAATTGATGTGTGGTAATTCATTGATGGTGAGTTTATTGTATTAAATAATATACTTCTTGTGATGTATGGCGATTTGAGTGGCATTATTGTATTGTTAACATTGATTTGCAGCGTGTACATGCAGTTTACATGTTATGCTACATGTACTGTATACACTGTAAATGCAATGTTTTATGAGGCATGTGAGCCTACAGATTGAATGATTAAATGGAATTTGGTTAGGCAATTGGTTTTTATTTCACTGAGGATGTTATGCATAACTGTTGTAGGCATTGCAGGATGGCTTCACCCCTTAATTACCTTTCAGGTTAGTACCCGATAAGGTGATTAAGGGGTTCAGTGTTATGTTAATGATATTGAAATGTTGTGGCTATTTCTAATGTTGGCAACGGACCCCAAGGATGATGCTGGCGACGGAGACTTCTTATTGATGAGGTTAGTACAAGTTTCTTTACATTTTAACGTTATTGAATGTGTTTAATAATGGCCAAATAATGTATTATCCCTATGTGGATAATAGTTATTTGGCACATTATTGTACTGTATGTGCTGGGGGAGGGGGTATTAGGCCCAAGGGTATTTGGTAGGACTCCCCTGTGGGTATTGGGTGAGGGTGGTTGGGGGGCTTTGTGGGGGAGGGTATGTGGGTGATGGTGGCTTAACCCCTTAATAACTGTAGCGGTTAATAACCGCTATGGTGATTAAGGGGTTAGGGGACATTAATTTGGATGTTGTAATTCTTGTGTTTGTTTTGCAGAAGCGGATGGGGCATGGGCAGGATGAAGATGAGGATGGCCTTCATCGTGGCAGTGGGACATGGGTGAGTGCTATATGTATTTAAAGTCTTTATTGTTGTGTATGTATTGTAAATGGACAACTGCACTATTATCCATTTGTGGATAATAGTCATTCTGCCCATTACTATACTGTATGTTAGGGGGGTATAGGTGTTGTTGGGTATATAAATATATATATATATATATATATATATATATATATATATATATATATATATATAATTATTTAATTATTTATTTAATTCGTTATTGTGGGGCTGGGGTGTTTTTTTTTTATTATTGTGGGTAGTGGGGGTGTGTGAAGGGGGCATTAGCCCCAACGGTGGTTGTTTAGGGCTTGCGGGTGGGTAGCGGGAGGCCTTAACCCCTTCAGGACCGTAGCGGTATTAACCGCTACGGTCCTGAAGGGGTTAAGTGCCCCCGCATCCCCCCCGCAAGTCCTAAACTCACACCCAGGGCCAAATACCCCCCTCACCCATCCCCGCTACCCACAATAACGCTGGCACGGTGGGTTAACCCCTTCATTGCCTTAGCGGTTAGCCGCTAAGGTAATGAAGTGGCTTTTAAATGCCTTTTTCCTGCCTCGGATGCATGCCGGGGGGCTCCGGTGCGGGTATCAGCTCCGGAGACCCCCGGCATCAATCACAGGCAGGAAAAAGGGCTGATTTTTCCTAAGTGTCGCCCTTGCCGATGCTTCTCCTTCAGCAAGTTGCCAACTTTAGTTGGCGGGCTGGATTGGCCATAAAATCTCCAATCTGGCCTGCCGATCAGCACCAAAAAGCTGATCGGGGCTTACTGAATTCAGGCGGGAAAAAAAAGTCCCGATAAGTGGCTTATCGGCAGCCGGGTGGCGAAAAATTTTTTTTCGGAAGAAAAGTTGACGATAATTCCCACTTATCGGGGCTTACTGAATCAGGAGGGCAAAAAACGGCTATAAAATGCCGAAAAAGCCTTATCGGGGCTTACTGCATGAGGCCCAATGAGGTCTTTTATAGAATGTCCCAATATTTATTTAAAATATGTACCTTATGTAGCCCTTTTTGTGACGCTCCCAAAGAGACTACGGGTAACTGCACGCACCTGTGGCTCCAAGAGATCTGAGCCTCCGCTAACTGGGAGCCTGGGGTAACACTTATAGCGCAGCGCCTGCACTTACCCACTATCCCTGTGATGTGCGATTCCCCTGGGCAATAAACATATACACACACATATGCTGGTAACTGATTTTACTGTAACGCAATATAACCTGAGTACTCTATAACTTGCATCAACACATAACACATATACTAAATGCTTATACACTAATACAGCTAACTGGTAATGTCTTTATAACGTTAGTGGCTCAGCCACGCTCCTAATGAGTGTGTCTCTGTCCCGTCACTGCATGCTCCACACCATGTCCGTGTACGGTAATGTATTTGTAAAGGCTCAGTCCTTTGGCCACTTCGCTTAGTGTCCCTAAAGAGTTATACCTAAGGCGGGATCAGAGCCTGTTGACCGGTGTTGATGCACTTGATGTAAATAATACCTTCCGGTCACGGCGGTGACCGGCAACAGCTTCAAAAAGGATCCGTCGATCCGACACGTGGCCTCCAGATATCACGGTGTCCAGCCGTCTGGTCCCAGATGACTGCAACTGCCGCAACTTGGTGCTTTGTCCCTAACTGGTACTCAGTAAGGGGTGATGTTCGCTACCACTGTAGGGCTTCCCTGCAGCACTGCAACCTACGGTGACTTCAGGGATTCTCCTAGGGGCCTGCAGGGAATAACTGTCCTATGCAGGCAGGTCACGGACCCCCTGCACCCACACACCTGTTCCTTCACCTCCCGGATCCCCTCTAACTAGCTCAACCTAATACCTGCAGCAACCGCACTGCACTCAACCCTGTGTCCTTCTTGTCAGTGCACACAGCACCTAAGGTCAGGGTCCCTACCTTAGGGGCCTTCCCTCAGAACCTACCCACTACCCTATTGGGGATTGGGGCCTGCCTGGGACCTGGGGATTACCTGACCTGGTGTAGGAGCCACTTGCTCCCTTCACCCTTCCTCCCCCTTCCTGCTCCCAGCTCCAACTTCCGTTCCTAAGCCCGCGAAATGTATCTATATCCCTGGCTGAGAATCCTTGGCCCTCATTGGCCACTCTGGGACACCTGGGGTCTTTGGCCCTAAGCCTCATGGGAACTGTAGTCCCGTGGAGGCTGCTTTTGCATTGGGGCCGCGTGCGCGCTTGCACTGCGCATGCGCGACTCCCTAATGGCCGCCGCAGCTCCCTAGCCCTATCTGCGCATGCGCGATCACTGCACATGCGCGTGCATCTGTAATGGCGGCCCCCGCTAGCCAGGTACGCCGCCGGGACTCCCAGGACTCGGAGCACTCCCTGCTCCGGCCCCCACCTTTTCAGCTTGCCGGCGGGTCTGTCGCTGCCTCCAACGGCACCCGCGACTGCTCGGCACGCTACGAAGGGGGTCTCTGGGGCAGAAAAGAGACCAGGGCTACATTCTCCCCCTCTTAAAATCCCAACGACCTCGCTTGGGTAGCAAACATAGCAGATGATTATATAATGAAAATGCATTGCAAAAGATATACAACACATCACATGCATTTTCCCATTGTTACCCAACATCATCATGTGGATACCCGAGGCCAGCTGAGTCTCATAGTGGGGTACCCCTATGAGTCTTTTGGAGTTCAAGATTGGGTGCTACAGTCTCTACTGCCAAACCATCGCCTCCCCCTCGTAGAAAACATAGTAAGGGGTTTTGGTGCCAGACATTTACCCAGCCATCCGTGACATGGATGAGGTCTTGCTCTTTTCCTCGGTCCACCACATGGTGAATGAAGCGCTCCATCATGCGCATGAAGGAGGCAACAACTACCAGAGCGGTCACAGCACAGTCTTGGTTCGCTCCAGCAATCCCTTTAGCAGTGACGTCTTCTGGGGACAGCACAATGTCTACGTGCAAGCCCATGTCTTTAGAAGAAAAAGCTTGGAGGTTCCTTGTGTAGGGGTAAGCGTCGCTCATGGCCGCTGTACTGGATACCTTGATGAGGTCAAATCTGCTCCATGGTCTGCAGAGATCTTCTAGGGTAGACACCTCCACCAGGACGCGATGACGAGGTGAGCCCATCGCCCGGGTGACCCTACCTTTGGAGCCACCAGGCTCCACGATCACCGGGGAGCTCATACCTGACACCCCTGGGGCAGTCAACTCACCCCTGCCATCGTTGGCAGGTAATGATCCCAAGCCTGGGACCGATGGTACCATCGTTGACGACCGGACTGGCCACAGTAGGGCACATGGACCCATAGCAGAGTCCGCGTATATGGGGCAATCAGCCCGTTGTCCGCAGCTTCACTGGAGTGGTCCACCGGCAGGCGCATCACCACGAGTGATTGGTAGCTGGAATCACCAAGAGCGGATGGGGGCATAGATACCTTACCCTGTGATTCTGGAATCTGCGGTTCTGAGAGTGTAACTGTGTCTAGAACCGGGGTGCACGGACCCCCTGGAACATCTGGTATAGCACACCGACTCGGTGCAGCCACAGCGTCGCAGCTGTCCATTTTGGTCAATGTACCTTTCTCCGCTGGCTCCGGCTCTAGAACCAGATCTAAAACCGACATCTGGAGTTCCGACATCTGTGACTTTGCCTTAGGCGGCTCCGTCTCGGGACCTGAGTCTAGAATGTCCATTTGGGCACACGGGCCCTCCACAACCTCTATAGGTGGGGTAGGTTGAATAGCAGTGGCTTCAACCGCCTGGATAGAGAGATCAGTCACATCAGTTTTCTCTGTGGATTCCGCAGGCTGGGGCATAATAGGCTTCAAGAAACATGCACCACAGCAGGCACATTCGGGCTCCCAAGCCAGTGCGCCTCTAGAGCAGTCACAGGCGGTACTAAAACACTGTATACACGTTTCTCCTTCCACCTCGGTTGTCTTGAAGCCTAGCGGGAACTGGAACATGTCGACTCCCTTGTCACGGGCTTCCTGAAGGCAGAGGCACATTAGCGCGAGGACATCTATTTCTGGCAATTGCCGGGGCACATACACGTTAGGGTGTAACCCCTTGCAGTCTATTTAATTCTCGGAGGAAAAACAATCCGTTTCTGCAACAGTGTCCTCCTCCACCTCCTCTTCCTCTGGCGGTTCTGTAGGCTGCAGCAGTCTGAGTTTCAGGAACTGCACCTCACAGTCGGGACACTTGGGCCCCCGGGTCAATTCACCGACGAGGCAATCACAACCGATCAGGCAGCAGTGCAGGCATCCTTCCCCATATACCTCTGACGTCGTGAGCACTACTGGTAACGTAGATAAGCCCGCTGCCCAGCCACCAGACACATTATATTCTTCTAACACACATGGGCATACTATCATTGGCGAGCCTAAATGTGGGGCCCGTATGACTCTATAAAGCCAAGGGTGTGTTTCTCTGCATCCCTTGCTTTCCTTAGGAGGAACAGAAATGGCTGATTGCTGTTCACTGTGCTCACTCACATGGTGGGGGCGTGGCTCTGATTTTCCCACCAGTCCTGGACAGATGCTCGCAACATTTTTCTGTGCAGGTTGGCTGTCAGCCGCACATGTGCCATTTTGATTTGGCGGGAGCCGCCATTTTAGGTGGGACTCACTGTTAGCATCCCTTGCTGCAGGAGCCTCCAATTTGATCACAGTCCTGTTAACCATACTAGGGCTCTCGGTGCATGCAGAAACTGCCAAGTCAGGGTAAAGGGGCATCCATCGGTCGGACCCTCGGGCAGATTCAAGAATTGGGGGCCATCTTCCTCGCTTATGGCCTGGCCTACATACATCAGTACAGTACTCCATTGCAAGGTGACATCATACCTTTGTCCTCTGACCCACGTGCAAGCTAGCCCAGGGAGTTTCCGAACATGCGCCTGGACGTCTAGCAAAGACACGCCAGCAGGGACTGCTCCCATAGCAACCACGTGGTTAGGAGTAGCGTTAACCTTCAAGGCCCATGCGTAGACTTCCTGCCTTGAGAGCGCCCACATGGTGAAACAAAAATAGAGCACAATTGAGAAAAAAATTATAGGGCACCCCAGGTCTGAGATCTCAGCAACGCCTCCAAATGTAGCCCTTTTTCTGACGCTCCCAAAGAGACTACGTGTAACTGCACGCACCTGTGGCTCCAGGAGATCTGAGCCTCCGCTAACTGGGAGCCTGGGGTAACACTTATAGCGCAGCGCCTGCACTTACCCACTATCCCTGTGATGTGCGATTCCCCTGGGCAATAAACATATACACACACATATGCTGGTAACTGATTTTACTGTAACGCAATATAACCTGAGTACTCTATAACTTGCATCAACACATAACACATATACTAAATGCTTATACACTAACACAGCTACTGTAACTGGTAATGTCTTTATAACGTTAGTGGCTCAGCCACGCTCCTAATGAGTGTGTCTCTGTCCCGTCACCGCATGCTCCACACCGTGTCTGTGTACGGTAATGTACTTGTAAAGGCTCAGTCCTTTGGCCACTTCGCTTAGTGTCCCCAAAGAGTTATACCTAAGGCGGGTTCAGCACCTGTTGACCGGTGTTGGTGCTCTTGATGTAAATAATACCTTCCGGTCACGGCGGTGACCGGCAACAGCTTCAAAAATGATCCATCGATCCGACACGTGGCCTCCAGATATCACGGTGTCCAGCCGTCTAGTCCCAGATGACTGCAACCGCCGCAACTCTGTGCTTTGTCCCTAACTGGTACTCAGTAAGGGGTGATGTTCGCAACCACTATACGGCTTCCCTGCAGCACTGCAACCTACGGTGACTTCAGGGATTCTCCTAAGGGCCTACGGGGAAGAACTGTCCAATGCAGGCGGGTCACGGACCCCCTGCACCCACACTACCTCTTCCTTCACCTCCCGGATCCCCTCTCTAGCGCAACCTAATACCTGCAGCAACCGCACTGCACTCAACCCTGTGTCCTTCTTGTCAGTGCACACAGCACTGCCAGCTGTGTCACTGACAATACTACACCCACACACACACCTAAGGGCAGGGTCCCTACCTTAGGGGCCTTCCCTCAGAACCTACCCACTACCCTATTGGGGATTGGGGCCTGCCTGGACCTGGAGATTACCTGACCTGTTGTAGGAGCCACATGCTCCCTACACCCTTCCTCCCCCTTCCTGCTCCCAGCTCCAACTGCTGTTCCGAAGCCCGCGAAATGTATCTATATCCCTGGCTGAGAATCCTTGGCCCTCATTGGCCACTCTGGGATACCTGGGGTCTTTGGCCCTAAGCCTCATGGGAACTGTAGTCCCGTGGAGGCTGCTTTTGCATTGGGGCCGCGTGCGCGCTTGCACTGCGCATGCGCGACTCCCTAATGGCCGCCGCCACTCCCTAGCCCTATCTGCGCATGCGCGTTCACTGCACATGCGCGCACATCTGTAATTGCGGCCCCCGCTAGCCGGGTGCGCCACCGGGACTCCCAGGACTCGGAGCACTCCCTACTCTGGCCCCCACCTTTTCAGCTTGCCGGCGGGTCCGTCGCTGCCTCCTGCGGCACCCACGACCGCTTGGCACGCTACGAAGGGGGCCTCTGGGGCAGAAAAGAGACCGGGGCTACACTTAAGTTTCATATTACTATGGTGTGTGTTGAAAGGAACATGCACAATATTCTTGAATTAAGTGCCCTCCAAATGAAAATACTATTTGGGTTTTAAATAATTCATTTTGAGCACTTTTTATTTACAGTTGTGGGGCACTGCTATGGGTACCAGATTTGTACCAAGTTACACAAATGTATTCATGGGCCAGTGGGAAGAACAGACATATGAAGTGAATGCTGCACACCTTGAAAAATATTAAATGATACAATTACCGGTGCTCCCGTGCCTGAACGAAAGCCTGTTTCCAGTCCTGAATCAGTAGCAGAAGGAACACAGGGCACAACGGATTTGAAAATCTAAACTCATTTATTTGAGTGGTTGGCTCAAATAAATGAGTTTAGATTTTCAAATCCGTTGTGCACTGTGTTCCTTCTGCTACTGATCCAGTGGGAAGAACAACACATTTGGTTCAACAATACATTTGGAGAAAATCTGGTGCTCTAGAAGAGTTTTATAAATGACCCTGATATTCTTTCAACTGTTGTCCAATCTTTGAATTCCAATTGTAAAAATTAAATTGTTACTTCTAATACTAGCACTGAGAAAATTAAGATTCCAGACTTAACATTAATTATTTAAAATGGTATCAATTAAACTATAACCCATTCCAACACTGTATGTGGATATGTACATGCTAAGAGTAATCATAATCTGCAATGAATTAAAAAAAAAAAAAACCCTTTGGCCAGTTCCAAAAGGGGGGCAGACTAAACATGAGAGACTTTTTGGATATACAAATTAAAAACCCTTCCTCCCCTAGCTAGGATTAAACATAGACATCAATTTGGTATCTTTTTCAGTTTAGTAATATTAATGTATTCATTTTATTAGCAACTCATTTTATTTAACAACCATCGTAGTTAGAATTATAATTATATTACTCTGTGGGTTTCTCCATACCTACCATACACATTTTCTGCAATATCTTTTTGGGTCATAATATGAACTCATCACATCATTTTATTCTCTTCCATTACAATGTATCATTTTACATATTGGTTCCGTAAATTATTCCAAATATATATCTTCTTCCAAGTCTAGTTTTTAAAATGTCCTTTCTGTATAAATGTTTTTAGGCGGTTTTTAGGTTTAGTTTTATACTTTTACAAGCATCATATTAGTCATATCATAAAATCTTCTATTGCTGTAGTAGTAAAGATTTACATTTTTAATATTTCAATGCACAACTCACATTAACCCTAGTCCCCCTCCATATTGTATTTTTTAATAATCTATTTTATATGCTTATTATATCTAATTATGCGTATTTAGATATCTTTATTAAATATGTTTTATACATGTGTGTACACATTTGTATTTTATAAGTAAAAGTGGTTATTTACTTATGTTATATATTTTCTTGGTTGAAAGATAACGTCTCACTAATCCCCAAGGAAGCAGTGTGTACCAGCTGACACACATGTTGAAGTGCTGACATGCGTCGGTCGAGGCAGTTCATTAATGTATCCCTTTCAGGTCTTCGGCCTTATCTGTGTACCCCCTCTCCAAGGGCATATGAAGTCTTATAACGGCCCCTGATAAATTCTGGGGGATTCGGGGGTACCCTAGTACCCTCCAAGTACTGAGGGTCCGTGAAGCTCCCGCTGGAAAATATTTAAAAATTTATTCTAGAAAGAGCAGTTTTAATACTATCTTAGTCATGGAATTCTTGCTAACCATATCTATTTTTTTAATTCTAAAATTCAACCCCCATATCCAAAAATACACATAATGTACAAGAAATAAATATATAAATGTACAGAAGCTTACGAGCTTTATCAATAGTCAATTAAAAGGAAAGCAATCATCATTACATTCAAATTGTCATATGTACCTAGAAATAAACAAGTTGTTCAATGCGAGGAGTGGAACTGCTTGTGACAGACAGTAGGACAGGGATATCTGCCTTGATGATGGTGAGCTTAAGATGAAGATGCGGCTCCACATCAATAAGACAATTTTGTTTATCTGGTTTGATTCCAACCAGCACAGAGAACCACACATGTACGAGGTGAGGAAGGGCAGAAGATACTTAACTGCGTTGTCCGATAGGGCTGGACACTAACACGCAACCAAAATGATGTCAGTGTCTATTATCAATGCTATTTTCAGAAAGCCATCTGAAGTGAGTTCCAAGAGCTGTTCTTCTTCTGTATCTAAGAGGTTATTTGGCAATTTTTTGACACTGATGAGGAAAGGCTTCCTTATCCACTCAAAGCTGCCTTCTGGTTAAGGAAAAGAAAGTACTTACGAAGGCCTTTCTACAAGCTTTCCAAATGCTCCTTCATGGTTTGCAACGTAGCATCAAATTCTTTAGCTGAGTTGATCCTTGTCATGAAGGAATGGAAAGGAATCCAATTCGCCACGACTAAGGCATTTACTCTACAGCTTGAGTTTTGCAATCATCGCGTTCACTTTGTCTTGAACATTGAATATGGATATGAGCTTGACTTGCAAGGATAGATTGAGGCTGTTCAAATGAGCAAAGATATCGGGAAAGTATGCTAATTTGCATAGCCATTTCCAGTTACGCATACTGTCTTGATGGTTAAAGGTTTCATGCAAAAAAAAACTTGAAGTTCTTCTTGCAGCTTAAAAGGGTGAGTGAGCCCCTTTCTATGTGAAAGCCAACGTACTTCAGTGTGAAATAGGAGGTGTGAAGTCACTGCCCATCTCTTCACAAATCTGATAAAAAAGCTGGTGCATTCAGTGGCCGGCCTATCACAAAACTGATAATATTAATAAAAGACACAATATTAACAGCTTCATCAAGTACTTGCTTCAGATCTGCATGCATGTCCTGTGTGATGAGTGCATTCCTGTATATACAACAGTGAGTCGATTTTGCTTGCAGTGCAACGACTTAAATACATGCAACATCTCCTTTCTTTGAATTGGTCATGGCTCTGGTGCCATCCGTGCTTATCCCAACATATTGACTCCAGTCCAAGTGACTCTTTGATGAAGTCATCAATAACTTTAAAATGGCTTCTCCTGTTGGACGTGTTTTCAAACGTTGGTAGAACAAAATATCATAATGGACTTTCCCATTCAGCTCGTATCTGAAAAACAACAAGAGATTAGCTAAATTCACAATATCAGTGGAATCATCAGCTTGCATTGCATTGCGACTCTGTTGTACTTGTAACAATAATAGCTGCTATGTTTCTGACCATATCTGTGATTTTACGAAGAACAGTGTTATTTGACAGGGGAACACTATCAATCACTTTGCCCGCTTTGTCTCCAACCATCACTTTCGCCAAACACTTCAGCACCTACAGACTTTGCTATTAAGTACAACACCCTATATTAGGTGTCTATTGCTTTCACATTTTCACCTCCAGTCACACTGACATTGATTTCTGGGACTTTTTGATAACCTTTGCGCCTATTTTCAAAGAATTCTACTGGTTTTCCATGGTATTCTTTATGTTTGCTATCGAAATAGTGCTTGTACTTGGATGGTTCCATGCTGTCATTTCTGAGAATCTAATGATAATCCACATACAGTACAGTTTCACCTCATTGCCAGTCCACGAAAATCCTAATATAAAATAATCTTCATCATATTTGTAGGCTCCTTTATTTTTTTTTGCAGCTGAAACTTTCAACACACTCACAGATGATTCACACGGTTCACTAATTTGGTCTTCACAGTTGTCATACAGTATAACTGCATTTTCATCACCGTTATCACTAGCACTCACATTTCCTTCACAATTTTCTATTGTACATGTAGCCAGGTCCCCTCTGGCTCCCCAGACCTCTGTTTTCCTCCCGTTACCTTCTTTGTGTGAGCGGGGACTCCCGCTCCTGGTGCAGGGAGCTGCGGGGGCGATCGTGTTGCCGGGGGCTCCCCACGGCATCTGCGGTAGGGCACTGCCATGTTTATTGTATTTGCAGTGGCCATGTTAGGGCTTTTTGCGAGAAGTTGCGCTTCAACAGGAGGTCGCACAAGTGCAGTGGCACGAGCGGTGGCCATTACAAGTAGTGCTGGAGCAGTTGAGTGTCAGAGAAGTGGTGGCGGCCATTACAAAGTCGCTCATGCACAAGGGAGATAGCGCACGCGACCCTAATGTTAAAGAGGTCTGCAAGGGACTACAAGATCCAGCAGTTACTTGGGCTGACATACATGTTATCCTCAGCAGCGAATCGTGTGGCAGAGCTTCCCCTGAGGAGATAGTTACATTTGGCACCCTGGTGAAGGATAGTCAGTTGGAGCTGGGATGCAGAGAGGGTAGGTTGTATGTACAGGGAGCAGGTGGCCCCTGTACTAGGCCAGATACCCCTGAGGCCCCAGCTAGGCCCCACTCACCCTCAGGTTCCAGCTATGCCCCAACACCCTCAGCTGTGGGTACTGCAGGGACTCTCGTTAAGATAGGGACAGGGTCCTGTAGCATCCAGTATAATTGAGGGCCACAGCCAGGAAGAGTGAATAACCTGGGCATTGTTGTTGAAGGTGGATAATCCTCTGCAGTATCAGAGGCAGAGACTGTCCCAAGGTGGAGTACTCCATGCAGGAGGCATCAATCGTAGGAGTGGAACACAACGTGGTATCAGCCTTCTGGAGCAAGGGATCCCAAGTTCAACTACTCTGCACGCCCGAGTGTGGACACACCCGGCAGGTACCCTCATCCCAACACGTATACCAACCAGTACACCTCACCTAGTGGGCAGCGCTGTCTCACACTTGAGTGGGTGGAGGACTCTTGGACTCTAGGTACATGGTGTGGGGGAATAAGGTGTTGGGTTAAAGCCCTGCGAGGCAAAGGGGTAGTTGTATCTATTAGTGTTAAAGAGTGTTAAGAGTTATACCTGTGTCAGTAAATGTTATTGTTTTATACACAGTGTGTGATTGATATTATTGGGTTTCTGTGAAGGGCTCCTCCCACTACGCTGGGATCCCTCACAGGTGGAGGTGTTGCACCGAGAGTATTGTGTTATATCACCCCGAGCTCCCCGTGGCGGAGGCTTAGGCGATTGTGAGCCAACAGGTAAGCACGGCACCAGTAGCATCCAAAGCGTACACGCCCAATCTCACTTGGGGAGGGGGAGGGGGATACTTGGGCTACATACGATTCAAATATCCTATTTTTAGCCACCAATCCACCGTAAAGGGGTTTAACAGAAAAAAAACTAGAGAAATGTTGTATATTAATGCACTGCACTCACAGACATCTGTTACTTGCTATGATCTTTAGTACACCAAAGGTTCCTAATACGTAGTAATGTGTAATTCACATTAACCCTTGCAAGTATGGTGCGGGCGTATCTGCAAAAAAAGCAACCACACCGCAGGTCCCACGTTATGACTTTGGCTGGAGGTCGCTGCTGTACTTTTGTTTGTATTAGTGCCACCAGATGTCGCCGAACGCATCACATTGGATAGTATTAATGCAAACCTGTAAATATATATGTATTTCTACACCATTCTTATCTCCTGATTTTTTTTAAATTTGTACCAAACAAGTACCCCTTGAAATCCTTTAGCGTACCATGCTTTAGGAAGCACTGCAACATAGTACAGGTATAGGTTTTTTTCACACATTTCATTCGGTGACTTCTGAACATTCCAAACCACACGGTTTGGCAATGACAACTTGGGAGCTACAAGAAAAGGCCCCACTGTGACATAAGAGATATTATTATTTCATGTTCCTAATGTGCCCATTCTCACTGGTCTACTTGTGCAGCCAAGATACTTCAGGTCGCATGGAGATTCGAGTAAATAAATCCAGTATTACTTTCAAAATTCTCCTCCTCTCTTTTAAGGCTATACTGTATATTCTTCTGCCCCCCATTCCATCAGCCCTAATTTGTCGATATACACCTTCCCAACTCTTATGTTCTGCTCAAGGATGTCTTCTGTTTGCCCCTTTTGTAGCTAAAACCCTCTCCAGCTTAAAGCCTTTCTCACTTATGGCCCCAAACCTCTTGAATGTCCTTCCCCTCAATATACGACTAGCACCATCTCTCTCCACCTTTAAGGCAAATGTTAAAACACACCTCTTTAATTAAGCATTCATAAGGGTTGCTCCGTTGGCTGATTGCGAACATCTCATATGCACTTACACCCACCTCTGTAAGCTCTCCCAATTTACCACATAGATTGTAACCCATTCGGGACAGGGCCTTTCTTTTTTTAATGTCTACTTTTATGTTGAAGCGCTTATTCTCATTATGTATTATATTATTATGTCATGTGTATTACTGCTGCAAAGTGCTATGAACATGAATTGCGCTAATAAAGATATACATACATACATCATTAATAAAGTCTTACAGGTAATAAACTTGTCAATATCAAATATCTCATTGGTCACTTTCAAATTCAAATTCCTACAAAGAGTTACAACATTTATGGGCTTTCCATTTGGAACAATACAAAACCCATTTGGTTTATTTTAAAACCAACTTATTTTTTTTTGCTTATTTTAAATGCTAGGTACTTTTTTCTGTTTGTTGTTAGGAGCCTTAGTGAAGATTAGTTTAGGATTGTCAGGAACAATTTGAGAGATAATGAGGTCTTTTTATAGAATGTCCCAATGTCTATTGAAAATATGTATCTTAAGTGTTATAATTGGCACATACATGATATTCTTGAATTAACTGTCCTGTCCAGGTGATTGGGGGGGTTGCCGCCCGCCGGACACCACTCATCCCCCACCCCTGCAGGCCGGACATCTGCTTCCCTGCGCATGCGCCGAGACCTCTGCGCATGCGTGCCGGGATCTCTGGCTGGAGTATTCTTTTGCGCATGCGCCAAACCCAAGGACCGATCGCGCCGCCGCAATACCCCACCAACGCCATACACAGCCGCCACAGCAGCACCTCGCCAGCAGGTAAAATGCAGTCACCCCGGGCGACCGGTCGACCGCATTTGGCGAGGACTATATATATATATATATCCTTGAGAAAGTCACCTAGAGTGACGAAACGCGTTGGACGTCATCACGTAGCAGCGCAGCAACGCAGTGACGCGGGCACGTTTTGTGCAAAGCAACCAAGAAGCAACCAGGATCATTTGTTCCTTTACATCTGGGTATAGAGGCACCTGTCTTCATATATACATTCGGTGCCACTGCAAGGACTCAGATGCAGGAAGCCTCATCTCAAACTGAGGTCTGACACGTGGGAAGTAATTTAGTGCCACAGGAGGGAATTGATTTTTCAGCATCAGAACAACACCAGTTTAACCGGATCGCACGCTGAGGAGGTATATTCCGTGCTTCAACAGATGTAACAGGTCTGTCACCAGCACACCCACATCACCATTGAGAAGGGACATTCTCTAGTGGGTGTTTACTGTTCCTTACTGGGCTATCATCAGCCATATGGACTGTCATTGACATTCACCACTGTTGGCCTTTTTTCCCCATGATATCTTGCTTCTTGCTCCACATCCCCTTCCATATGCCAATTGCTAATGGCTGCTATCTGCTTGTACTAGACATTTTATTGCTTTTTAATCACAGTTAATTACTACTAGTCCTTTTGACTACTCTGGTCATTTAATAAAATGTACACATATTTATTTTCAACCATACGGAACTGGCGCTTCTTTTTCTCCTGTTTTCTGTTTACATTTGGTCTGGCTTGACCACACAGAAGCTTCGCCTATTCCGTACAGACTGACCCTATGCTATAATCAATTGATGCTCACATTATTCACTTGCTACACTTATTTAATCCTTTTTTCACACTACACATATACAGAATTAATTTGCACATTTTAACACTACCATTCACTCACTAGCGCTACTAATTGTCTCTGTGTTTATATATATATATATATAAACACAGAGACAATTAGTAGCGCTAGTGAGTGAATGGTAGTGTATTATGGTAATATATATATAATGAGCAGTGAAAAGGTGTTAAAGGCTATTAAAGATAACAACAACTTAAAGAAGATGAAGCAACAACTTATGATTGGGAAAAATCACATTGTTACACTCAAAAAAGATGATGGATCAACAATAAAAGTCTGTGTACTTATCATAAAGAGAGTTGAGGACTTTTACATTAAATTGCACGAGAACACAGATGACACAGGACATAATCCAGCAGATGAAGAGCAAGAAGAAACCACCAATTATGTACTATGCATCCTTCCAGAAGAAGTATCAAAAGCAATAAAATCTATGAAGAAGGAAAAGGCCCCCAGGGAAGATGGAATTACAACAAAGAAAAACCGGCGGTGCACAGCAATAAATAATAATGAATATAGATGAATTACAACTGAAATCTTGAAAGAAGCTGGGGAAAACGTAGACACAATCATTGCACAACTCTTTACATGCTGTTTGAAGAACAGGAAATTCCAGAATAATGGAGCAAAGCCATAGTTATTCTCATTCATGAACAATGAGACAAAGAAGACGTCAAGACCTACAATATTGACCAATCAGTCTTCTTCCAATCACTTACAAGATGTTTTATGAAGATACTTACTAATCGGCTGCAACAGACACTGGACTACGCCCAGCCTAGAGAACAAGTGGGATTTTGCAGTGTTTTAACGGACCACATCCATTTTGTATCAAAAGTGCTTTCCCAAAGTAAGGAATACGATCTACCACTAAGTTTAGGATTCATAGATTATGAAAAAGCATTTGATTCTGTCTACACCTCAACAGTTCTAAATGCATTAAGAAGACCAAGTGTTGAAGAAACGTATATTGATACAGTATTATAAAGAACATTTACGAGAATGTCATATGAACTATTAGATTACATGAACAGATAAGCAAGGTATGGATCAGCGATGAGTGTGACAGGGAAACACCATGTCACCAAAGCGTATCACTGCAACACTTGAAAAATTGTTCAAAACATTGGGAGAAAAAAGGAATCAAAATCAATGGTAAATACGCGAGCCACGTACGTTGTGCAGGTGAAGTACGCTCAGATACCAACAAAAATGTGAAAAAATTTGCAGGGAGTTAATACTTCTGCAAAAAACTGTGAATATATATATATATATATATATATATATATATATAAAACTTTTTTTCTGGACCTTCCTGACCCACCCAATCTCACATTGGCCCCTGTGGTCTAACCGGTCCCCATTACATGGTCGTGTCTGTTGGTGCACCTGTTGGCAACAGGACTCCTGAATCTCCCGCATGATGGTGTATGGGGAATGTCAACCCAGACAGGCAGCTGAGGTAGTGTGCGTGAGTCCTAACTACATACAGTGCAGCGCCTCCACCTCATCAGGATCTCTGCGTCCGCAAGGAGATGGTTCTGATGAGGAACTCCTCTGTGGTGCCTTCCTCTGTGGAGTAACTTCACACTCCCACATGGGGGTTCTTGTGAACAAGGGCATCTTTATTGATGGTATAGGAAGACTGCCCCTCGCAGCAAACAGCTTAGCCGCTCATTGGGTACAGCACTCTCCCTTCAGAAGATCTGCCCTCCCAATGGAGTTGGATCACCTCTCCCCTCAGGGAGATCACCACCTGTGCCAGGTCCCTGGACACAGCGTAGGCCCTGCCAGCCTTATTGCTTCAGGTCTGACTTCATGCTGTAAACCACTCTCGAACTATTAGTTAACACACTTGACCTCTGTCTTGACACACTAACTTTGGACAGTGCTGTGTCTTATATACCTTAGGAAACAGCCACATCTCTGATGTCACTAACAGTGGACTCAGAGCATGTTACCACTCCCCTTGAATACATATGACACCTCACCAGAGTGCGAGGGCAAACCTCCATGATTGATGCTGGCAATCCTGTATACTTACCAGGTTTACTGCCAGCATGAGAGAGAACTGTATACCATTTTTAAACATGGCTACATTCTCCCCCTGGTGAATCCCAACGACCCGTCTGGGACCTAAATTTGTCAGATCTTCCTCCAGGCAGCACTGCAAAACATACCAACATAATCATCTCACAAATTTACATCATACAGTTCTCATGATAACATATTAACAGCTACAATGCTTGCTGGCCAGCAGACAGCACTTTTCTAAAGCGGACCCCAGTGTCTTCTCTTCCTAATAATAGTGCCTGGGATCTGGCTTCTTTATTTCCCGGCCACCAATGTCCTTTACCGTCACCCAGTACTCCCTGGGTAGCCCACTCTCCAGCCTATATACTACCCGTGCATGTACACACTGCGCCCTATACTCCATACCCTCATGAGCTGATCAATCCTCTCCTCCGCCCTGCGCCCAGTACATCCGCCACCCTTGGTTAATATATAGTCTTCAATGGTTTCCCTCAACCACCCATCCCTCTGATCCTCTATCTCCTGCATTAAGGGTTAAGGGACATAAGGATACTCCAACCCGTGGGATTTTTTGTATCGGGTCACTATAGCCCTTTCGGCCCTGCTAGTCCTAATCAGCCTTACGTTGCCTGCCTTGCCTGGCAGCACCCATGATAAGGTTTCATCCGGCTCTACGGGATCCTTGAATCTACCTGGCCCCTTGGGATCCACAACCCCTGAACCGATATCGTACCACCTCAGTCTCAGTTCCTCCAGGCGAGCCTCCTCCGTGAATTCCCCTGGTGCCCACCAGTAATCCACAACCCTGTCTCTCCTTAGGATAAACCTGGTGCGGTCTAGCCAGGCCTCATACCCTTCAAATTTGGGCACCCACCACTGGTACCGCTACAGTACCCTCACTTTCCTCTAACTCCCCGCTAGAGGATATCCCCGAGGTGCCAGTAGATCTGCAGTTGGACCCCAACCTTTTGGGCCTACTAGTGACACTGACACTGATACTACTAGGGCATTCACTTGAAACGGACACTGGTCGCGTGTACCTTCCCCCTCCCGACCCATCATCAGACGTAAAGCATTCGCCAAAGTCCAGATTCTCCCCAGTCTGTTCTTTCGACGTGGCTCAAGACTCCCCATACAACCCTTGGCTCGACTGGGACCCGTAGTAAAAAGTGACAGGGGCAGGGGCTTTAACTATGGCTGGGGGTTGGGCATAGGGAAGTGCTATCGGCATCAGCGGGACTACGACCCGCAACTTGGCGCTACCTTGCCCGTTGCCATCGGACTGGCCCTCCGGTTCTCCCGTCTCGCTGCTCCCAGGCTTTCACAGGGACTTTCACCTCCTCCCGGATCCAGGCGATCTGGTACAGCTACTTGGTCGCGAGGACGTGGCCATCTTCCATCCAGCTCCACTGTGCCCACCGGAAGTGATGTCATGGATCATGCGGGATTCGCCGCCATCTTGCGTTGGGTTCCCAACCAGAACCTCTTCCTCCAGAATGACATCCGCCGCCGGAAGTGATGGTTATGCTCTCCGCTCCGCTCGGGCCCGGACTAGGCCTTTCTCTGCAGTTGCCACCACCGGCGCCTGGGGAGGGCAAGGATGTCGCTTACCGCTCCGTCGGCTCGGGATGGTTCCTTCTCCGCCGTCGGTTCCGCCAGTCACCATGGCCGTGGGACTCCGCCTCTCGGGTCGACTCTGCACCGGCGACACGAGACTTCGCTCCGCTGCGACACAGGTAAGTGCCGGTTCTCTTTCAGCACCGCTGTAGTTGTCCGCCGGTAGGCGCGTCACCACGGAAGTCGGGGTCGCTTGCTCCTCGTCCGAGGAGTCGCACTCCGATTCAGGGAGTGGCACTCCCGTCGGAGACCGCTGATGATGTGCTCGGCTTTCACCTCGCTTACAGGCCCCTTTCTCCTCAGGCTCCATTTTTATCATGAGGAGCGATCCCCATGCTCCAGGATCCACGGGTTCCTTCCAGGCTGCACACATAAATAATGGATGCCGCATTGCGGGCATCTGGACGTGGTACTAACAGAACCACCGGGCAGCCGACACTGCATACACAAACATTTCACAGTCTCTTTTCCCCCAGCTCTGAGCACCAGGAAGCCTCCTGGAGCCGAATAGGGATGAGCAGAAATGTCCAAATCTTCCTCACTTTTGCAGGCCATATTACTCACGGGACACACTTTTTGCAGTGTTCTTCCCAGTATGTCAGCTCCTTGCAACTGAAGGGCAGGGGCTGGTTTGGTAACTCTTCCCTCCGCCAGCTCCATCCTCATTTGGCACAGCTGGAAACCACTCCCCCTGGTTGAGATTAGGGGAGGATCCCACAAGTTCACAGGGTGACCCAGCACTGGGGCTGAGCTTGTTACTGTCCATGAGGGCGTGGCCGCAGCTTTCGCGCCATACCTCCCATCAGGGTGGGGTTTTCCTTTTGGCGCCACTCCCGGCCAACTTTCTGCAACGTCAACATTTGTAGCATTTTCTGCACTCAGCCACGCGGTCTCCCAGGGAAGCGGGAGCCGCCATCTTGGTTTACATTGCCAATCACTTTAGCAACTGAGGTAGCTTTTTGTATAGCGCTCGCCGACTGGCAAGCAGATCCTTCATTTCCACCACACACCACCACAATGTCCTCCATACTGTCCTCCAGGGTATCACCCCGCGTTCCTAGGCAGGACCAAAACGGCGCAGCCACAGCCTTAGCGCCTCTCCACAGCAGGCTAGCCAAAGTCACTTCAGTAGCTTGCTCTTCTGTTGAACGCACACCACGTGCGCTCTCTCCATCTGCCTCCGCCCACCATCTTGGACCTTCCGTGCCGCGCGGATCCTCCATTCTTGCGGTCGCCATTTGGTTACTCTATATGCTGTTATTGTATATGGAGCTCCTCTCTGCGGGGCAGCTGCCATACCGATACAATAAAGATTGCCCGATGCACCACCTTGTGTACCTAATGTAGGTCTGACTCGTGTTGCACCACCTCAGACTAGGCTCACTCTCTCTGTGTAGACAGGGAGAGGGAAAAAAAACGGAGCACTATCTCCAATGCTGTAAAAAACAGCCAATAAACCACAGGGTATGCGTTCCCAAAATAAAGCTATTTAATGGCTCAAGAATCAGTTACAAAACACACCAACGCGTTTCAGACCTTAGTGGTCCTTTATCAAGGTGAATACACAATTTCTAAAGAGAGTGTGATTTATACTTACCCCAAAGCCGCGCGGACCAGTCGCGAAGACTTCCGGGTGCGTCACGTGTCTCGGGTGCTAACCCCGCGACCTGCGACGTCATCCCGTCGGTTGCTGCAGTGGGGGTGCATAGCCGCATCAGGCGCGCGACGTCACTACGCATAGGCTCGTGTGGGGGGAGCATGGCGTCTGTGTAACTGTCCACAAGAACTGCCAGTGCTCCTCCTCCCTCCGCCTAGATGTTACGGTGCGCGTGACGTCACCACGCCGCGCGCGTGACGTAAACACGTCACAATGCATCCCATTGCTAGGCAACTAGGTCCCCTCGGCTCTGGGGAGGCACAATACAATAGAAACAACTTTATTAACATAGACAATAACACTCTCCAATCTACAGTGAAAATAAAAACAAGAAAAGACAATAAAAAATGATTAAAACATAATGATAATTTTTAAAAAAAAAACAGCATATCATGAAGGCAATTGATCCATATATGATCAATCCATGACTGAGTGACAACCTTGGAGAAAATAATTTCAATTCGATCTTAATGAATTTGTGTAATGTTTGTAGTGTAGGTGTCAGAAACTTTTGTGGTTAATAGTATGTCTTGGCATAAGCAGCTTAACATTACCATAATGTAAGTTCTGAACCTATGAGAGAATGAGACTGAATTTAGGATTGCAAACCAGTTACATAACGAATGATTATTTAAATACACATATAGAGATGAAATCTTTTACGGCTATATATTCTATATTGTATATGTAATTGCGATATCCATGGTTTGCAACTAGATGAACTTCATAATCTGTGCACGTGCTGCTAACAAATATTCAAACACACAATATGTTAGAAAGAGGGGTACATCTCCAGTGGGCAAACAGAACTTAAGTATCGAATAGAAGAGAACCTATATCCCAGTCTGAATTTAGACCATGCGGGATACGGGTTTGAAGGGTAAATATCCAGTAAAGCTCTCTTCTATTCAAAAAACTTAATCTGTTGCCCCCTCTAATTGGGTTCGGCACATGCTCAATGCCCATGAAGGACATGTTGCTAGAATCGCCCATGCTACAATTACTAAAATGTAGGGATACAGGATGGTTAATATCTTTTTTTATAATCAACCTTAAGTGTTCAAGGATGCGAACCTTGAGATTTCTTATAGTCCTTCCTATATATTGTTTGCCGCACCCGCAGCTTAACAAATACACTACATAAGTGGTATCGCAATTAATGAATGAATTTATATGATATCTTTTACCTGTTTGTTTAGAACAAAAATCTGTCTTGCTATTCATATGTTTACATATCTTACATTTAGAGCAAACATAACTGCCCTTAGGTAATTTAACCGTTGGATTCTTGGTGGATTCAAATAGGCTTCTAGAGACATGGTTGGCAATAGTTTTGGCCTTCCTGAAGACTATTCGTGGTCCTTCCTCGTAGATGGATTGTAACATTGGATCTGCTGCTAAGACCCCCCAATGTTTCTTAACTATAGCTTTGATATTATTGGCTTGGTTATTGTGTTGTAGTACAAGAAACGGGGAGTTTGGATATATTTTTGATTTCTTGGGGACCCTGTCCAATAAATTGGACCTTTCCATGTTAACAACCTCTATAAAGGCTTTGTTTAAATCCTTTAACTGGTAGCCCCTGGCTTCAAACCTCTGCATCAGATCCTGGGATTGTTTGATAAAATCATCGTGATTGGTACAAATTCTTCTCAGTCTAATGAGTTGACTTTTTGGTATGCTTTTGATCAACGATTTTGGGTGGCAGCTGTCAGCACGCAAAAATGTGTTACGTGAATTTAATTTGCGATAAACCGTAGTGATAATATTTTTGTGCATATCAACAGAAAGTAATAAATCTAAAAAGTGAATGTGATAAAGATTGTGATTGGAGGTGAAATTTAAATTAAATTCATTTTTGTTGAGATAATCAATGAATAAAGTGAGAGAGTGCTCATCCCCATTCCAAATGAAAATCAGGTCATCAATATAACGCCTGTAAAAAGTGATAAAGTGTCTAAAGGGATTTCTATCTCCAAACACATGGATCGCCTCCCACCAACCTAAAAATAGATTCGCGTAGGAGGGGGCAAAACTTGTACCCATAGCGGTACCACGTGTTTGGAGATAGAAATCCCCATCAAACATAAAATAATTATGAGTGAGTAAAAATTGAATAGCATTAAGAATAAATGTGCTCTGTGCTGGTGAAAGATCTGATTGCTGTAAATAAAACCTGACAGCTGCCAACCCATGATCGTGTGCTATAACTGTGTAAAGGAACGTAATGTCCAAACTTACCCAGATGAAATTTGTTTCCCATCTGATGGAGTTAAGTTGAACCATGAGGTCCCCACTGTCTTTAATGTATGACGGTAACTGTTGCACGATTACCTGCAAAAAATGATCAACATATTTAGAAACACCATCTCCCAAAGATCCAATACTGGAGACAATTGGCCTCCCAGGAGGGGAGACCAATGTCTTGTGGATCTTTGGGAGATGGTGAAAGATGGGGATGATAGGATACGGACGGAATAAGAATTCCAACTCGTTGGCATCGAGGGCGCCGAGAATGGAACCTTCATCGAGGAGGTTCCTAAGTTCTTTAATGAACATTGTTGTAGGATCTCCTCGTAGCTGAATATAGGAGGTATTATCATTTAATTGGCGAAGTGCCTCTGTCCTATAATCTGACTTATTTAATACAACAATTGCCCCTCCTTTATCTGCCCCCTTGATGACCAAGGAGTTGTTAGCCCTCAGTGCCTTAATAGCCAATCTTTCACCCTGGGAGAGATTGTCTAACTGGTGATAAAGTGGCATGATTGAAAAAGAATAACCCTTGGCTAAAAGAGTTAAGTCACGTTCAATGAGTTGCTCAAATGTATTTAGGCAATTGCCCTTCATATGTAGAGGATAAAACACAGATTTTTTCTTTAACCCTGAAGGCCGTCTACCTAAAAAGGTGGATGGATCATCAGAGTCATCCATATTTTCAACAATTAGGTCTTTCATATCCTGTACACAACAGTTCTCATAGAAACTTAAAGACTTATTCTTAGCAATGTATTCATCAATAATTTGTGGAACCATATTGTCAATAACAACAGCAGAATCCTTGTGATGGTAAAATCTTTTCAATGTTAATTTGCGGATATACTTATGAAGGTCGATAATAGTATCAAACAGTTTAAAGTCATTACAGGGAGCAAACTTCAGACCTTTGTCAAGAACTGATAACTCATCTTGTGTTAAGGTAAAGTCTGAAAGGTTGATTATTCCTGTGTTTTCAATCAGAAGTTCTTTTTCCTCTTCTGAGGGTTTTTTATGTTTCCTTTTTTGGCTCCTCCTTGTTCGTCTGTAGTGACCCTGTTTTTTGACCCGAAAAAGGTTCTAGATTCGTATTCGGACTCCCTTTGGTTCGTCTGTTGGGATGATTCACCTCTATCTCTTTGTCTATCAGCCCCATTGTAATAACCAGTGCTTTCTTTGTTATTGGATGCAATTGATCTTGGGAATAATTCTGTTTCTGACCCCTCAGATTCTGCACTTGCTGACTGAGAGAAAGAAATGTTCTTTTTTAATATTGATTTCTTTTGCTGGCCCTTAGGTTTATTACTTTTATGGGGAGTAGAGGAGTTAAAGTTCTTAAAGTTGGGAACCCTTTGCCACACGTAGACCTGGTTTCGGGCATAATCCTGCTTGTCTCTTTCAAATTTTGATTGTTTTTTGGCCATAAGTTCTTTTTCCATAGCTTTTGTATTATTTGATAGGACACGATCTAACTCATCAAACCCCTCCATGTCTTTATATTGACGCAGATTTTTTTGGAGGGATATAATTTCTTCATCTATGGTAGATTTTTCTTTTGTTTTGGCTTTGACAATTAAATCAATTAGAGTAAAGGAGCATAGGTTTAGTGCCTCCTTCCATTTGGTCTCGAACTCTTGATTTATAAACCCAAATGTAGGTGACTTTTTTATACGTAAGCCCCTTGGGATTCTTTGTGTAGTGATATAGTTTTGCAGTGAAATAATATCCCACCAAAGTCTGATTTTTGTTGACAATATCTTTTCTAGTCTTGCAAAATGTATCTTTAAATCAGACGCATCTTCACAATCTAATTCAAGTGTGTTTTCAAACACTTGTTGAGCTTTTTTGGCTCTGTGGGAATTATCAGAGCAATTGAAAGCAAATTGCACAGGATTATCAGTATCAGTCTCATATTCGCTCTCCGTGATATTGAGATCCATTTTGTAGTTGATATCCAAAAATTGTTAGAAAAACAAAATCTACAAAAAGCTTATGGGAAACAAAACATACCCTTAGTGGTGTGGTAGAAATAAAACTACGGTGTGTCTGAGCTATCTCACAAATGCAATGCAATAGAAGAAAAAAATGTGTGATGCTCTCAAGACAATTATGTAGTTTGAAAATTGTTATAATGAAATGGAAGACAACCTGTTGATATATATGTCCTATTGGATCAGGTAAACAGCTATCCCACAAGGCAATGAGGTAAGGATAGTTACCGGTTGATGATCCCTGGAAATGTGATTGAGGCAAAGCTGGAACGGACTCACTTGGGAAAGCAGATTCCACGATGAAAAGAAAGTCCTTGTAGATGTCCAGCACCTCCAGGTTGAATGTGCCTCCGTTGTGGAAATCTTCACAGACAGGGAGAGGGAAAAAAAACGGAGCACTATCTCCAATGCTGTAAAAAACAGCCAATAAACCACAGGGTATGCGTTCCCAAAATAAAGCTATTTAATGGCTCAAGAATCAGTTACAAAACACACCAACGCGTTTCAGACCTTAGTGGTCCTTTATCAAGGTGAATACACAATTTCTAAAGAGAGTGTGATTTATACTTACCCCAAAGCCGCGCGGACCAGTCGCGAAGACTTCCGGGTGCGTCACGTGTCTCGGGTGCTAACCCCGCGACCTGCGACGTCATCCCGTCGGTTGCTGCAGTGGGGGTGCATAGCCGCAGGGATCATCAACCGGTAACTATCCTTACCTCATTGCCTTGTGGGATAGCTGTTTACCTGATCCAATAGGACATATATATCAACAGGTTGTCTTCCATTTCATTATAACAATTTTCAAACTACATAATTGTCTTGAGAGCATCACACATTTTTTTCTTCTATTGCATTGCATTTGTGAGATAGCTCAGACACACCGTAGTTTTATTTCTACCACACCACTAAGGGTATGTTTTGTTTCCCATAAGCTTTTTGTAGATTTTGTTTTTCTAACAATTTTTGGATATCAACTACAAAATGGATCTCAATATCACGGAGAGCGAATATGAGACTGATACTGATAATCCTGTGCAATTTGCTTTCAATTGCTCTGATAATTCCCACAGAGCCAAAAAAGCTCAACAAGTGTTTGAAAACACACTTGAATTAGATTGTGAAGATGCGTCTGATTTAAAGATACATTTTGCAAGACTAGAAAAGATATTGTCAGCAAAAATCAGACTTTGGTGGGATATTATTTCACTGCAAAACTATATCACTACACAAAGAATCCCAAGGGGCTTACGTATAAAAAAGTCACCTACATTTGGGTTTATAAATCAAGAGTTCGAGACCAAATGGAAGGAGGCACTAAACCTATGCTCCTTTACTCTAATTGATTTAATTGTCAAAGCCAAAACAAAAGAAAAATCTACCATAGATGAAGAAATTATATCCCTCCAAAAAAATCTGCGTCAATATAAAGACATGGAGGGGTTTGATGAGTTAGATCGTGTCCTATCAAATAATACAAAAGCTATGGAAAAAGAACTTATGGCCAAAAAACAATCAAAATTTGAAAGAGACAAGCAGGATTATGCCCGAAACCAGGTCTACGTGTGGCAAAGGGTTCCCAACTTTAAGAACTTTAACTCCTCTACTCCCCATAAAAGTAATAAACCTAAGGGCCAGCAAAAGAAATCAATATTAAAAAAGAACATTTCTTTCTCTCAGTCAGCAAGTGCAGAATCTGAGGGGTCAGAAACAGAATTATTCCCAAGATCAATTGCATCCAATAACAAAGAAAGCACTGGTTATTACAATGGGGCTGATAGACAAAGAGATAGAGGTGAATCATCCCAACAGACGAACCAAAGGGAGTCCGAATACGAATCTAGAACCTTTTTCGGGTCAAAAAACAGGGTCACTACAGACGAACAAGGAGGAGCCAAAAAAGGAAACATAAAAAACCCTCAGAAGAGGAAAAAGAACTTCTGATTGAAAACACAGGAATAATCAACCTTTCAGACTTTACCTTAACACAAGATGAGTTATCAGTTCTTGACAAAGGTCTGAAGTTTGCTCCCTGTAATGACTTTAAACTGTTTGATACTATTATCGACCTTCATAAGTATATCCGCAAATTAACATTGAAAAGATTTTACCATCACAAGGATTCTGCTGTTGTTATTGACAATATGGTTCCACAAATTATTGATGAATACATTGCTAAGAATAAGTCTTTAAGTTTCTATGAGAACTGTTGTGTACAGGATATGAAAGACCTAATTGTTGAAAATATGGATGACTCTGATGATCCATCCACCTTTTTAGGTAGACGGCCTTCAGGGTTAAAGAAAAAATCTGTGTTTTATCCTCTACATATGAAGGGCAATTGCCTAAATACATTTGAGCAACTCATTGAACGTGACTTAACTCTTTTAGCCAAGGGTTATTCTTTTTCAATCATGCCACTTTATCACCAGTTAGACAATCTCTCCCAGGGTGAAAGATTGGCTATTAAGGCACTGAGGGCTAACAACTCCTTGGTCATCAAGGGGGCAGATAAAGGAGGGGCAATTGTTGTATTAAATAAGTCAGATTATAGGACAGAGGCACTTCGCCAATTAAATGATAATACCTCCTATATTCAGCTACGAGGAGATCCTACAACAATGTTCATTAAAGAACTTAGGAACCTCCTCGATGAAGGTTCCATTCTCGGCGCCCTCGATGCCAACGAGTTGGAATTCTTATTCCGTCCGTATCCTATCATCCCCATCTTTCACCATCTCCCAAAGATCCACAAGACATTGGTCTCCCCTCCTGGGAGGCCAATTGTCTCCAGTATTGGATCTTTGGGAGATGGTGTTTCTAAATATGTTGATCATTTTTTGCAGGTAATCGTGCAACAGTTACCGTCATACATTAAAGACAGTGGGGACCTCATGGTTCAACTTAACTCCATCAGATGGGAAACAAATTTCATCTGGGTAAGTTTGGACATTACGTCCCTTTACACAGTTATAGCACACGATCATGGGTTGGCAGCTGTCAGGTTTTATTTACAGCAATCAGATCTTTCACCAGCACAGAGCACATTTATTCTTAATGCTATTCAATTTTTACTCACTCATAATTATTTTATGTTTGATGGGGATTTCTATCTCCAAACACGTGGTACCGCTATGGGTACAAGTTTTGCCCCCTCCTACGCGAATCTATTTTTAGGTTGGTGGGAGGCGATCCATGTGTTTGGAGATAGAAATCCCTTTAGACACTTTATCACTTTTTACAGGCGTTATATTGATGACCTGATTTTCATTTGGAATGGGGATGAGCACTCTCTCACTTTATTCATTGATTATCTCAACAAAAATGAATTTAATTTAAATTTCACCTCCAATCACAATCTTTATCACATTCACTTTTTAGATTTATTACTTTCTGTTGATATGCACAAAAATATTATCACTACGGTTTATCGCAAATTAAATTCACGTAACACATTTTTGCGTGCTGACAGCTGCCACCCAAAATCGTTGATCAAAAGCATACCAAAAAGTCAACTCATTAGACTGAGAAGAATTTGTACCAATCACGATGATTTTATCAAACAATCCCAGGATCTGATGCAGAGGTTTGAAGCCAGGGGCTACCAGTTAAAGGATTTAAACAAAGCCTTTATAGAGGTTGTTAACATGGAAAGGTCCAATTTATTGGACAGGGTCCCCAAGAAATCAAAAATATATCCAAACTCCCCGTTTCTTGTACTACAACACAATAACCAAGCCAATAATATCAAAGCTATAGTTAAGAAACATTGGGGGGTCTTAGCAGCAGATCCAATGTTACAATCCATCTACGAGGAAGGACCACGAATAGTCTTCAGGAAGGCCAAAACTATTGCCAACCATGTCTCTAGAAGCCTATTTGAATCCACCAAGAATCCAACGGTTAAATTACCTAAGGGCAGTTATGTTTGCTCTAAATGTAAGATATGTAAACATATGAATAGCAAGACAGATTTTTGTTCTAAACAAACAGGTAAAAGATATCATATAAATTCATTCATTAATTGCGATACCACTTATGTAGTGTATTTGTTAAGCTGCGGGTGCGGCAAACAATATATAGGAAGGACTATAAGAAATCTCAAGGTTCGCATCCTTGAACACTTAAGGTTGATTATAAAAAAAGATATTAACCATCCTGTATCCCTACATTTTAGTAATTGTAGCATGGGCGATTCTAGCAACATGTCCTTCATGGGCATTGAGCATGTGCCGAACCCAATTAGAGGGGGCAACAGATTAAGTATTTTGAATAGAAGAGAGCTTTACTGGATATTTACCCTTCAAACCCGTATCCCGCATGGTCTAAATTCAGACTGGGATATAGGTTCTCTTCTATTCGATACTTAAGTTCTGTTTGCCCACTGGAGATGTACCCCTCTTTCTAACATATTGTGTGTTTGAATATTTGTTAGCAGCACGTGCACAGATTATGAAGTTCATCTAGTTGCAAACCATGGATATCGCAATTACATATACAATATAGAATATATAGCCGTAAAAGATTTCATCTCTATATGTGTATTTAAATAATCATTCGTTATGTAACTGGTTTGCAATCCTAAATTCAGTCTCATTCTCTCATAGGTTCAGAACTTACATTATGGTAATGTTAAGCTGCTTATGCCAAGACATACTATTAACCACAAAAGTTTCTGACACCTACACTACAAACATTACACAAATTCATTAAGATCGAATTGAAATTATTTTCTCCAAGGTTGTCACTCAGTCATGGATTGATCATATATGGATCAATTGCCTTCATGATATGCTGTTTTTTTTTAAAAAATTATCATTATGTTTTAATCATTTTTTATTGTCTTTTCTTGTTTTTATTTTCACTGTAGATTGGAGAGTGTTATTGTCTATGTTAATAAAGTTGTTTCTATTGTATTGTGCCTCCCCAGAGCCGAGGGGACCTAGTTGCCTAGCAATGGGATGCATTGTGACGTGTTTACGTCACGCGCGCGGCGTGGTGACGTCACGCGCACCGTAACATCTAGGCGGAGGGAGGAGGAGCACTGGCAGTTCTTGTGGACAGTTACACAGACGCCATGCTCCCCCCACACGAGCCTATGCGTAGTGACGTCGCGCGCCTGATGCGGCTATGCACCCCCACTGCAGCAACCGACGGGATGACGTCGCAGGTCGCGGGGTTAGCACCCGAGACACGTGACGCACCCGGAAGTCTTCGCGACTGGTCCGCGCGGCTTTGGGGTAAGTATAAATCACACTCTCTTTAGAAATTGTGTATTCACCTTGATAAAGGACCACTAAGGTCTGAAACGCGTTGGTGTGTTTTGTAACTGATTCTTGAGCCATTAAATAGCTTTATTTTGGGAACGCATACCCTGTGGTTTATTGGCTGTTTTTTACAGCATTGGAGATAGTGCTCCGTTTTTTTTCCCTCTCCCTGTCTGTGAAGATTTCCACAACGGAGGCACATTCAACCTGGAGGTGCTGGACATCTACAAGGACTTTCTTTTCATCGTGGAATCTGCTTTCCCAAGTGAGTCCGTTCCAGCTTTGCCTCAATCACATTTCCAGGGATCATCAACCGGTAACTATCCTTACCTCATTGCCTTGTGGGATAGCTGTTTACCTGATCCAATAGGACATATATATCAACAGGTTGTCTTCCATTTCATTATAACAATTTTCAAACTACATAATTGTCTTGAGAGCATCACACATTTTTTTCTTCTATCACTCTCTCTGTGTATGCTGTGTCTCTCCTCTCTCCAGTCTGTGCTGACCATGGTAAGTTGTCTGGAATGGGCTAGAGTACTCTGGCTTCTCCATGCAGTACTGGGGCGTCTACCTACTGTTGGTCAGCCTAGTGCAGACCCTCTCCAGGATTCCTGACCTCTGTTAACAGGCTATCCCTTTAGGCATCCTTCCAACTAGCACTAATTCAAGGTGACTAGAACAGATCCCCAACTCTGTCTCCAGACCCCCAACTCCTTTCAGGCTCCCAGGTCGTCCCTGCGGACTGACAACTCATCAGTCCCCGACTACCCCTAGGTTCCGTCCCAACACAGCACCGAATGGCAGCATACACTCTCCTGTTTCCCAGTGTGCCTAGCAAAAGCCTGTCATGTTGACAGGTCTCTCAGCAGCGCCTCCAAATGTAACTTTTTTTCTGGACCTTCCTGACCCACCCAATCTCACATTGGCTCCTGTGGTCTAACCGGCCCCCATTACATGGTCGTGTCTGGTGGTGCACCTGTTGGCAACAGGACTCCTGAATCTCCCGCATGATGGTGTATGGGGAATGGCATTTTTAAACATTTTAAACATATATATATGTTTAAACCCAGTCTGTGTTCCTTCTCCCATCCTATCTCTGATCTAGTCCCATTCCTGTTCCTACTCAAGTTTGCTCCTGTTCTGGATAAGATCCTTTTCAAGTTCCGGATTGGACCTCGGTTCATACCAGAAGTGCTGATAGTATACATCAATATTTACCCAAAAAGAAATCAGGAAAATCCTTTTGTAACAATGCGCAGATAAAAAATGGAATTATGGAGCCGGTACTGTTCAAGGGTCTGGACACATGATACATAAAACTTGGACCCCTGCAGACGCACTTACCAGAACTCCCTCCTACTATCTCTGTATTGTCTCCCTACCTACCAATTAGACTGTAAGTTCCTCGGAGCAGGGACTCCTCTTCCTTAATGTTACTTTTATGTCTGAAGCACTTATTCCCATGATCTGTTATTTATATTATCTGTTATTTATTTGATTACCACGTGTATTACTACTGTGAAGCGCTATGTACATTAATGGCGCTATATAAATAAAGACATACAATACAATACAATACTGCACCATAAAGTAGGATTATCATTTATTTTGAAATACATACATTAATGGCCACCTGCCTATTGTTGGCTCTTTAAATGGTACCTCTGCAAAGCTACCTGATATCTTGTAGTTTCTTTATAAGCTGTGTTATGTGATGAACTTTGCACCACAAGCTTGTCTTTTACCTTTGAAAATAACTTCTCCTCTGAAGAGCGCAGTCTGACCAATGTGATGCAAACCTTTCATGTGCCAGTCCTTTTATAGTCTTATCACAATCATGCCATGTTGTTGAGGTCCCTACCCAAAGGCCAGAACTTGCAGTAATATAAACATATGTTGTCCTTTTAAATAAGTTGTTCTGTAATTTGTTAAGAGCTTAATTATTCCATAAACAAGAATAAACTGTAAAGTTAATTAAATTGTGTTTGCTGTTTTAAGTACATTCTAGGAGGGCCAGTGAACATATAAGAACACATTTTGTGCCATTAGATACCTTCTCAGGTGAATGGGCCACAGGGTGTATTCTTGAACCAGATGGTGTCCTCTGGCATAGCACTGCTTAGGAAAAAAAAAAAAAAAGTACATTTGTACATTAATCAAAAATTATGATACTGACAAAAACTATTAAACAAACTAGACTTATCTTGAACTGGAACTAGCTTGAGTAAAGCTATGACTCATTATTTCACCTGCTATATTTTGCAACTGGATAAAAAAAACACTAACTTCCAATACAGAAAGTCTTCTATATTATCTCCAATTGACAACTACTAAGTGGACTTTAACGTAATACTCTCAGGTGATAAGAATGGTATAAATACATGTTAGAAATTAGTTGCATTACATTACATCATCGCTTCAGAGCACAGGTTCATCATGCCAGCGGGACACTGTTGAAAGTTTCGATTGTTAAGTGCATGGGTCTTCTCAATGTTCACAATTGCTGTTTGCCAACGGCTATACGTTCAAGACTTTTTCACTTTATAAACACCTATAATTAAAGCATATTTAAGACACAAGAAGCTTTGAGATGCCTTTTTTTTAAAAAAAGGCACTAAGCCTTTTTCAATTTATTTTGGTGATCTGAAGAATGTGATGCACACTTTTGGGTCAGTGACAGACTGCTGCATCTAAATCTCCTATTTGATGAAGCACGACTGTTGTTTTCCAACTTAAAGGCTGACAGCTATATCTATTGCTTCCTCGGGCCACTGTTGAAATTCCTTTGTACTAGTAGCAGCAGGTTTGTTGGCTGGAGAATTTTTATTACGACTCTACCTATACAGTCCTTGAGTAGATAATTGAAGCAATGCAATGTTCTAGTCGATTGTTCGGTTAGCTACTTTTTAATTTTTTTTATCTTTCAGATGAAAGTTATGAAACAAAATGGTGTTTCAATTGAAATTTAAATCCGTGTTATCTATTAAGACATTTACCCGTATCATTATTGTTTAACACAAGGAAAGTAAAAATGAAAAGTGTAAGTTTTTGTGCATGTAGGAAACTCAATACATAGATTTTAGATAATTGCAAAAACATGGCACATCACCAATGTATGAAAAAACATGTAAGTGTAATTTAAAATACTTATTTTACCTTATATTTTACTATGAAATGCTTTAAAATAAACACCAGACACAGTAGAGGTCATCAGCTTCATTTAATTGAAGAAAAACTATTTTTTTTTTCTTGGTAACTAAATATATAGGGGGATATGTATCAAAATGGTGCTATTTGTTCCAGAAAACAGAATAATTGCACAAATATTTGAATTTGCATCAATATATGCCAGCGACTCATGCATGGAGCTTGTTAATTTTGCTTCTTATGTAACCCTACCTGCCCGGCTCCCAGGGAGTTTCCATCAGTGTCAATGTTAGGGTTCCTTGGGATGCGTTACCTTTTTCAGGGTGCAGGCTTCATGCAGGCTGGGAGTTGGTACACAATGATGGGTGCCAGTAACTTCATTCATTCAAAAAGCAGTTTATTATCTGGTAGGCACAGTTTCCAAAGTAATATTCAGAGGTCATCTTGTATTTCCAGTAAAGTATATTTGTACTATGCTGTGTGCACAACTTCTCTAGCTGTCCCCATCTCGGCCCTCTGGGAAGGTGCTGAGGTTTTCTATTGCTTGGCCTGCCTATAGAATCACTCTGCTATATAGCACAGGTAGTGCTCCATATTCCTCGTGCTCCTGGCTGGCCTAGTACTACTCGATCAGTGAACATGCACTCACCTCTGCACAAAAAGAAGATATCTGAGACACCTGGGATATATGCTAAAAAGGATATCATTGCCTCCTGGCTATATCCTCGCGGACGATGCTCCGCCACCTTAAACTTAATATGTATAAAACTGAGCTCCTCATATTTCCCCCCAAAACTGATCTAATACCCCCCTTTTCAAACACAGTAACTGGTATTACCATCTATCCTGTCCCCAAAGCACGTTGCCTGGGAGTGACATTTGACTCCTCCCTTTCCTTCTTCAATCAAATTCATTTTATAGCTCAAATGTGTTGCTCATTCCTCTGTAATTTTACCATGTTCCATCCTTTTCTCTGTCAATCTACTGCTAAAACTCCTATGCGTGCCCTTATCTTCTCCTGTCTGGATTATTTTAACACACCTAACATATTCTATCAGGCCTCCCTGTCTCACAACTTTCTCATTTGCAATCTACAGTATCTAAAATTCTGCTGCTAGAATAATTTTACTTTCTCCCAAAACAGTCTCTGGTCATCTCCTCCTTAAAGCCCCCTCCTGGCTTTCTTCTCCTACTATAACTGTCTCCTTTCCACGTATATCTTAAATTAAGTGTTTCAATAGCCTAGACTCATGAATACTAACAAACACCGGCAGTCACTCCTACCAGCCCATGGGACCAAGCACTGCCATCAACTGCACTTATAATTTAATTTTTTTAGGCACACAATTGAACCAGTGGGTCTATAGAGCATCACAAGGTCTAATAGGAAGCCGCACCTGATGACATCATGGAGCTTGAGCTTTGAAACGCTGACATAATGTAAACCCTGCTATCCGAGCGGTGTGCCTAGTGGAACCCGCTATGGAGGTAAGTATCTCTAGAAGCAAGAGATCCCTGCAGATTGAATGAATGGGGTTAAGCTCTGGAGACCCCCTGCTTCAATCCTATGTAATGAACAAATACATACATATATATATTTTTAAAAAGGGTTTGGATTGCCGCTTTAAATTACACAATTGTCACCTGTTTTGGAGCAAACTCCAGTTTGCAACACTTGATACCTAATCCCCAAAGTCTGAAGATGGGTTAAAAAGTATTATACTCATATCGATTTCTACTGCAAAAGGTTTTAAAGGGATTCTAAACCAACCTGCTTCAGGGTTTGGTTGCTCAACCTAAATAAACAAAGAAGGAACAATAATGACATTTCTTGACTCTAGCTCTGTTTCGGTCTCAAATAGCATGCAGATATTCACACCTATTAATCTTCCATTATCCTGTTAACATAACTTGTTATACTAGTATTTAGTGTGTGTTTCTTTCAGTGTCTCTGCTTCTCTATCTGTGTATTTTTTTTTCAATATGCTGATATTAACATAGATATGATATCTGTTTTTTACAGTTGCATCTCACTATTATGGATAGTATGGTTTCTTCAAATGGGGGATGGGGGGGAGCCAAGGCTGTGGCAAGGGTATTCAGAGCCCTAGGCAAACCTTCAGCCTTGCACCTCCCCCTCCCCAACAATTAACTTGAAAACATGAATATTGTGTATTAGTATCAATAACAATTCTGCATTTATAATTACAGCTTTATTTTTCAGTAAAAAAGAGACAGTCAGAGGGTGACTGCAGAGGTGCCTGTCAGTTCCACTGGCCTCCAGCAGCCCCTCCCCCCCCCCCGAGAGACACCTCTGCAGATCTGGTCCTTGTTAAGGTCGCCAGCAGGTTGCTCTGGCCCCCTGACTTACCAGGCCCGGGGCAGTAGTTCCAGCTGCCCCCCTTCCCTGTTGGCTGCCATGCTGCTACATGGTGCCTCCAGTGTTTTTCTGGCCGAACCAGCCCTGGGAAGATCTTCTTCTAAAATCATGAAACACATGGTGAGGTATGGAGGGTGAAATAATGAAAATGTATGTCAACAAAATAGAAAAATAGAAACAGAAATACAAGTGAAAATTAACACAAATACTCAATATATCTTGACCTACAGTAACGTCTCTAAACAATTAAGGATACGCTCTGACAGTATAAGCTTTTCACCAAGTAGTAGGAAACCAATCCCTTACTCTCTGCTACATATGTAGCATTCTTTCATGTTCCTACATTTATATACTGTCCAGGTACCAGCTCACCTATAATTACTTACAATGTAACCCTATACTGTATGGACTAACATAGAACATGACTGTATGTGCCTTTCATCTATATTAAATTGTTTACATTGTAAGCTTTCAGAATAAGGATATAACTTTGGCATTGTTTTCCATGTCTGTTTATAATGCCTTCCATGTATTGATGAATCAGTGTTGTACAGTAATCGATCTCATTTTGTGATGCACGGATAAAACATCAGAGCTACAAAAATGATAATAGCTATCACTTATAATAATAATTATTTCCTGTATACACTGTAGCTCTGCTAGTGTACATAGTGCTGTACAGATACATTTTGTAGGCATATGTCCCTGGCCTGTAGAATTTACAATCCATGATTTTGGTGCCTGAGGCACAAGGAGATAAAGTAATTTGCCTAAGATCACAAGGAGCTTACACCAGAATTTGAACTAGGTTCCCCTGCTGCAAAATCAGTTGTGATTGCTACTCAAAGTTTGCTGCCTTTACTCATTAAACCACTCCTACAGCCAACTAATTGTCACTCCTGCCTATTTTATTGAATGTCTAGTATTTTCTGGCTCTATTGGCTTTCTCAGCTCCTCTCTATATTTGACAATGTGCAATCAGGATTGTTCCCTGTGCAATCTACTGAAAATACACTCACCATGATTGAAATTGACCTTCCACCAGACATATCCTATAGCCTATTCTCTATTCTTTTAGAGGGACCCCAGTTTTTGAAACAATTAATCATAAAATGTTCAGAAGACCTCCGTGCAAGGAGAACTCGCCGAAGCAAGTAAGAATGTGGGGTATAAATATCAACAAGACTAAAGTGATGTTCAACACGTGTAAAATCTGCAAAGATAGAAAAAAATGGAACCGAACTAGATATATTTTGAAACCTTATAACTAATTGGCTGGCGAAGTGAATTGTTGTGTGTGCTCATCTGCCTCCCTTGTCTTCAGATCACGAGAGGTTCAGGAACACCTCTTGAATAAGAATTAGACTGAACCCCGGACTTGAATTTTATACATTTCCAGAACCATTCAGTGTACCAGCGTACACAGCGTTGCATACATGGGAAATCATAGCTTACTTGGTGCTGAACGCTTCATCAAAGCCTTAACCAGGCCTTGCTGCCACTCTCTGATGAGATAGGGACCGTCCAGACCTCTCTGGTACAATTCGCGGCAGAGCACTTTCAAAGGTCTCATTGAAAAGTCCCGCTCCCTACTCCTCTGGGACAGTTACAGTCCCGTAGCTCAAAGCCTCCGAGTACACCACTTAGATCACCTATTCATAAGGATCTGAATGAGCTGTAATGCACTGATCAGGTTCCCTTATCTAGCTTCCCCACTGCCATAGGAAAGCATGGTAGAGTGTCTGGCAACCAATAACTGTGCAGATGCTGTTCACGGAGCATCGGCTGGAGTCGGGCTTAGGGAGTTAAAGGGCTTGTGGAAGGAAATACAAACTGGCTAACGAAAGCAGTGCCTACCAGAGGGACTCGGCAATGGCTTCCCACAGCTGACATGATATCTCCTTCTGGGCTGACGCCGCTCTGGCTGGGGAGGCAGCTATTTGCTCTGCTTTTTAGGTGGGTGGTCGCCCAGCACAATCTCTACCCCTAGACACTTTATTCTTTGTCTCCTGCAATCATCAATCCCCCTCCAGTCCCGACAGCAGCCATTTTCTCTGGACATGTCGGCAGCCAAAAGGGTTTCTCAGCCCTGCATGTCCAGAGACATGCTCTGCTTTACTGTTACAATGAACACATTTTTATACTTACAGTTATATTACACACAGGAATAAAAGTACAGTTTTACATAGGATTCAAGGGGCTACCGGGCATGTACTGTAATATCCGGGAAACCCAGCGGTCTGATGGTCGGGTGATCCCCAGGGAAGGATGGACAAGGGCCATGGACTGGGCTTAACCTTTATTTTACTGGTCCCTAGGCTCCTTTCCATCATAGTGCTCACAAGTGGTATTTTATTTGATATTTAATCAAAGCTTTGTAACAGTAGCTCATTCTAGTTTTCACCTGACCAAACATTTTGAAGTTCCGAATAAAAATGTATCCTGACAATAACTCTTAATTCATATGTATTGGGCAACAAGCAGATATTAAAAAGTGTAATGTAAAATATGAATCTAAAATACTTTAAAGTCATATTGCTTAAAAATATATATCGTTTGTAAAAAGCAGCTTCAAATTAAAATGTGAGCATGTGATGAGGATAAATGTAAATAGTTATTAACAGACTGTGCTACTCATAGTATTTTTTAGAATTTCTAAAGCAGTTCAAGTAATGTTGTCCTAAAATGCTGACCTGCTTCCTCTTCTTACTACTCAACAGATCCAGTACATAGGTCTCCAACCGGCCATGTATTGCCTCAGGGGACAGGATAGACTTAAATCTTTCCTCCATTGGTGTCAGCGTTTTCAGTTTAGGTGGCTTCATTCAGCGACGTATCTCCTGGTCTAGAATCATTTCTTATTCCATTTTTGTTTCAGGTCAGAGAATCTAACATTAGCGCAGATCTCTCCCCGGATTTCATTTTTTTCCCCAGAAGTTTTCATCCTAGATGCCATGTTCCCAAACAACAATATGTGAATTTGTCCAACACTATGTTTGAATCAAAACATTTTTTCTTAAAGTTGAAGAAATTCCAAACAGTTTGTTAAAACTTTTTAATGTGAAATGTTTGGATGAACTTCCCAAAGCACAGTTCAGCATTTGTTGTTATTTTCAAACTAAATTTGGTGTTCGCCAGAGAGGAATCTGCCCTGAAATGGGGGTTTGCAGGAGAGAAGAGAGACACATTTTGTGAAGTATCCATTGACTTATATAATGTACCACCCAAAACACTCCTCAATACAACAAGTGGAGACATGCATTACCTGTGAACCCACCTTACCTGGAAAATATGCTAATTTAAATATATTTTGCTCATTCAAATTAGAATATTTCCTAAGTATCTCAGGTGTGTTCACAGGAATGGCTCTACTCAACAACATTAGTCCCTCTATTTCTCTCTCCTCTAAAACCAATATTTCAGATTGTAGATATATTTTGCTTGGTAACATTTTGAAAAAGTTAGATTTCTCTAAGTTCGACAAAGGTGGTCAATTTCGCCAGGATTGCAAAACTACGGGAAATGTTTGCACATTAGGAGCTCATTCTCAGCAGCCGTAAAGCATATATTTCTTACTCCAGAAACATGCCAATGTTGGGCAACTGGCTCAACTGCAGAAGGAGTCTCAAATTCAGTCTCTGGGCTCATCCTGCTCACTTCTCCCAGTCCTTTCTTACTCCTCCTCTGAAGCCATAACTTTCTCTGCCGAGACCCTCCTGGGCTCATCTATGCTCTATGATCTACATGATCAACTGAAGCTTTCCTATCCTCCTCTTCCCCCCCACCCGTCTAACCTCAACAAGACCACCATTATTCCCAACTCTGCCACTTCAAGCACTCCTCACACCTTTGCTATTTCTTGCACTCCTCGCACTTCCCCCAACTTCCAGATCTCCTCTCATGAACCAAAGGCCAACGGTATTGCATACATTTGACCAAAGGTTGGCAAATTTCCTTTTTTTTTTTTTTATAAAACTGTGAATATTTGTGTGTGAATAAATGCCACGTTTGTGACAAAGTCAAATGTCAGTGAAAAATGTTCCCATCTCTACAAGGGGTCATCATTGGAAGAAATGTCTCCTGCAAGCAAAAGGAGAACGATGGATAGGAACAAGAGGTGAGAAGAAGACATGTAGAAGAACATGCACTCTTGCCAGGAGCATACAGTATGTAGGTGGTTGAAATTAATGCAGGAAGCATTGGAGTTCATGAATACAAAAAAGGCAAGTGGGAAGAAGAGTCGAGGAAATGTATAGTGAGTAGGGAGTAACTTAACAGAAGAAAAAAGGGGGGCAAGCAAGAAGAAGCAGCAAGAAGAAAGGAAAGTATGGTGACCAAGCTAAAAGAGGGGAAAGAGGGGAAAGTCAGGAAAGGGCAACTGATATGGTTGTGAGATTGTTTGTAAGGAGAAGTATTGAGAGAAAATATGGGAGGTTACAGTGGGGAAAGGTAATGGTGCAGGCTGACAAGGTTTCCAAGTGTGAGAAGTGCAGAGGAAGACAATATCCTCATGTAGATGAGGCTGTAGTAGTATCCATACAGACAGAAACCCATATATTTTCCAACTCTGTATGACTTCAGATATAGTAGGTTAGAAATGTTCATGCATTAAAATATGAACTCTACCTCCCCCTGCTCTGACTTACCTAAGCTAAGTCTGGACTTATAATGTTAACAAGTCACATGATACTAACAAAATTCAAAAGCGCTTATCAGCCATCAAGAGCTGGACAAAGACTTTACATTTTTTCCTCCACATCCTAGCTACGACCCAATCCTTTCTCATTCTATAGTAATGTATTATATTTATTTTACAAATCTTAATTCTTTCGTAAATGACCATTTACAGGATAAGCACCAGGTAGCTGTTCTAAGAGGTTCGAGACTTAGTCTTCAGCAAGTTTGCCACTTTAGCAAGACAGCAACCCCACGGATATTAATACTGTTACGTATAACAACCCGGCAGGTTTGGCCTGCTTCTTCTGTATCTCCCACCTATGTTTAGTAAGGATATATGACATATTCTCTTGGTTCTCCTTAATTGGGATACCATTTCCTTGTCACGTCAGTAAGAGTCCCTCCCTGATATGTTGTCCTTTGCCTAATATTTGCTTGTACTGCTACTTGAAAATGGGATTTCAGACTTTTGGAACACATAGTAACGTAGTTACATAGTTACATAGTTACATAGTAGATGAGGTTGAAAAAAGACGTACGTCCATCAAGTTCAACCTATGCTAAATTAGACAACAGATACTTTATCCTATATCTATACTTAATTGTTGATCCAGAGGAAGGCAAACATAAAACCCCAGAATCATATCATCCAATGATATCTCATAAGGGGAAAAATAAATTCCTTCCTGACTCCAGGAATTGGCAATCACATTACTCCCTGGATCAACATCCTTTCCATGTATTCAACACGATTTTGTCTTCCCGCCAATAACCTTGGCTATTGGCAGGTGTCCCTTAGGAGAGTTCCTTCCATGACAACTTCTAATGTTATGTGTAAATATGGATTTTTATTCCTGATAGAATATTAAAACCTTTTCTACTTATCCGAGGTACATTTTTGTGCTTTCATTCTTTGGGTAGAAAAGTAAAGATGTAGCAATCTTTATTGCTCCCTCTGGTGCATTTTAGTGGGATATATTGGGATATTCTCCACCAATACTTGAATTCTATGGGAACTCTGTGATATTGTGCTTTATAACAGGATATGTTGCATTATCAGTCGGAGTAATGAAGTCTGCTACACCTGTCTGATTAAGCTTTCTTCCTTGCTACTTGGCTACCTCTTGTGTATTCTGTTTTCTGCCAGTCCTGACCTCAACCTGACTCGTTTTACCTTTTCTACCTGGCTTATACAGTAGCAATAGCTTTCCTAAGTAATGAGCAGACAATTGCAGATTTCACCTGTAGCATAGCCTTGTGCTGAATTGATAACCATGGTTTGTTTGGCACTGTGAATCTTTCCTTTTAGAGATTATCAACTAGAAAGCCTGGTGTTGTATGTTATCTCAACTGCTACTCACAAAACACATAATTATCAGAGAAGGCTGACTGTACTCCAACTACTGTGCTAGCGGCTTAAAACCGCTGGATTAGATATTTATGCAGACATCGTTGTAGCTTAGTAACCACGTTTGTTGTTGCTGAGCAGTCAGATGTATGATTCTAGCATCTGCAAATATGTCTTCTATGATCAGTTTACATGCACAAAAAAAAAAGACATTCAAGCTTAAATTGTTTAACCTGAAAAGCAATAACAGAGTTTAAAAGGCTTTTGGGTTGTAATCTATGCCAAAAACACAAACGCTGCTTCAGTTTAAGATATACTGCAAAAGTGAGGGACCAGAGAGAAAGGAGAATACATAACCAACCCTCGGAAACAAAGATTTTCAACGAGCTTTGGTCCGTGACAGTTTGAACTGTTATAAGTGGATGCATCATTGACATTATTATCACAGGTGTATAGACCAGCTCACACCTATTTCCATATTTATAATTATTGTAAATGCATGTCAAATCTAAATCCAATATGTGTATCTTTACCTGCCAGGCTTATATATGTATGTAAATCTTTATTTATAAATAGCGCCATTATATCCATGCAGTATATGCACACAGTCCAAGGCTCCATGACCTTGGACACGTACTTCAATCTGACTTTTAGAGGCTTGAAAACTGGATTTCCCAAAACAAACTGTTTTAAAACACTGACAAGACTGAAACAATGTTATTTGGGACCAATGCTAAATTTCTAAAGCAACCCATGAAAGAGCTTCTGATCAGAACCAATGTTAATACTATCCTAGCCCCTGTCACTAGTTTTAAATATCTGGGCTTATGGTTGGACTCCCATCTAACATTTGTGTTGCACATTGATACTCTGACATATAAAACCTATGCCCATCTAGATGTACTTTATAGGAACAAATGGACCCTAAGGGTTAGAAAGCTCATTGCACCGCAAATGAAAATGTCAATTATAGACTAGACTTTGGACATAGTATATGTATGTATGTATGTATGTATGTATGTCTTTATTTATATAGCGCCATTAATGTATGTAGCGGTCATGTAAAATGCCTACAGTCATCTCTCCTGCTGGCAGCAAGGCCTATTAAGTGTGGGCATGCCAGCAGTAATCATGGAGGTTTTCCCTCACACCCTGGTGGGGTGCCCTGTGTATGGATGGGACTGGTCACATGCTCTGACTCCATGGTTAGTGATGTCAGAGGTGTGTCAGCCTCAGAAGTTACATAAGGCACAGCACTGTGTCTAAAGGTTAGTTGCTGAAAGGTACTAGTTCAAGGCGAGTACAGTTGCTGGGAAGTTCTTGCAAGGTTAAGGAAGGAGTTCAAGTTCTGCAGAGTGTTAGTTATGTTGTAGTAACTCCATGGGAGACTGTGTCCAGGGACCTGGCACAGGGCAGTGATTCCTGCGGGAATAGTGAATCCCTCATCTAGGTGACATACCTATCAAAGGGGAGCACGGGCGAGATGATCGGCTGAATACACCCCATTGTGGAGGGCAGCTATGCCCACCGTGACAATAAAGATGGAGCTGATCAGAGAAACCCCTGTGTGTGAGAGTCCAATGATTACACAGGAGGTTGCACCACCGAGGAGTTCATCGTCAGGATCATCCCCATGCAGACGCAGGGACCCTGGTGAGGTGGAGGCGCTGCACTGGAACTAGGTGAGACTCAGCACACTACCTCAGCTGCCTGTCTGGACGGGTCCTCCCCACACACCATCATGCGGGAGACTCAGGAGTCCTGTAGCCAACAGGTGCACCATCAGGCATATCTACACTGTAATGGGGTCCGGTTAGACCACAGGGGCCAATGTGAGATTGGGTGGGTCGGGCCGGGCCAGAAAGACCGTTACATTTGGAGGCGAGCTGCTGAGATCAGATCTGTCAACAGGACAGGCTCTAGCTAGGCACACTGGGAAACAGGGATAGAGTCTGCTACCACTCTGTGCTGCGTAGGGACGGACCTAGGGGTGGTCAGGGGCTGACGGGATATTGTCAGTTCGCAGGGACAACCTAGGGGCCTGAAAGGAGTGAGGGGTTTGGAGCGGGGCTATAGCTGACCGAGTCACCTTGAGGCAGTGCTAGTTGGTAGGATGCCAGAAGGGATAGCCTGTTAACTTGGTCAGGAATCCTGGAGAGGGTCTGTGCTAGGCTGACCAAGAGAGGTAGACGCCCCAAGTACTGCATGGCAGAGCCAGAGTACCTAGCCCATTCCAGACACTCACCATAGGGAGCACAGACTGGGAGGAAGGAGTCACAGCAGACACTGAGAGAGTGAGCCTAGCCTGAGGTAGTGCAACACTGGGTCACACCTAGATAAGGTACACATGTGGTGGTGCATCTGAAGCTAATCTTTATTGTGCCGGTGTGGTGGCTGCCCCGCAGAGTGGAGCCCCATGTACGATAACTGTTACGAGAGAGTGGAGGATCCGCATGGGGCGGAGAACATGAAATGGCGGACAGAGGCTGATGGGGAGGGCACCCGTGGCGTGCAACCCACTGAAGAGCAGACTGTCGCCGAGTTATCATTGACCAATTTGCTCTGGAGCGGAGCGAAGGCCGTGGCTGCCCCGTTTTTATCCTGTCTGGGACAGCGAGGGGCCACCCTTGAAGAGTGTGAGGAAATTGTAATAATTGGGGGAGAACCCCGTGAGGAGAACAAACAAACGGACTTTTTGGGCTTAAAAGTCAACCAAAATGGCGGTTCCCGCTTGCTAGGGACACTGTATGGGACAGTCATAGAAAATGTGGCTGGTGCAGGACTTGCAAAAAGCTGGCCGGGAATGGCGCGAACAGCAGAGCCCCGCCCTGATGGGGGGTATGGCGCGAAAGCTATGGCTGCGCCTGCATGGACAGTGACTCACTCAGCCCCTGTGCTGAGTCAACCGCTTAGTCTATGGGACCCTCCCCTGATTTCTACCAGGGGGAGTGACTTTCAACTATGGCCTGTGGGAATGCACCCACTGGGCCCAGGGACTGATATCCAGACGGCGCCACTACAGAAAGTAGTTCCGGCCGTGGAGGAGCCGTGCAAAAAGGATGGTTATCTTGCACGGAGGACGGCTGCCAGGAGAAGGCGGGAACTAGCCGCGGGAAAAGACCCCCACCCTTGTGGGGAAATTGGCGCGAAAACGCTAACCGCACCCACCAGGACTGAGAGAGGTGCGGCCTTAATTAAGGGGCATGATATTCCCCTGTGGGACCCGCCCATTATTGCAACCCCTAGGGGCGGGTTCCAGCTCTGTCAGAGAAGGGAGGAGCCGAAGCAAGGAGTGGCGGATCCAGCAACTTCCACCAGTCAGTTGCGAGGAACCACTAAGGAGAGACCTGTACAGGAAGTGGCTCCTGTGTAAAGAATGGCCTGCTCCTCCACTGTGGGCACGATGGTCTCCACCCAGCCCTACTCAGTGCCTGGCGGGGTGCTAGTGGTGAGGGTGGCCAATACCGAGACGGTGGTTGGGCTATGCCTACAATGCGGGCTGCCCGGAGGCACAGTCAACACGGCGGCACGTTGTCCTCATTGCGGGACTTTGTACCTGTGGCCTATGCCCACATTTATTCCTATACAGCCTGCTGACCCCCCGGTGGACGTGACAAGGCGCTTCGCCGAGTCCCCGGGCGCGCTATGGATCAACCGCGCGAGTCCCGGAGACAAGGGACTGGAGCCGGTCAAGTCGGCTGGGTCAGTAGCGATCGAGGCGGCTGAATCAACCCCCGCGTTCGGGGAAAAGAGACTGTCACCCCGCCCGGAGACCCCTAAGACAGGAAAAGGGGATTACTCAGACAAGGACCTCCGTGAGCTGGCGGTGGTAAAAGCGGAGCTGAAAAGGCAGACCGGAAGGACGACACCCCGTGGGGTGAGTGGCAGGACGTCCCCCGCAGATCGGCGACCCGACCGACGGAGTCCCGCCATCCCAGGACCTGGCGGAGACGGGAGAGAGACGCCTACACCCCTGCGGACGGGTAAGCCAAGCAGCCCTATTACTTACCTGGTTACAGCGGACGGCGAAGCGCTGGAGGGGCCGCGCCAGGCCCAAAGCGCACGTGGAGGGACGGCATCACTTCCGGCAACGACGGCGGAGCAACCGGATGTCGTCATAGAGGAAGAGATCCCGCATGGGGGTCCCACGCAAGATGGTGACGTTTCCGGTTCCGGGGAGGACGTCACTTCCGGTGGCGACGGCGGAACCCATGAAGAAAAAGCAGCGACGCTTTGGTGATCGGGGGAAGGTCCCCGATCACTTACAAGGCCCAGAAATTGGAGAGACGATCTCAGGACTGAGGAGGGTGAGACATCATCCTTGGACCAGTCTACGGACAGCCAGGAGCGGGTCGTAACCCCGTGGGGTCCCGTTCCGTGCCCCTATGCCCAAACCCCCGCCATAGTTAACACCCCTACCCCATCCCACGGTCACCGGGTTCACCGCCTAGCCTGGAGTACGTGGACAATTCACAAGGGAGAGAGGGAAGACGGACTGGGGAAAGGCAGCGCAGTGGCGCTACGGAGGGCAATTCAAGGGGAGAATTGAGAGTGGCAACTACAGCACCCCAACCCGTAGTAAAGGCCTCGGGGTCGTTTAGGTGGTCCGTACCGCGATCTGAGAGGTCATCAGGGTTATTTTCCATGGACGATGACAGGGACTCAGGAGGGTCAAACAGATTTCGGGAGAACCGGTGGTGGGCCCCATTATTTGAAGGGTACTCGGCCTGGATGGACCGCACTCGGTTCCTCATCCGGCGAGAGGATGTAGTGGACTATTGGTGGGCGGTGGGAGAGTTTACCCCAGAACAGAGGGACAGAGAGCTGCAGGAGCGATGGCTGCAGATTGAGAATAGGGAAATAGAGCCTATGGGTCCTAGCATACTATCAGACACCGTGGATCCTGATGAGCCCCTATCATGGGTGTTGCCTGGGAGGGCAGGTAAGGCTGACCTGACTAGAATTAGTAGGGCCGAGAGAACCATAATGGCTCGGTATAAATCTTCCCACGGGTTGGAGTACCCGTATGTCCCTGAGCCGTTAATGGACGAAATAGAGGACAACCGGGATAGGTGGCTTAGGGAGGCCATAGAAATGCACCTAGTGGGGAGAGGGAGTTCCGTGATAGGAAAGAAGGCCGAGGAACGGATAGAACATTTAATCCGTACTGCACCGACACACTTTATTCGAGCAAATATCCAGTTTGTACCTGGCAGATACCTGGAATGCGCCGCTCCTCACCTCTGACAAGCCCCGTTGTGTTTGCCTTCCCAGCCTGGGTTCATGCCTGGCTGACGGGCGGCTGATCTGTTAAATGATAATGATTAGGATTTAATAGGCTGCAATGCTTCGCGTGTCTACCAGATGGCATAAATTCATGAATTGTAATGCAGTATATATATATATACTGTGCAGTATTGCAGCCAGCGGGAATAAAATGCTTCAATCCCTGCCTGGAAAATACCTCAATGCACTCGGGCAGAAAACAGTCACAAACCTCAATACACCCGGGTATACCCGAATTCGTGGGACTAGCCGAGCTCGAATAAAGTGTGTCGCCAGTGTATATGGGCCATTGGGAGAAATATCTATAAACACAGAGTAACATATAGACCAGAGAGGGGATTACCCAGGCATTTCTCAGTAACAGTTCTGGATATGGGGGGTAGGGAAGTAAAGAAACCGGACCCCTATCACTATTTTTAGGTGGTACTGTGCATTACGCGGGTCCGTGGCTGCTGGTCGGGGCGGGCTTGGCGGATAACTGTATTCATGTGTACTGCATTATGTGGAAATTTGTGTGATGTTAATTATGTTTTCCGTTACAGTGCTTCCTGGAAAGAGGTATACAAATTTAGGTCCCAGCGAGGACGATGGGATTCACCAGGGGGAGAATGTAGCGGTCATGTAAAATGCCTACAGTCATCTCTCCTGCTGGCAGCAAGGCCTGGTAAGTGTGGGCATGCCAGCAGTAATCATGGAGGTTTTCCCTCACACCCTGGTGGGGTGCCCTGTGTATGGATGGGACTGGTCACATGCTCTGACTCCATGGTTAGTGATGTCAGAGGTGTGTCAGCCTCAGAAGTTACATAAGGCACAGCACTGTGTCTAAAGGTTAGTTGCTGAAATGTACTAGTTCAAGGCGAGTACAGTTGCTGGGAAGTTCTTGCAAGGTTAAGGAAGGAGTTCAAGTTCTGCAGAGTGTTAGTTATGTTGTAGTAACTCCATGGGAGACTGTGTCCAGGGACCTGGCACAGGGCAGTGATTCCTGCGGGAATAGTGAATCCCTCATCTAGGTGACATACCTATCAAAGGGGAGCACGGGCGAGATGATCGGCTGAATACACCCCATTGTGGAGGGCAGCTATGCCCACCGTGACAATAAAGATGGAGCTGATCATAGAAACCCCTGTGTGTGAGAGTCCAATGATTACACAGGAGGTTGCACCACCGAGGAGTTCCTCGTCAGGATCATCCCCATGCAGACGCAGGGACCCTGGTGAGGTGGAGGCGCTGCACTGGAACTAGGTGAGACTCAGCACACTACCTCAGCTGCCTGTCTGGACGGGTCCTCCCCACACACCATCATGCGGGAGACTCAGGAGTCCTGTAGCCAACAGGTGCACCATCAGGCATATCTACACTGTAATGGGGTCCGGTTAGACCACAGGGGCCAATGTGAGATTGGGTGGGTCGGGCCGGGCCAGAAAGACCGTTACATGTACATAGCGCTTCACAGCAGTAATATACATGACAATCATATAAATAACAAATAATATAAATAACACATACAGGGTATAAGTGCTTCAGACATAAAAGTAACATTTAGGAAAAGGAGTTCCTTCTCCAAAGAGCTTGCAATCTAATTGGTTGGTAGGAAGAACGTATAAAGTCAGTAGGAGTGCGTTCTAGTAAGTGCGTCTGCAAGGGGCCAAGGTTTATGTATGAGTTGTTAATTATCAGCCATGGAGCTACTCATATGCTTCCTTAAGCAATTGTGTTTTGAGGTGTGTCTTAAATGTGGATAGAGAGGTGCTAGTCGGATATTGAGGGGACGGGTATTGGAGAGGTGTGGGCAGCCAGTGAGAAGGGCTTAAGGCAGGAGAGGGCTATATATACAGTATAAAAGGGGTTGAGAGAAAACATCCATGTGCAGAACGCAAGAGTCGGGGTGGTGCATAGTGAGAAATTAGGGCTGAGATGTAAGGAGGAGCAGAAGAGTGTAAAGCTTTAAAAGTGAGGAGGAGAATTGAGTGTGTGATCCGGGATTTGATAGGAAGCCAGGAGAGGGATTTCAGCAGGGGAGGAGCTGAGACAGATTTCGGAAATAGTAGAGTGAGTCTGGCAGCATTTAGGATATATTGTAAGGGAGACAGGTGAGAGGCAGGAAGGCCAGACAGCAGGAGGTTACAGAAGAGGATGCTACAGTAGTCGAGATGGGAGAGAATGAGGGTCTGTGTCAGAGTTTTTGCAGTCGAGCAACAGAGGAAAGGGCATATCTTTGTAATATTGGGGAGGAAAAAATTACAGTTTTTTGCTACCTTTTGAATGTGAGAAGAGAATGTGAGAGAAGAGTCGAGTGCGACCCCTAGGCAGCGTGCTTGGGCTACTGGATGAATTATAGTACTTCCAACAGTAATGTGGAAGGAGGTAGTAGGGCCAGTTTTGGGAGGAAGTATATGGAGCTCTGTTTTTGCCATGTTAAGTTTAAGACGGCGAAGGGCCATCCAGGATGATATAGCCAAGAGACATTCAGAAACTTTAGTCAGTACAGCAGGTGTAGGGTCAGGGGTAGAAAAGTAAATCTGTGTGTCATCAGCATAGAGGGAATATTTGAACCCAAGAGATGTGATTATGTCACATAGAGAGAGTGTGTAAAGAGAAAAGAGATAAGAGATGGGGTCCCAGGACAGAGCCTTGGGGTACCCCCACAGAGAGATCAATAGAGGAGGAGGTGATAGCAGAAGAGACACTGGAAGTACGATGGAAGAGGTAAGAGGAGATCCAGGACAGAGCATTTTTACGCCAAAAGTATGGCGAATGTGAAGGAGAAGAGGGTTGTCCACAGTATCCAATGCTGCAGAGGTCATGTAATATGAGCAGAGTGTAATGACCTCTGTCTTTAGCAGCATGGAGGTCATTTGTTATTTTATTGAGGGCAGTTTCAGTGGACTGAGCAGTGAAGAAGCCATCTGGGTCTAGGAGAGAATAGGTGTTGAGAAAATGGAGCAAGCGAGAAAATACAACACGTTCAATGAGTTTAGAGGCAAAAGGCAGGAGGGAGAAAGGTCGGTTGTTAGAAAGACAGGTAGGGTCAAGCTTTCTGTTTCTGAGTAATGATATAACTGCTGCATGTTTGAAGGAAGAGGGAAATTGTACCAGAGTAGAGGGAGGAATTAAAAATGTATGTGAGCATAGGGGATTATAGTAGGTATAAGAGGTTTTAGGAGGTGGGGGGGAATGGAGGCGGTAGAGGGAGAAGATGAGATCATCAACGACATATTTTCCTCTTGATAGCGGATAAAGAGTCAAGGAATGCAGGAGGAGAGTTAGGATGAGGTGTAGGATGGGAGGAGGATACAGAGGGGATGCCCTGATGTATGGATTCCACCTTTTCCTTGAAATAGTCAGCCATGTCATAAGGTGAGATGGAGGAAGCAGAACAGGCAGCAGAGGTGGTCTGAGTAGGGAGTCAAAGACAGTGAAGATTCAGCATGGATTAGACTTGTGCGTGTTGATTAGCGAAGAAAAGTACGTTTGTTTAGCTGTTTCGCTTGAGAGAGGGCTGTTGAAACAGGATAGCATACAGTAAATTTGTAGTGAAGGAAGTCTGCGAGAGTGTGAGATTTCATCCAGAGACGTTCAGTGGAACGAGTGCAGGAACACAGCATGCGCGTGTGGGAATTTAGCCAGGGTCTGGGGTTCAAAGGGTGAAATGGCAGAGAGAAAGCGGGGCATGTAGATCAAGAGAGAAGGATAGCACAGAGTTGTAGTTCCTGACCAGATTGTCAGGGTCTGGAGCAGAGCTGAGGGAGGAGCGTAAAGTGAAATAAACAGCTAGTAGGTTAATAGAGCGCAGGTCTCTGCAGAGACAAGGGTAGATGGAGGTGAGAAGGGGAGAAGTGAGAGAGAGAGAGAAAATTATATAAGGAGAGAGAGAGAGGAAATGGGAAATGGAGAAATCCGAGAGAGAAAAGTTTTTAGTGAAAACCAGGTCTAGGTAGTGGCCATCCTTTTGAAAGCTGAATGCAGTCCACTGTTAAAGGCCAAAAGAAACAATTAGAGAGAGAAAGCGGGAAGCCCATAGGAAAGAGGGGTCATCAATATGGCAGTTGAAGTACCCAAGGAGAAAAACAGGGGAGTCTGAGGAGAGAAAGAAAGAAAGCCAGGATTCAAAGTGAGAGAGAAAGACAGAAGGGGGATGAGTAGAGGTATTTGGGCGATAGATGACCGCCACGTGGACAGGGAGAGGAGAGAAAAAATGGACAGTGTGAGCCTAAAAGTGTAAGGATACGCGCTGCGGGTATACCAGCGTCCCGCGCATCCTTACCTTCTCAGGCCATTCAGGCTCCCCGGCGGCTTTCCCCGCTCCTGGCTGCTTTCCTTGCCCTCCTGCCTACGGTGCGTGCGCAACCAAGCCGCCATTGGTTGGCGCCAGGTGCCTGACTCCGCCTCCGCTGGCACGGCACACGCTCCTTGCGTGTTGCCGCTTGGGTCCAGTCAGCTCCACCTCCCTGCTTCTCCCTCCTTACCTAATCCTTCCCCTGTCCGTCCCTCTGCTCCTCCCCTTCTTCTCTCTGCTTCTGGATCCTCCGGTGCACCTTCCCCATGCTCCGCCTCCTCGGACGTCACGCACATGCCCGGCACGCCCCTTCCCCATCTGCCTTGCCTCTCAGGTCCTCCTTCCCTTTCTGTCCCTTCCCTTGTCCGTCCCTCCATTCCTTCCCTTACTCTGACCATTCCCTTTGCCTCCAGCAAATCTCCTCTATCTGGGCCTTATTTTGCTCACTCCTCTGTTCCTCCCCTCACTCCCATTGGTTTCAAACTTCCTCACTCTGCTCTCCTATTAGTTCCTCTTCAGGCCACTCCTCCATCACTCCCCTTTCCCTGATTGTACCCCTTCCCCTATATAATCCCTCTTCTCCATTTCATCTTTGCTCTGCATAGCTTCTGTACCTTGGTCTGCTGTCTGTTGTTGCCTGGCCTCTCTTGTCTTTTCAGTGCTACTCCTGTCCCTGGAATCTTTGCTGACCTCCCTGGATTTGACCCTTGCTTTGAACTCTACTACGCTGCTCTCTGGAACCCTTTGGACCTTGCTTTGGACTTCTACGCTGCAGACCTCTACAACCCTTGGACACGGCACACGGACAAACTACTACGCTGCTCTCTCCACTCCACGACCCAGGCTTACGGACAATCGATTACGCTGCCCTCTCCAACCCATGACCCTTGGCATACGAACTAACCCTTCTACTCCGGAGCTGTCAAGTCTGGTATCATTTACATTCTTCCCGGGCCACTACGCTACTACCACTCTCTGGCCGTGCCCCCGTTTGCTGCTAGGTGTGTGGTTTTACCCTTTCCACCTCAGTCCCGGGGTCTCGTCTGGCTTGTGGGCAGGCCGAGCGTTACAAAAAGGAGGGAAAAGCAAGAGATGGAGGTATAGGAAGGGAGGAGAGCAGGATCGCCACGCCTCCATCCCTGCCATCAGGGCACGGATTGTTGGAGAAAGAAAGGCCACCATAAGGGCTCAATCAGACAGACCGCTCCTTCAGCGTGCTTGTGTTCGCACTTACACCGTGTGCTCCTGCAGCCCAGCGATCTCTGCTCACACTGCAGGAGTTGGGTCGTGGCGTTTGGGGGCGTGGCGGGGGGAGTAACGCACACGTCATGGAGCTGGTTCGCCTTTATTGGCTGAACCAGCTCACGTCACGCGACAGTAGCACCAAATTTCAATTTTGGTTGTGGCGGCAAAATGTCGCAGCGACAATGCTGCACTTTGCCGCCGGTGGAGTTTTCAGTTTGAAAACTCCCACGAACAACCAGAAATTGCGATGGACGTGCGCGCGCACGTCGTAATGCGGCCTGTCTGAGCAAGGCCTGAGAGGGCAGCTTCCAGAGCAGTCAGACTGAGTGAGCCAAGTCTCAGTTATAGCAAAGAGGAGCAGAGAGTGAGAGAAAAAGAAGTCATGCACAGAGAGGAACTTGTTAGAAAGTAGTGTGCATTCCAAAGGGCACAGGAGAAAGGAAGAGAGGAGGGAGGGTGACGGGATGGATACGAGGTTAGAGGGGTTGACACCAGAAGGAGTAGAAATTGTATGTGGAAGGCGAGGACGAGAGCATACAGAAATATAGCAGGGGCCAGGATTGAAAGGAGTTCATGTGAACATAGAAGTGGCAAAGAAAGGAGAGACGGAGATATATGAATAGAGTTAGAGTCATAATGAGACTAGTAGAAAGAAGTACGTATTTTGAAAAGAAGTGAGGTCAAAGCAAATACAAACAGTAGTGGCGGCATGGCAGCAATAGTTTAGTGCTGAGATGTGCAGTCTGGGATAGATAATGTCCTCCATTCCAGCGTAGTTCCAAATCCAGGATTCAGGGCCAGTAGATGTTGTGTTGTCCATTTGTTTCACTCCTGTTGAACTCCCTGTTAAACTCCACACGGCATGCTACTGCTACTTAAAAAATGTTACTTTACATATGGACTGCTTTAAATGTATGCTGCTTGCCCAGGCATTGCTGCTCCCTCACTGTGTCTCTAGCTATATATGTCTTGCAAGTCACCTGACTGAATTAAGTTCAGCCCAACCAGCTCAATTAGCACATGTGAGGCATATTTAAACAAATTGTACTTCTAAACAGGCTGTTGTCCTGGCATGGAGTTTACAAGTTGAATTTAGTCAAATAGGCATATCAAGGGGTGATTATGAGACAGAAGAATCACATTTGGGGTTTACATGGGTAGAGAAGAAAAAGATGTCTGTTAGGGTAAGAGATCAGTCCAGTATTCCAATAATCTTCCCTGTTCAACTCCACATATGGTATAGCACCCCAAATTCACTTTAGAAAACTAGACACCCTCTACAAGTCAATGTGCCACTTTGTCCTACAGTGTAACTACAACACACATCACTGTGAAATGCTCAAAGAACTAGAATGCCTATCTCTTGAGTAGGCACAAAGTTTATCTTTCTTTCAAATATTTTCGGAGCAAACCACCTGCCTATCTGAACAAGCTCCTCACCCCAACCACATGCAGCACTTATCATCTGAGATCTGATTCCAAAAGACTGTTCATGGTCCTAAGGTTCAACAAAGAATCCATCTGCTCCTTCTCTTACCATGCACATCACGACATGAACAACCTACCAGAGACTCTCAAATCTGCTACCAGTGTAAGGCTGCGCTTATAGTGCCGGGGATGGCGACAGCGACGCGACTATGCTTCAAAACAAATACATTTCCACCATCGTGTGTGCTGGAAGTCATCTCAATTTGATTTTTCCAGCGACCGCAGCGCGACGTCACCGTCGCCGGCACTATATGTGCAGCCTAAGTTCTTTCAAAACTAAAGCTGTCTCACTTTTTAATCCGGTCTGTAACGGTTCCATACGCCTATAACATATATTATCTTTAACTGTTGATGCAATGTATTTAAATATAATGTACAACCCTGTTCATTTAATGTAACCATGTATTTGTAACCAAGTATTGTTATCATAACTTTATGCCCTGGACATACTTGAATAATACGAGGAAACACTAAATGTATTACTTCCTCTTAAAACATTTTATAAATAAATAAAATCTACGTACATAGCGCTTCACATCAGTAATACATGTGATATAATAAAATAACACATAATGGGAATAAGCACTTAAAACATAAAAGTAACATTTGGAAAACAGAGAGCCTGCCTCAAAGAGCTTACTATCTAAGTAAGACAGAGGTCAGTTTAAACTGATTTTTTTTCAAGTTTTTAAGTCTGCTCAACAAATCTTCACGACCTCTTCATCCAGAGTTACCGTTCACTGCCTTTCCTATTTATTACCATCCACCTTTTATCCTCTAGTCTTTAGAATATCCTGTGTGTTTCCTTCCAGACAGGTCCTGCAAGGTGTGCAAGCTTAAACTCTCCATATGTCTTCACACAGAACCTTGTCACAGAACTAATAGTGTGTTATGACACTTGTAGTCTCATATAATGTGAGTGCCCTAGTGATGCGGTGGATGTGACATAAACTAATCCGAGTTTCTGCACATGAATCATGATCCCTGCATTCTCCTTGACGTTGTGCAATGACAGCAGAACACTAATAATATGGAATGTTTAGCCCCATTGACTTCTAAAGGAGTTACAACAAAAAACACTTCACTATGCAACATTTCTAACAGTTTTTCCCTTGTGTAGCTTCTGGCAACAATTACATCAAATAATGAGGCAAAATTTACGTTTTATTACAAACTATGTAGTTTTTATGCCTTGCATCATAATCATTTAAAGTCTACCAGAGCAGATGGCTTTCTGACAATTGGATAGTCAATACCACAGTATAGTAGTTTAAACTGCAGATAAATAAATGCTGGTATCCTGGTGCAGTGCTACTGTACCTGACATGGCAAGTGTGCACTGTTAGTTAGGTTACCAGATATATGCCAAATATAAGGGACATTCTCAGCCAGTCTTCGCTTTGTTACACTTTCCAAATATACATGTATTTTGTATAGCTTAGTCTAATCAATCTCACTCCTACAAAATATTAGCGAAATTCACACCCACAAACCCTATCAACACATTTGTATGACTGAATTGCAGTTTGTTTCAAGGCGCAGTTTGGATTAAGTGTGGAGTTATAACAAGAAGGAATTGGTGTGCTGTGTGTATACTAGCATTGGTGGGGGAGCTGGGGGAGTTTACAGTGGGTTAATATATTTTGATTGTGTGGGAGCTTAGTCTGTAACAAACTTTTTTTCTCCTGGATGAGATTGCAATGGGTGTGCTCTGATAAATTTATTACCTAAAACACCTGGGGTGTGTGTGTCTTTGGACAGAGGCTTGTAATGAATCCTGAGCTTGCATGTGTTGAGGTGTATGACTGAATTGCATTTTGGTCATGTGCAGTTTGGATTAAATGTGCAGTTATAACAACAAGAAGAAGTTGAAACAAGGAAGGTGTGAACCAAAGTATATAGAAGCACAGTAAATTGTTACCACTTAATGCTCCATATTTGCAACAATGAGCAGGATTGAGAATGCCACTCAATGCACATCTTCGCACATGTATGTGCACTTGGAGTAGATGTTCCAGGGAGCATGCCGCTGTGAGAAGTGTTTCGAAGGTGGTCTCTTTAGAGCAGTGTTTCCCAACTCCAGTCCTCCGCAAGCCCCAACAGGTGAGGTCTTAAGCATATCCCTGCTCCAGCACAGATGGGTCAATTAGCAGCTCAGTCATTTTGATTGATCCACCTGTGCTGGAGCAGGGATATCCTTAAGACCTGACCTGTTGGGGTTCCCTGAGGACTGGAGTTGGGAAACACTACTTTAGAGTATCATATTGATGATCTGAAGAGGCAACTTGCAAGATTGTGGGACATTGAAAATCTTTAAAAGAGTTAAGTGCTCACGGAGCAGGCTCTGGCTGGGACTAATGGTGCAGACGGTGGAGCTGTGAGTGAGGAACAGGAAGAGGTAGGTAGCTGGGTAACAGTTAGAAGGGGAAGCAGAGGGAAGAGGATGAGGCACTTTAGTTCTGAGTTGACCCATCCAAATAGATTTGCCAGATTGATTAAAGATATTGGGAGCATCAGGTCAGGAATGGCAAGGCTGGGGGAGACTGATTCCTCTTCAGCAGGAGAATAGTTCCTCCAGCATTTAGGGGATTCAGGATACTCCTAGACTAAGAAAGGTTGGGGTTGTAGGGTACTCCATTTGTTGGAGGGTAGAGAGGGATATCTGTGGCTGTGACTGCATGAACCGAACAGTTGTGGTTGCACAGGTTTGGCACATTTCAGATCGGGTAGACAGATTATTCTGAGAGGCTGGGACTGATCGGGGCTGGAACTGACCTGTCGGTCTTGGCAGCAATGACAAAGATAGAGAAAAATGGAGGGCCCTTAAAAATCATTTCAGTGATCCCTGCAGCAATCTTGAGGCAAGGGCCTCCACAGTAGTATTTTCAGAAATTTTACTAGTGCCATGCGCTACAACAGGGAGACAGTTGGAGTTTATGGACGCTAATACATAGTTAAAAATGTTGAGGATGAAGGAGGATTTAGGGTTTTTAGAGCACATGGAGTCCTTCTCTAAGAAGTGCTATCCTTATAGTAGGAATTGATTGCACCTCAACAAAGATGGATCAACTGTGCAAAGGGGAGGATGTTAAAAAGGTTGAAGAGATTTTAAACTAGGAAGGAGGAGGAGAGACATGGAAGAGGTAATGGATTAGACAGAATAGATAGGAATGGGGAAATAGCTAAGGGTCATGGGTATATTAAATACAGCTACTACTAGTAAACTTGTAAGACTAAATACAATTGGAGTAGAAAGGAAGGAGCAGATAAGATAATAGCACAGACTGGAAAAAAAACCTCAAATGCATGCTTGCTAATGCAAGAAGCCTGACAGATAAAAAGTGGGAACTTTAATTATTTTTTACAAGGGAGCAGTATGATATCATAGACATTACTGAAACATGGTGGGATGCAACTCATGACTGGGCAGTTAATTTAGAGGGTTATTCCCTTTTCAGAAGGGATCAAGCAAATAGAAGGTAGAGTATGTTCATATGTTAAACTGGATTTAAGACCTATTATAAGGGAATATGTTTATGAAGGGAATTATAAAAATGTAAACACCTTGTAGATAGAAATTAGCAGTGGAGGTAACAGTACAATGAAAATGTTTGTAGGGATATGCTACTGCAGGCCTGCACAACTTGTACAATGAGAAGGGCCGAACTACTCCAAGGAAAAAAGTTTGGGGCCGCACTGGTAAAATCATCATCATCATCATCATCATCATCATCATCATCATCATCATCATCATCATCATCATCATCATCATCATCATCATCATCATATATCTACCCCAGAACCCTTCATCATCATCATCATCATCATCATCATCATCATCATCATCATCATCATCATCATCATCATCATCATCATCCACATCATCATCATCATCATCATCATCATCATCATCATCATCATCATCATCATCATCATCATCATCATCATCATCATCATCATCATCATCATCATCATCATCTATCTACCCCAGCACCCTTCATCATCATCCTCATATCTCCCCCAAAAACCCTCATCATCAACCTTTGCGAGACTCCCCATCGATCTCTCATACCCCCATCTCTCCCTCTCACCCATACACATAATACCCCCCTGCACACCACACACATCCCACCCCTCTGCACCTCACATCTCTCTCCCCCCCTTCATCTCAAATCTCTCCCCACCTGGACCTCACATCTCTCTCCCCCCCTGCACCTCACATCTCTCCCCCCCTGCACCTCACATCTCTCTCCCCCTGCACCTCACATCTCTCTCCCCCCTGCACCTCACATCTCTCCCCCCAACCCATTTCAGCAGCCCCCCACCCAGCCCATTTCACCAGTCCCCCAGCCCATTTCAGCAGCCCCCCAGCCCATTTCAGCAGCCCCCAGTCCATTTCAGCAGCCCCCCAACCCATTTCAGCATCCCCCACAACCCATTTCATCAGCCCCCCAACCCATTTCAGCAGCCCCCCAGCCCATTTCAGAGCCCCCTGCCCATTTCAGCAGCCCCCCCAACCCCTCATGGATGAACTACCCTCCCATGTTACTTGATGGGGGCGGCGGCAGCAGTAGCAGAAGCAGAGGTGGTGGCGGCGGCGGAGACAACAGAGATGGCAGAAGAGAGAATCGCGAGGGATGCGTGCTCTAGCAGCTGACCCCGGAAGTTCAGGGTCGCGCTACACTGCTAGAGCGGGAGAGGGGGGGGATCTAGTGTTGCCAGATGGCGTGTCTAAAAATACTGGACACCCATGCCCCCCCCCCCCCCGAACACATATAAAAAATACCCCCACGCCCCCCAAATACATTTTAAAAATACCCCACGCCCCCGAATACATTTTAAAATACCCCCACCGCCCCCCAAATACATTTTTAAAATACCCCCACCTCCCCAATACATATAAAATATACCCCCACCTCCACAACACATATAAAATATACCCCCACCTCCACAATAAATATAAAATACACCACCACCTCCACAATACATTTAAAATATCCACCATCATCATGATCTCATCTCCCCAAGCTGGCCCCCATCACCATCTCACCCCCCCCCCAATTATCATCTTATTCCCCCCATCATCATCTTCTCACCCTGTTCCCCCCATCCCTCTCACCCTGTTCCCCCCATCCCTCTCACCCTGTCCCCCCATCCCTACCACCCTGTCCCCCCCATCCCTCTCACCCTGCCCCCCCCCATCCCTCTCACCCTGCCCATCCCATCCCTCTCACCCCATCCTGTCACCATCTCACCCAGGCCCCTCCATCCTGTCACCATCTCACCCTGGCTCCCCCCATCCTCTCACACTGGCTCACCCCATCCCCCAATCTGTGTCCTTACCTTAATGCCAAGAAGGATACACTTCTCTGGGCCGCCGGGGTGTGGGCTCTGCCCCCGCTGTCCTCTGATTGGCTCTCCGCTCCTCCAATCAGGGACAGGCTGCACAGACTCACAAGTGCTCCTCCCGCCCCCACCTGCAGTCTTAGCACTGCCTGCCCTCGCCGCAAAAATGGTAATGCCGGACACATAGGTGTCCGGTTTTACCTCCGATTTTATACCGGAGAGGCATCGGAATTACCGGCCTGTCCGGGTGAAAACCGAACACCTGGCAACCCTAGCAAACCCCAAAGCGCGCTCCTTCCTTCCCTACCAGGGAAGGGGGGGGTGAAGTGGGAGTGGAGGGGGGGTTGGAGGTAACCGTCGCATTCCGCACAGCATGCTACTTTATAAACCACCAAATATCTGTGAGATTGAGGAAACCAAAATACTGGAGAATACTGCAAATGGAGGAGGCATCAAAACTAGGTCCTGTTTGCATAATGGGTGATTTTAATTATCTGGAGACTGGAGTAATAAGACTAGCATTACTACAGTATATGAAACAGATTTTTTTTGGGGGGGGGGGAGGGGGACTAACAGTCTATTAATTACATGGTGCAAATTATTGAGGAATCAACCAGGAGAGGGGCAATACTGAATTTGGTAATATCAAACAATGTAGAATAACATTAAATATTCAAGTTTGCAAACATTTGCGAAATAGTGATCATAACTTATCAGTGTATACTCTTGGGTAATTAAAAATAAAAGAAACCATTCTGAATCCATGTAGCTAAATAGACAGATATGGAAGGAAATGAAAAGGAGAGGCAGGCATTTAGATTCTTAAAGTCAGAAGGGGCCGAGGTATATTATCAGAATTATAAGGAATGTAACAAAAGTTGCAAAAGGGCAATCAAATTAGCAAAAATTGAAAATGGAAAAAGGATTGCAATACAATGTAAGATCAACCCTAAAAAGTTACCTTTACAACAACAAAATTAGAAAAGAGAATATAGGACCATTTCAGTATAAGCTTTTCAGACAAATTATTAGAGATAAGGAAAAAGCAAAGGTATTAAATAAACAAAGGAAACCACAACCTCTATATTAATTAACAATTAGTTAACCGAAGTTCAGCAATAGCCAAACCCTAACATTTAATATTCAAGGACTCCATTTCCACAGACTCAGTACCACAATAGTGGTGTAAAACAGATGTGGTGCCTATATTTATAATGGTAGCTAGATCACCACCGGGGAATTACAGACCTGTAAGCCTGACATCAATAGTGGGGAAGCTATTGGAAGATTTATTATGGGATAATAGTCAGGACTACCTCATGGATAACCAAATTATTAGTAATAGTCATTATGGATTTATGACGGATAAGCTGTGCTAAACTAACCTTATAAGTTTCTATGAGGAGGTAAGTAGAAATTTAGACAAGGGTAATGCAGTTGATGTGGTCTACTTAGATTTTGCAAAGGATTTTGAAACAGTGCTGCACAAGAGGTTAGTGTATAAAACAAAGCAAATTGGAATCGGTAAAAATATCTGCACCTGGATTGAAAACTAGTTGAAGGATAAAAAGAGAGGTGTAATAAATGGAATTTTTTCAGGTTGGGCTAAAGTTGTTAGAGGAGTACCTCAGGGATCGGTACTGGGACCACAACTTTTAAAATTGTTTATTAATGACCTTGAGGTTGGCATCAAGAGCAAAGTCTCCATCTTTGCTGATGACACTATACTGTGTAAATAGTCGAATCAAAGCAGGTTATAATGTCTCTCCAGAATTACTTGGTTAGACTGGAAACTTGGGTAGGTAAATGGCAGATGAGGTTTAATACAGATAAATGTAAGGTTATGCATTTGGAAAACAAGAATAAACAGGCAATTTACAAATTAAATGGTGATAAATTAGGTCAATCCTTGATGGAGAAGGATATAGGAGGGCTTGTAGACAGCAGGCTTACCAATATCATGCAGTTCAGATGTAGCAAGACTTACGCTCTCCATGACCATGATTTGGAGTGGCGAATCTGGCCGGATTGCAGCAGCATTGCAACTATAGCTCTCATGACTGGCAGGGCAGTACGTTTCCCAGAAAGATTCCCTGCTTCATTATAGGACTCGCACAGCATTAATCTAACTGGGCCAGCAATCAGTCTGTAAAAACTGAGCAGAGAGCAGATAGAAGCAGTCTCTCTCTCTCTGTGTCTCCCCGTGCAGCTCTTACAACAGTTCTCCCACTTTAATTATTATTTTTTTCATAGGATTTAAGCAGGGTATCCCCAGAGCTGTACCCCATTCATTTCAGGTCCAGAGACCCCCTGTTTCCCTGAGGTTCAGACATCCTTAGGGGGCCCTGTAGTGCACAAATAGCCTAAGCAGTGCTCCTAAAAGTTAACCAACCACGTAGGCACCACAAACATATTACGCGGCACATGCAGTTAGCAATATCATTGTTTTGTTTCCTCTTTTCTCTATACAGTGGAAGAAATAGAAAAGACACAGTAAAAAATTGATAGTGTAGGACCTGTTAATAGTGCCTAACTAGACGTGGTTGCAGGCGTGGGATGTTTTGATCACAGGATTGTGCAGAATGGCCCATACTTATGAGAAGAAAAAATCTGGAAATGAACTGGATAAAATTTCTTATTGGATGTACATTGAGGTTTCTTTGTTTACTATTTTATATTTGATGTCACTTTCCCAGTAGCACTGCAATTTACACAAAAAATAAACAAATATACTGTATATATGTGTGTGTGTGTGTGTGTGTGTGTGTACACAGCTCAATCCCGTTATAAAGCGATCCGTTACAACATGAATCCGCTTATAACGCAATGCAAGCGTGGCTCCCAATTTTCTTATTTATGAATACTTTACAACACGATTATTGGTATCTTAAATACTTTATTGTACAATGCATACAATTGTACATTATTTCTAACGAGATCCACTTATAGCGCGATGTGATCTTTGGACCCCAAGAACAGCGTTATAAGGGGGTTGAGCTGTATATATATATATATATATATATATATATATATATATATATATATATATATACACAGTGGTTGACAAATCACCAAAAAATCTACTCGCCACACAAAAAAATCTACTCGCCACCTAGTACCAAACGTGTGCTGCTTGGGCCAATATTTACTCGCCCGGGGGTTAAATCCACTCGCCCGGGGCGAGCAAATGTATAGGTTTGTCGAACACTGTATATATATGTAACGGTATTTCTGGCCCGGCCTGACCCACCCCTATCTCACATTGGCCCCTGTGGTCTAACCGGACCCCATTACAGTGTAGATATGCCTGATGGTGCACCTGTTGGCTACAGGACTCCTGAGTCTCCCGCATGATGGTGTGTGGGGAGGACCCGTCCAGACAGGCAGCTGAGGTAGTGTGCTGAGTCTCACCTAGTTCCAGTGCAGCGCCTCCACCTCACCAGGGTCCCTGCGTCCGCAAGGGGATGATCCTGGCGAGGAACTCCTCCGTGGTGCTCCTCTCTGTACACTCATTCCAGATAGATACACGAGAGGGTTTCTGGCTGAACTCATCTTTATTGACACGGCAGGTCCCTGGACACAGTCTCCCATGGAGTTACTATATCATAACTGACAGAACTCTTTCAGCACTCAGGTAGAACTTTCCAGCAACTAACTTTAGAACACAGTGCTGTGCCTTATGTAAGCTTCTGAGGCTGACACACCTCTGACATCACTAACCATGGAGTCAGAGCATGTGACCAGTCCCAGCCATACACAGAGCACCCCACCAGGGTGTGAGGGAAAACCTCCATGATTACTGCTGGCATGCCCACACTTACCAGGCCTTACTGCCAGCAGGAGAGATGACTGTAGGCATTTTACATGACCGCTACATTTATATATATATATATATATATATATATATATATATATATATATATATATATATATATATAATAATTATTATTATTACTGTGTGTCTGGGTTCTGAGCTTGCTAAGATTGTGTATGTCTAGCTGACATATTATGTTCTTCTTAGACAAATTATTAAGAGATACATGCACCTTGTTTGATACAGAGGCAGATGTGTCAAGCTGTGCCACATCTTCTGGTTACCTTACCATGTCAAATTACATTATGAGATATAAGCCTGAAAACCATCTGCTAGATTTTAAATACCCAGACATTAGTATGAATTGAGTGGAGTCAGAATTGGTTACATATAATATTGATAAGCATTATAAATGTTTAGCAGTAGTATACTATTGTTTCATTACCCATGAAGTAAACATTAATCTTCATCTCTTAAGCACAAACAATAATATTGTTAAACTGCACTCCATCATAGCTATTAATAACAATAATTCAACAAACTCTTGACAAAAATACATAACACACAATGTAAGTGAAAAAACAAATATAGTGCGCTCTAAACTATATCGTGGGTGATAAAAAAATCTTAAAGTGAATAATATACAAAATGTAAAACAATATAATATAATAATATGTCAATCAATTGCAAAATGTGATAGGAAACACTTCCCTTGACTGGAAGAGAATTGCTGCTGATCAAAGTGGATGGCTCAACATCAGGAACTGAGAATAGCAAAAGACAAGCGCAATTTCTCATTGCATTACGAATAAGATTTTTTAGTGAATCGAAGGTAATAGATGTGCGTACAGCAGAAACAAGAATTAAAAACATTGAGGTATAAAACCGTCAGGAATCGCAAAGATATCCGGACCCTCACAGAAAAGCCCAATTGGGCTGATAGTGTTGGTGCAGCTAAGTAGTGTCACAGTCACTGTAGCAGTGAAGGCATCCGATCTGGTAGGGAAAGCACCCACTCCCGGTCCAAGATTCACACGCCCCAGTCGACCAAACAAGTGTAGCTGCAATCACCTCCGATCGGAGAGTGGCTCAGGCAAGGACACTTGAAGGTGATGTCACTGCCAAGGAACAGCAAGGAACAAGTGGGCGAACACAAGCAGCATCACTTTAAGGGATGATGTCACATCCTTTTTAACAAATGGATCATATCACATGGTACAGGAACCAATGGGATTGAGTTCAATCCCATTGGCTGTAATACCATGTGATATGAGCCATGTGGTTTTTAGGATGTAACGTACCCCCCTTGGAGATGACGTCACATCCTTAAAACATTTTTTTAAAAGCCAGTCACCTGATAAAGCGTCTAATCGGATTGGTGCTGTACCATGTGACTCTAAAATGTGAAGTCCCAGGCCCTGTATAAGGCCTGTTCCATCTCATTAGCTGAAGATGTCGACGAGTCAACATCCGGTTTGGATTTACCATTGGGATTGGATTGATTGAAAAGAAGAAAGAAGATTTCCACTGTGATGGTAATGAAGGGTTAGCTCCTCCCACAACCATCCCGGCAGGCCTAACATCCCACCCTGGGGCTCTTCATCCACCCCCTCTCCTCCAATAAACAGGCTATTGAAGTTGAGCCCCTTCATTGCGCTAAGGTAATGAAGCTATTTTAATAAAAATGTTAATACTAGTGTAGGTGAGCAGAACCGCATTAATTTCAGGTCCGGGGACCCCCTGCTTCCCGAGATACAGGCCCCGTTATGGAGTGCCGGTATCTCCTATGCATTTAAATGTCCCGCGTCACGTGACTAGGACATTTAAATGCATTGGAGATACTGGCACCCCATAACGGAATCTGTATCTCGGGAAGTAAGGGGTCCCCTGACCTAAAATCAATGCGGTTCTGCTCCAGAGACCCCATGGTCACGTACACTAGTATTTACATTTTTATTAAAACCCTGCGATTGCTGGCGAGATTTGAGCAGGGAGAGGTGGAGTCACAGGAGAACAGGCAATTTACACCTTTTTATCAGGATCAAAATTTTAAATCAATCATTGAGCAAAACAAGGTAATGAAATAAATTGAAGTTTATTTGCACAAATTTGCTTTCACACAATGGAACACAAAATACAGACAAAAATACACACTCACTGGTGAACTTGGGTCGAAAACTAGACTTTCCTAGGTGCAGGGAACTCTTATAAGAGTTATACCCTGACGGTACTTAGCCCTGAATTCCCTGGAACTCAAATCGGTATGAAGTTCCACACGCCACCGCTCCTTTCTCTTCTGAGAAATTAGACCTTCATGTCTGCGAGTTACCATAAATCCTCTGGAAATCAAATCGGCATAAAATCCCTGCCGCGTCCGCTAAGTTCGATTTTGAGAACTTGGGCGCAAAAGTCAGAACTTAGTTTCTGGCAGGCTTTTCAGGCTTGAAATCAGAACCGGTTGCTCTGCTATTCACGCAAGAGCAACTTTGAAAAGAACGCCCGCGCTCTTACTTTAGGAGAACTCGAATATGATTGGCTCACAGGTTCTTTAAAGTATTTTAAGTTTCATTCACAAAACTCAGCAGCCAATCATCACGTGGGAAAATTCCCAGCAAGCAATCAGAGCCAAGCCGGCTAGAAAAGCAGGGTGAGCGGGAAATCTGAAATTGCCAGGGATATGCGCAAGTTTGCCACCTATGTGCATGGCTATCTCAATGCCACCCACTGGGACAGGCTCCCCTAAGCCTGGCAGAGCAAGTGGCAGCCCGGATGACTGCCATTGACTTCCGGACCTGGTACTCCACCTTATCCCGCTGCTAAAATGCTTTTCACACCTCTGGGCATCCTCTGACTGCTTTGAACTCCGATGTCCAGCAGACTTACAAGTGCCTGTGTTAGCTTGGACAGCCGGTCTGGACATGGGTTCTGAATGTAAAAGCACATTACATTCAAGTACACAAATAAAGTATATTTTAATACGCTAAGGTATATGTTTTAATATACTTCTGAGTCTCTGGGTATAGGTGTCAGAATAAGCAAAGATGGTGTACTTTTATTCTTTGTTGCCTTATTCCCCATACACTATCTTTTAAACTCATACTGGACTCTCAGAGTCCCCCCTCAACCTTATATTTGGTTGGGGCACTCACAAACTCTACACTATTCTGGGTCACCTGGGCACTCGCTGGGGTACTCCCCTTAACGTAGGGATTCCCTCAGCTCCAGGAATACCAATTCATGCCTGTGCCTCATTCTCCTTTCTGGGCTATGTTGAAGCAGGGTACCCTAGTGGTGAGTCGCGCTTGCGTTTTCAAGGGGAGATATTGCTAGGGCAATGTGCCTACATGTATCCGAGAATCAGGCATGATTCCAGGAACATTTATAGGGGAACCAACAACTCCGGACCCCAACCTACTAGTCACATTCTGTTAGATACTCTGTGAACCCCGCTCCCCCATGAAACCCATACCCTAGCTGGCATGCACGGAAAGGAAAAACACATAAAAAACTTTTATTACATATAATACATTGGAAAGATTCAATGTTACTGGGCCCAAGAGCTAACACTCTTAGACCCTTATACACAGATCAGGGGTAACCAAAACGGGGTTAACCTATATTTGAGAGCCTTGTTACCACCTACTGTCCCAGGCGGCTCTCTCTGTGCAGCTGTCTATGCAGCTGGGCCAGATCGCTGCAGATCGCACGGGTGAGAACTTTTGAGAGAGGCTGAAATCACATCAATGCTCCTCATAAGTTTTGGTCATTTTGCTATTGCATGGCTTCAGAGTCTTCTGAATACCGTGATACCTAAACTCACAAAACCTGCGGTGTAACATTCCAAGCAAGAGATTTTATGAAGGCTACTAGAATAGGCCCCTAAATCTTTATAGCGGCTACTTTCATAGTAAGGAATCTGTTTCAGATCATGTGGGCATGGTAGCATGACTGGATTTGTATTGTACTTTTCAGTTGTAACTTGGTTCTTCTCTTCTGCATTTCATGGAAGAAGACTGTATTACTGAGACAGCATTGCAGATCCTGTTATAAAAGTTGACCACTTGCTTTTTTATAATGTAGGATCTACAGCAGCTTTCTTCACATTCCTATAGTGTCTTTGCTGCTGACACTTTCTAACCTTTGACTGGTGCGCAATCACACATTGCTTCACATGTGAATACCTCTTCCTTTGTCGTTACATTCTCCAAAGTGACTGAAGAAGCCTGTATGACGACAGTAGTGGAGCATTTGCACCAATACATTTCTCTCTCCATTCCAGCTTGTTTAAGAGCTCTGTAGTATTTCTGATGTATAAGAACACTTCTCTCCTTTCTTTCAGAGTCTGCTCCAATCTGGTTTTATGACATCCCATTAGAAGGTCATCCATGAGTACAAAAGACTCTAGAACTCATTCAGCATTGGTTTTGATTTCCTCAATTTAAAAACGAGGTAGAAGAATATGCACAACACTGTTATATGTGCTCCATTCCAGACGTCCCCACAAAATCCTTATGGAACTATATTTATCAAAGAAAAGAAAGCCCAGAGAAAGCAATTGGAGTTTTTCCTTTTATATATCTGGTGTAATTCTTTTACACTGGTTTTGCTCCAGTTTTGCAGCCAGATGACTTTAGTAAGTAACCTCAAATAATATAACTTGTTGTCTCATTTCCTTAATGTCACCTCATTAACAGTGTATGGTCGTTGTAACAGGGGAGTTATCCCTGTTCAGGTAATGTGCCTCTAATCCAGCAGTGTGGTGGTTAACTGCTGGTAGTCAATTAACAAACACCACCTGCCTGATTAGATGGCTTAAAAAGCCTGTCTTTTGAGACAGGAAGGGAGACTCCTTAGCTCACACCTGAGCTGAACGTGGAGACAAACATTCTTGAGCCCTGCCAGAAGAAACAGCAGAACTGCTTTCAAGACACAGGGGAAACTTCTAAACCTGAATGCTGACACACCCTGAAGAAAAGGGAGCTGAACCAGGGACAGAGAAGATTTTCCCTCCAAACCACAAGGAACAGATAAGACTTTCATTTATGAGACTTCTTATATCTGCTTAATTCATGCTATATGTTTGGGGCTGGGAGACATGCTTATCTAAGGGAGTTGTGAACTGCATAGTATTTCACTAGAAATACTCCCAAGTGAATAGAAGCTTTGTTTACCCCTTGTTTGGATGGTTTCCTGATGTTAAGGAAAAGGCGCAATAAAAGGCTTATTTAATTTAACTATAATCAGTCTCCCTTGCATACCTCTGTGAGCGTCCGCCTACATATGGTGTCCGAAGTGGGACGAGAGGTGGTCTTTGAAGTTAGAAAGGACCGGAGATTTTTTCTGTGAATTTTTTTTTATGCTTTTTGCCTACAAACAGTCTGAGCAACTTAAAAAAATAAAATAAAAAAAATAAAAAATCTCATGCAGCAGAGATCAGAGTTAAAGTGATACACACTACTGCACTGAAACTTACAAAACCACAGATGGACTCTTTTCCCCAATCCCAAGAGGAGAGAGAGAGAGAGACTGCTGAAGCAGGTAAAACCTTATTTGCCTATCACAATAAAGTGTAATATGGTCATTGAAATAGGAAAAATGGAATTCCAGCCATAGTCAGGGTTCAAGAAGTGAGTTAGCCCTTGAAAGGGATAGTCATTTGTTATTTTCAAATGTTTAGCTGAAGCAGTGAATACAAATGGTGACCCATGAGCGGTACTGATTCTGCAAGTAAAGGCTGCCACACCGCATTGGACTACCAGTTGTGAATGGAGTATATGCAGAAAAATATGAAAATTGATGCAAGACTGTGCTGAAGCAGGGGAATTTTCAGTAAACAAGTGCTGAGGGTAAAATTGCCTACTATAAAAAAGGAATTGCTGAACTGTGTAAAAGGTATCCCAAAGTGTGAAGAGTGAATGTCATAATACCCAAAGTTGAGACTGAACTCAAGCAGAAAATCACATTATTTGGTTGAAGCAGAGAGATTGCACCTAGCAAGTAAATGGTGTAATGCAAACAGAATTTTTTACCTAGCAACTACACATCCAGCATACCTAATGAGAGATTAGACCTAGCAAGTAAATGGTGTAAAGCAAATAGACATTTTTACCTAGCAACTGCACATCCTGTATACCTGATGAGAGAAAATGCATGCACAGTACTGCTGATATTGTAAAACTTATCCAAGAAAGAAAAAGTCTACAGAGATGCCTGTGAGAGCTACGACCTCTACAAGCAAAATATGCACACCTGTAGGACTACCACAATTGGGGGTTCTAGCAAATACAGTGGCAACAGCTGCAATAGCGCCTCCTGAGGTCAGGAAGAAAATTACACCTGAATGGAGGACAAGATGCAGCGTTCCTGTAATGAACCCTACCCCACGGAAGAGTGGCCCTTCCAATCCAATAAAGAGGAAGACATCTCTTACGGGGAACCCGAACCGAGTCACATCCACAAAACACCCCAAGAATGTGGGGGTGCCTGAACTCGGCACAAACAGAAAAGACCGCCCTCTGTGATGACGAATATGGTCGAAAGAGAAAAAGAGCGGTAGCAGCAGATCACCCAATATTTCTGTCAGCTAAAGCAACTGCAAGAAAAGCCTGGCGTATATAATGAAGCTGCTAAAGTATCAAATAAAGAAGGAGACCCCAGTATTCCGGATGGGACAGAGTCATCCAAAACAAAAAAGTGGAAAAAGAAAAGCGGTTCTTCACTTACCGTGGAAGGAACAGACACGTCCGCAGATCCTGTGGAGGAAAAGGGGGACCGAGTTGCCCTGCAGCCTAGAGAAAAGGAAGAATTCGTCCTGCGGTTAACCGAATATCCAGAGGGCCCAAGGCAGAAGTCGTGTACCCCAAAGAAGTGTCTGTCCGGTGCCAACAGTGAGGAACCCTCAACCAACCATCCCAGGGAAGTGGAGCCGGAACCAGTGAGTGACGATCCCTTGACCAGCCCTGAAGATGCCCTGAAAAATGCCAGGCATGACTGTGATATGCTCCATGAAAAGTTGAAACAAAAGGAAGATGGTTACACAGAGCTACAGAAAAATAACGTGAGGCTACAAAAAGATGTGCTTACAATTTACTCTTTAGCCAGGACAGAATTGGACGATCTCAAGACTGAGCTAGATACTGCAAATGCTACTATCTTCGCCAAGGATGAAAAGCAGAGCCAATCTGATAAAATGGTGGCTACGATAAAGCGAAAGTATGAGGAGGCACTGAAGCAGATGACAGTCTTCCAGCAAGAGGTTCACACTCTTTGCATAGAGCTGAATGCCTCACAACAGGAGGTCAACAGTGTCCGGATAGAGGTGGACGTATCTCAGAAAGAGGTTCAGACACTCCGCAGAGCACTGGATGCCTCACATCATGAGACCAACCGCTGCCGCACAGACCTGGAAGTTTCCAGAAAGGAACTACACAGTCTCACTGAGGAGCTGGACATTTCTAAAGAAATGATTGTCAATCTTAATACAGGTCTCCAAGTCTCCTAGAAGGAGCTTCAGACCCTCAACCTAGAGAAGGAAGTCTCATGCCAGGAGACTGTCATTCTCAAAGCAGATGTGCGTAAATGGAAGGAGGACTGCAAAGAGGCCCTGAATAGTACAGAGACTGAAAAAGGAGAAAATTTAAGATTACAAAGAAAAAACTTAAAACTCAAAGAAGAACATTTTAATTTGACAAACGACGTCAAGGAAAAAAATGAAATGCTGCACGAGCTTAAAGAAATAAATAGACTTTTGGAAGGTGAGAAGTTTGAAGCAGAGCACCGACTGCAGAACCAACTGCAAGGTCTGCGTACGCACCTCGAGAAGGCCGAGGAGAAGCAGCGAACTCTGCAGGAAGACAATCTGCAGGCTGTTAAAGAAATTCAAGTGCTGCAGTAACGTCTGATTACCCAGTATGTCCCCGCAAAGCAGCATGAGAAACTGAAGGCTACCCTGAGCATCACCAAAGCAACGCTAAAGGCCAAGCTTAGAACCCAGGTGACGCAGCACAAAAGGGAGCACAAGAAGGTCCAGAAACTGACACAAGTAACTGTGGCCCAAGCAAAGAAGTTCATAGTGCTTCACAATGCAATAAAAATGTGGAAGCAAGCTCAGAGAAAGCAAAGCATGCAGATAAATTCCCTGAGAAGAGACTTGCAAGACGCACTCAAAAAACAGGGATCTCTCGCGGATGAGATTACAGTCCTACAAAGACAAGTATTGACCCTGACTAAGCGTCAGTATCCCACAGCCTCAAAACCCATGAAGACAAGGGTACAGTGAGAGCTGGGAATACCGCTCATCTGAAAGACAAGGTTGCAAAATTTGAACCACCTAAACAAGCACTAGCAAAACCTTCAGCCACCCAACAGGCAACCAAAGAAGATACACGTGCTGAATCAAAACCAGAAGAATCCTTAGCTGATGAAGCTGAAAAGATGGGACATTCTCTGGAAGTGGGTGTGGAATTGCAAATTAACCCCAAAGAGGCTGAACTAGCAACCCCATTGAGTGGGAAAAGGTCCGAGAGACAGCTTCAAGAGCGGAAAACTCAAAGGGCTGTTTTTAAACGCTCTGCAACTGCTGCCATACAGTATGCCTACAATAAGACGAGCACCCGACGCAAGGGAAATCTCATGACCGCGCACGTAGAAAAAAGACTATACTTAGAAAAAGTCCTCCTCGAGCGACTGAGGAGTGCTAATTTCAAGCACCTTCGGGAGGAGACACGAAAAAACTTGAGAAAGGACTCCAATCCCAGCAGGACTGAGGGTTCTCTTCCTCCATCCACTCTCATTCAAGTCACAGAGATATCTAGAATGAGAGTGGAAGGATGGGCTTTGGCCGTGGCAAGCCCGAGCTTCCCACAAACAGGGGAGGTATGTATCAGGGGAGTTATCCCTGTTCAAGTAATGTGCCTCTAATCCAGCAGTGTGGTGGTTAACTGCTGGTAGTCTATTAACAAACACCACCTGGCTGATTAGATGGCTTAGAAAAGCCTGTCTTTTGACACAGGATGTGAGACTCCTTAGCTCACATCTGAGCTGAACTTGGAGACAAACAGTCTTGAGCCCTGCCAGAAGAAACATCAGAGCTGCTTTCAAGACACAGGGGAAACTTCTAAACCTGAATGCTGACACACCCTGAAGAAAGGGGAGCTGAACCAGGGACAGAGGAGATTTTCCCTACAAACCACAAGGAACAGATAAGACTTTCATTTATGAGACTTCTTATATCTGCTTAATTCATGCTATATATTTGGGGCTGGGAGACATGCTTATCTAAAGGAGTTGTGAACTGCATAGTATTTCACTAGAAATACTCCCAAGTGAATAGAAGCTTTGTTTACCCCTTGTTTGAATGGTTTCCTGATGTTAAGGAAAAGGCGCAATAAAAGGCTTATTTAATTTCACTATATTCAGTCTCCCTTGCATACCTCTGTGAGCGTCCGCCTACAGTCGTTATTATGGAATCTCTCCCAAATCTTTTTCCATAATGTTTTTGTCTCCCCCGTCTCTGCATTTCTAACTTCTACATCCCTCCATATAAAAGCAGCCTATTTTATTTGTAACTTCATAGACCATCTTATAACTGAGAAAGGTACAGTATGCTAAAACTAAACTGCAACTCGTTGATCTTCTTGTTTCCAGAGACTATTTGATTTTGATCTAGTTATATGGGAAAATCCTTTGGGGTTTTTTCAATTGACATCACTGATCCCATCAACGCAAATTTGCTAAAAAATAAAAAAAATTGTATCTTACCATGTAATCTTTACCATTTATTTTATTAAGTATCTGAGAAGAAATCTAATTATGCGGGGGAAAAAAATCTGTTCTTTCAGTAACATCAGTGAACCTTTAATATAAATACACATTGGCAGAAAATACAAGTTCACATTCACACGAAGATCTTGGAGAAAAATTGCCCATCCTTACATGCAATATAGATTCACGCCTTTTTTTATTATTAATGGACAAAGAGATAGAAGATGTAATTTACATAATTACATTTATAAAGCTGAAATAATAAAATAGTCATGATGATATTATAATTTTGGCTTGAGATCAATGCATTGCTCTTAATTAACATTATTTAGTATGAAAAAGTTTGGACTTATTCCAAACACGCCAGTTCCTTTTTCTTCTACAGTAGATCAGAATCAATGTAACTTCACAAATAATCCACACGGAAAAGAAAGTAAGTGTTTCTGTCATGTAACTAAATGGAAAAAATGAGTTTACTGACGATAACAACAGTGTTACTTTCCTGCTCCACTACTTGAAGGATAAATGCTGATCATCTGCACTTTTGGTGTAAGCGAGAGGAGTCAGTTCTTTTTTAATTTTATTTTATTTTAAAAACCAGAAGAAAATCTACTGTGTGTACCTCCGAGTCAAATGTTTTTTTGTTTTTTTTGTAGGCTTTGCCATTTAATTTGTGATTTACTTTTACATTTCTGTTAAATTAGTAATAGGCTTGCTATGCACATGGCTTGAGAAAACTAAAACTAAAACAGTGCTCTAAATGAAGATTGAACCAGTGACTTGTGATAAAGTGATCTGTAGTGAGTGACCAATAACTTATATATAGAAGTGACAAGTGATAAAGTGTTACAATAACCAATAACTCAAATATATATCATTTATGACAATAAAAGTGACATAATTAGTGACCATCAAGTGCAAAAAAAGTGTAAATAAGTGTATGCTGCTCAAAAAACCCTTATAGGGACCGTCCATAGGATTCCCTCTTGTAGAAGCTTGTATTGGATTAAGTGAGTTGCGCTCCCCTTCATCCAATACACGCTATGCACATGGATTGTAAGCTCTCTGTGGTAGGAATTTTCCTATTGTCTGATTTGGCTTGCTGCTCTTATTATTTATTTTTATACTATTATATATGTATAATAATTCACTGTAATGTCTCTTTTGTTAAGCGCTGAGTACTGTGTGAATGACCTATAAATAAAAATGTACACACATGGGCTTTAAAGGAGTAGTTGTTACAAAGTGCAAGGTGTTGTAGCATTATCAGAATACTCAATGCCTCCGAGATAGTCCAGTGTAAACTGCTTTCCTTTGGCGGAGTAGGAATTTGTGGAGGCTGGAACAACATGATCACAGTGATTGACAATATTAGGTAATGACACAGAGAAAGAAGACAAAACAGGGAGAGCGGAGCCCAAAGAGTGGGCATTGTAACTCAATGTCATTAAAAAGGAAGTCATTAAATAGTATATCAATACATCAGGTAAACCTACATTACAATAATAATTTTATAAAGATGATGTTAAAAAGTGTATAAGAAGAAGGAGATTCAGCTTCCTGCTGTTCTATTATTATTTATAGTGTTTAAGGGCACTTCAGTAGTATCAACAAGCAAACCAAGTGTCTTCTAAGTTTGATGTCATTCCTCATGTTTCCTGAGTATCTCAAACAGAAGACGTCTGCTCGTTTATTCTGCCAGTATGCATAAAATAGACTTTGGGCCTTCATCTATATATGCCAAAGCAGCTGTTCAGCAAATTTTAGGATGGAAATGCCCATAGATGTCAAAGGAAATTTGCAGATGGAAACGGCAAGAATAGCCTCTTTGGCATATATAAAATTACCCCTTGGTCATAATATATTCCTTTTTATAAGAAGAGAGAGCCCCGACAGATAGGGAAGGGTGGCATGACCAAGGTGCCAAGCCCCCTCGCTATGCTCCCTGGGTTAGTGGGGGAACGGCTCTCTCCTCTCTTGAGGTGGATAGCTGGGTGTGAATAAGTAAGTAAAATGGAGGAGGGGTCAGGGAGAGGGGGAAGAGAGGCTGGCAGCAGTTATATGGGAAGGAGGAAGCTGGTAGAGGCAGTCACATGCTGATCTAAAGAGAGAAAATCTGCCCTGAAGAAGAAAATCTGTTGAACTTACTTTCTGGTGCTCTGCTGCAATGACAGAGACCTTCTCAGGTGTTTTAGTGCAATGGCAAGGCTGCACAGGTCGGGGGGGATCAGTGGTGCCTAAGGTGTGTAAGTGAAGCGAGCATGTTGGGCCAACAGCAGGAACGTTGTGGGGGTGTTTTGAGCCCCATATGGCTATTCGCCAAAAAACATTATCTCAAGAGATTATAGAAAGAAAATGTTTTATTGGTAACAATAATGAAAAAAGGGGGAATTAAAATGGTCGGAGTGGAAAATTTATAAGTACCATATTGGCACGAATATACTAGGGTCTTGCACATAATACGACCCTGAAGTTTTGAAGGTGTTCTACTTGAGAAATAAAAAGTGTTAGGCTGCGCATATAATAAGAGTACAGTTTTCGGAAAAGGACATTTTTAGGAAAAAAACATAGCACTCTATTCGGGCCAATACTGTATATACATATCCAATAAACTACTCATGGTGTCTGATCATGTACTGTATATACATCTACATTGATGTACCTATTAGAATGTACATGTTTGTTACCATTTTGGGCTGCACCGATTTAGTTGAAACTTCTGGCAGATCTAAGTTAGGGTGGTAGAAAGATACGCTCAACATTTCATCAGAATCGGTCAAGGCCTTTGGCCTGTCAAGAGAGAACACAAAAACAAAAACACAAACACAACTAAAGAGGTCACAAAATCCAGCTGAATTTTCACTTTGCTTGCTCGCTTACCAAATAATATGAACTTGTCACCTTTGCAGTCCATATTTACACTTCTTTGTGCAGAGGCTAAGGTTTAATTGTGTAAGTTTATTTTTGCAAGAATGGGATTCCTTTTGTCCCCCACCAAATACTGTAGAAGATATTACATCCTCACCAATGATTGTTTCAGAGCTGTCTCACAGATCTTTGTAATAAAATGAACACTTATTCACAACCACTTGCACAGTGCACCAAATAATATTAGGAGGATCCATAAACCATTAGTTAAAATATCTCAAAATTCCACACATTTCTCCACAACTCTTTGGTAATTGAACTGTACAATTAAAACTGTTCTAAAAAGGGAAAACTCTGTCCTTGTCATTAGTAGACATCAAATGGCTTCCAGTTGGTTGAGAGAGCTCCAAGACTTTGTGTCACACATTTCTTCATAGACATAAAAAGTATTTCCACAGAGACGGTAATTACCAAACCAGAAGTCCCAAAGACCTAGAATAATAACATCATCTTTTACTTGGGGGCAGCTGTAGAAGCTGCAGTTGGTATAGTTCTGCATTTTGAATCTTTAGAGTGACTGAAACAGTTAAAGTGCTAGCTAGTCTTATCAGAGAATTACATTTTTTTGGATAATAACAGACTTCTGGTTACAAGACAGCATGCTAAAGGCCAAATTGGCAAAGTTAGCATGGAAATTCCCCACTGGGAAGACTTCAATGATCAAATACCACCATTGTGTTACAACTCGGCAACGTGGGTGAACAACAGTTTTTCAGAGTACACTGTTGTTTATGTCTCAATACAAGTATGTTTAATGCAAACCTCGGTAGACCAACAGATATATTCCACAGTTGCCTAGCTCATGTGGTTACAAGTTCTGTATATTGCAATACAAAGGAGTCAGTGGTTATCGATTTCTAAAGTTCTCTATCTAGTTGAGGCAATAAAAGGTCTGCTTTAGAAATAACTGGATAACATTTGTATATTACATTCTATATCTACATTCAGTATTATAGACTGTGCAAAATATACCCTAAAATGTCAGATTTGTCATCATTTATTTTGTAGCCAGAAAAATAATTAAAACTATTAATAAGTTCTCTCATCAGCGGAATTTGTACGTGTGGCTTTTTGACACAATATCATATTATCAGCAAATAAAGCTAGATTAAGTTCTTGATTCCCAATTAAATAAAATGTTTAATGACTCTTTCAGCAACAGACAGCGTAGTGCCCTTCTTCTCTGTACCTATAACAGAAATTTGGCCCTCCATTTTTCTGCTCATGGTTTCCTTGTGGTTTCTTCCCTCATATACTGTATACACTGTGTTTCTCCATGGTGACCACTCCCTGGTGCTCATCTCAACTATTCTCACTGAGCACTTCTTCCAGCCTCATGGTGGCCATCAGTTCTGATACCCCTCCGGAAGGTTCACCTGCTTTAGCAGACCCCGGCCACTCCTCACTCAGTTTATCGATGGTCAGACCTTGTGGTTGTCCCTTTGTGGCAGGCAAGGCTTCTGCTGTGCTGTCTCTGGATACCCATTAACTTATGAATGCTAGGCTCTTGGTGTGCCGTCCAGTGGTTGGACAGAACTCCATCTTTTCTTCCTCATCCCTTATTCTCGTAACAGCTCTAAGAACTTTGGGGGAGACTCTATTCACTTTCAGAGTCATAATTAAAGGGTCACCACATCTCCAGGAGGTACTCCCCAGATAATTTGTTCTACTCGGGTGCGATCAACCCGGTCACGAGTAACACCCTTATTCCTCACTACCCTCCGTAGGGCCAATTCCAATCTACGTAGGAACACAGATAGTTGTTCTCCCTGCTGCTGATACACTCCCAACCCAGAAATATAATTATTCTCCACTCTCGATGGTACTGAACATGTTTTCTAGGTAATCGCTAGGATTGCTTACCTGATTTCCCTGTCAACTCCTTTTGACGGCTCCTCCCCCCTGGCCCACCTCTTCCCCAGCCTTGTTCATTGGCTGATCCTGAGTCCACCAAAAGTCACTTGTCCATGGCACAGTGGAGAGGAACCTGACAGGGAGCAGTACGAGTGTGTTGCGTGCTTCACAAAGGAGGTTACATAGAAAAGGACATTTTAGCACCTTATCAACCAGTATATACCGCATTCCAGTGTTAAACAGAATCAAATATGTGTTGTGAATTGTTCCTTTGGTAATTCTTCCACTACCAAGACAAAAAAATATTTAAAAAAGATGTTTGCCATCAAATATCTGGGACAGAGCCAATCCGGAGTCGGACAAACATTATCCTCCAAATTTATTTAAATTAAAATAGGAGCATGATCTAACATTATTTATTATTTATATTGGCCTCTGTATCTTTTGTAAAAAAAACTTGAGTAAGTAATTATATAATTAATCCTAGATATTGGGGCATGCATTTTTGTAAAACATACAATCTCTTTCTGTTGGATGTAAAACCCAGCACGGATCAATTCATTTGAAATGTTTCTTATTGAGCGTGATTCTTACTTTTATACTTTGTTTTATTTTATGAATTATCTTATCTTCCTTTTAATTCTATTAATTTGTCCATTACTGGGTCGTCTGGAATGTTGCAACCAAATTATTGGAGTGCTTTCATGTTGAAGAAATATTTTAATTATACACATAAAACATGTCTTATCACAGATTTATATGTTAGTAAGTAAGATCTTGCAATTGTATAACATAAGCTCTAAAATAATTACTCACACCTGTCAGCGTATTTTAACTTATTTCATATTTTAATCCTTTTGTGAAAAGCATAGCAACTGCTCAACTTTTATGTCTAGATAGAATACGCAACAATCAACCCATTGTATTTTTAATTTCTTGCGTTATTTAGATGTCAGATGTTTCTCTTGAAATAAAACACTGTCAATATATCACCTTTTTTTTTTAATGCAATATAACCTTTCTGCGCTTTGCAGGATCACTATACACTCCAACATTCCACAGAAATGAGGTTAGCCATATCAAAAGTTAAAAGGGATCAATTCCATTGTCAATGCCACCATCAGAGATTAAACAAATACTAATAGTTGTAAATGAAACTTTTTTGATCCTGTATTAACATATAAGCTCCAGAAATTGCATAATTTAATATATAGAAATTTTAAAAAACGGTGTATAGCATATACTGTAGCAACTTGGAATCATTTATTTCATACTACTGAAACTTTGATGCCAAAAGACCTGTAGCCCTCACACAGACTACATAACAAGTCCTCCCTCCACCTCCCCACCTCCAGCATTGTCCCACAGTATCCCCCAATCAAAAATTAAAAGATGCTATCTTTATCAATAAAATGCAAAAAAGGACATGATCAGATTTATTTTTAAGACTTTTACTTTGTAGATTCCAAACAATGTGGTCTGAAAAGACATAGTTCTGAAGGTGCAATGCAATTCGAAGCTCTGATGAAAGTTGACAGTTCAAAGCCCAGACTGGCAACTTGGAATCTTCTGACCGTTATCTTCTATGACTCGTCCAATTCTGTTGTGGAGCTTGTTTCTTGTGATCTGTAAGCTTTCAAAAAATCTGGTGTGACGATGAATAATTTTAAACTGATTATCCAGACTGGTATGATTTTGTTGAAGAGACATTATGTGCTCCTGTTGTTGGGACTAATCTTTCTTAAAGTCTTCAATAAACTTTCCACAGTGCATCAAACCCTTCATTCAAGATAGGTGACAGGTTCTGCCTCTGCACTGTATCCTCTGTGCTTGCGGCCTCCTTCACATGTGGCGTTTACCTGCTCTGTCCCCTGCCCTCACCTCTTTGCTGTTTGGGCCGCATGTCTTTGTAAGATTTTTTTCCATAGGCTCACAGTAGCAGTCAAGACCAGTCAAGATGCAAAAGCAGTAAGAGTTTAGCATCAGAGTTTCTGAAGCGGTGGCATTCAGCTGGAACGCGTGTTTATTCTTGCACCATACCAGATGTACAATACATGATTTGATATATATATATATATATATATATATATATATATATATATATATATATATATATATATAATCACATACAACCACACCCCAATTGCTATTCTGTAATTTAGCTACAGTACAATGATATAGTTAACTGCACGCAAAAAGTTGCTTTTTTGTCCATATGGAGAAATGTTTTCCAGTTTGTCTTAAGCCTGACGGTGCTAAATATGAAACTCCCTTGGCACTGAGCACACTTCTGTGTAGTACCTGCTCTCCCCTAGGGACTACAAAATTAATTGGACAAGGCACAAATTAAAATTAGGGTGTGAGGTTAAACAAGACATGTTTAGCTATGCCAGAAACATACTAGATGGGACCAAATACATTTCACCGCCAGCTTTTGTTTAATAATCAGAGATGCTGATTCCTCTGGCTACTTTGCTAAACGTGGATTTGGTAATTTCTAGCTGCATTTGCTACTCTTTTTTGGGCTGATTTTTTCCTTGTAGCATGAAGGTTTGCTTTGTTTGTTTTTTAAACTCATTCTTAAGCATAACAAAATGAGCATACAATATAACTGTATGCTTTCAGGTAGGAAAAGCTGACATAACGATGCAACCATAAACCCGTTAGATCCATCTCTAAAAAATGTATTGTCACCAGCAGCAGAAATTGATGTAAGAACAGCAGCTTGTCAGGCTTAAACAGTGTCAGTTTCAGGGATGTCTCCATATGGAAAAAGTACTGAGGCAATTCCCCCCCCCCCCCCCCCATTCATTTTTACCGAATTGATTTTATGTTTATCAAGCAGAGGACAGCACTTTCTCTTTAAGAAGAATATATGTACAGTCTCATTGTTCATTATATGGATATGCAGTGCCTAACATATCCCAGTTATGAGAAGGGCTACTGTATGTTCCGAACACATGAGCGTGGAAGATACACCAGTCACACACGCCAATACGCAACACGGTTCAAATTCCTTTTCCTATGCATCTCCTCTGGAGGGAATCTTTCCTGTGGCAATATTGCTTCACTTTTAGAAAATGGACTACATCCCTCATTATTTATCCCATGTGACAAGTACAAGCACTTTGGGCCCTAACTGGATGTGAACATTGTCAAAATAAATTTGGGCTAAAGGGAGGCATCTGCAGCTCTGTTCAGATCCTACTCGGCACTGGGGCCACTTTTGCCAACGTGGCAGGGTGGCTGGTGGGCAGACACCAGTGCAGATGGGAACATCACATACTGTACGCATCATGACCAACTATAAAAACAGTCACAGCGAATCAGTTGCTCAGCAGTTACTCTCCCTGGAACCATCACATTCAATTTCAATCTTTCTGACATACATAGCTTGCAGTGAGCCTTTGTGTTTAAGCATTAGAAGTACAGCATTAATGCAGCAGCGAGTTTAAGGGATTGTCAAGATACAGAATTAACCACTGGTCTAAGTCAGTGATTTGTAAGAAGAGGGATAGTAGAATGTATATATGTATTACAGAAAGAGCATAATGATTGGTAAACAATGTTCTGGGGCAGCTAAACTGATGTAAATATACACTGTATAATACTTAACATTTTTTACAAAATTACATCATTGTATTTTAAAGCGTATAAAAAGCACAAGTTCATGGTCATAACAGAATTCACTTAGGGGGAGATCATGCACTTGTTTTCACATTGACATTATTTTTGATTAAATTAGGTACATGTACAATGGGTTTATTTGATGCCTCTCTTACTTTTTGAGTCAAAATGTAGTAATGTCACCAGCACAATGATGCCAAGGCTGATGTTAAAATCTTCACCGCTGGTAGGAGTCCTGTCCTCATATTGCCTTTATTTTATTTGGACATGTTCTCTTGATAATAATTATCTTGTATCTGGAGTTTTTTTGCTCTGTAGATTTGTCTTTTTAGCCTGTGTAGCGAGGTCCCTTACCCTGCCTCTGGGTCGGGGAACCGCTCTGATGCCCTTTGGTGCTCCAGGGCAGGCGGTGGTCGTTTTGAAAGGTATCGCAGGACGCGATGAGTGCGATGGACAATGCGGCACTCATCTTATAGATGGCCAGGACAAAAAGAGGTATAAATGGCACACCACTGTTTAAAAATATATAAATTGACAATGTATTCACTTTTGGTGCTTACCTCCTGCTGATCCCGGCATCCCGAAGCTGGATCCAAAGTAAAAGCAAGAAACAAAAAATAGAAGGAGCACACAAAAGACTATGGTAGTGTCAAAAGACTTCCAAGTGTATTAAATTCATCAGAGCCAACAAGGTAACGTTTCTGGACAAAGAGTCCCTTCCTCAGACCAAACACGTCATAAGTGATAAGCAACAAACATCTATATATATACCCCCACAAGGTGAAGAATTGTTGATTGTTTATTGCATCTTGTAGGTGTCACCGCGAGGACTATGCGCATGCGCGAAGGCAAGGAAACGGAGGGGAGGAAGAGGACATCCTTCGCGGTACTAGAGGCGGCGAGCTAGTCATGTGGGAGCCAGGACAGGAGTAGTGTCGACGGAGCAAGTGGCTCCTGGGCTAGGCTTAGATACTGCCCCTTAGGCCCCAGCTGAGTCCTGAGCCACAACAGATCAGTATTGTAGGGAAGGCCTCAGATAGGGACCCCCTCCTCTGTACCAGGCAGTACTGGACAGACATCCACGTGGCAATTTGCGGCCTGGGACCAGACCACAGTGTTCAGAGACAATTGTGTGAAACCCTCTGGCTGGAGCTCACGCCATGCGGAGGCACAGCACCCTCAGTACTTTGGGGGAACCACTCAGGGTGTGGGCTACGGCTTTGTACTGTTATATTGTATTGGTGTGATGTACTGTTACATTCTGTTATCGTAACTACGAGTTATATGATACATTGGTTGTGATAGTATTCTTGTTATTGTATTGGGTCCTATGAGGAGTACATCCCGCCTACGCTGGGATCCTCATAACTGGAGGCTCTGCACTAATAGAGAGAGAGCTCACCTCAGGCTCCCAGAAGTGGAGGTTCAGGCTTCCTGTGAGCATAGGTATCAGCAGCACGAGTAATCGCCAGCGGTTTCCCATAGGCATAGGGAAAGCAGTTTACACCTGACATTAGACGAAAAGAAGGTATATCCGAGGGGCAGGGCATTTTACGTCTACCTTACTGCAATTCTGTCATACATAGTTTTATTTCTTTGTTGGTCTCTCATTATCTAATCCCACAATAAACAAGAGGAAATTGTGAGACTGTTGTTCTGATGCTGTAATGTCCTGGGTATTACATACCAAACCCACCAAGCTTCACAACGTGCAAAATATTGAAAGGAAAAATCCCCATGGAAGGGACACGACTACACTTTGGAAGTAAAATTGACACTTACGTGAGGATCCGATGTAAGCGCACTTGATACGACGATACCCTTTGTTGACTTGCATGACAGTTTCTGCACTTATTGGGTGCAATATCCCGCATCGGAGCTTAGTAAATCTGTCCCTTAGAGAAGCATTTAAAACGTGTATTAAGGTTATTTTTCTCCCCTTTTTCCTGGCGTGTGTCAGCTTGTGTTTTGGGGGCAGTGGATTTAGGAGGAGTCCCCTCTGCACATAATATAATGAGATGTTTAAAATTCTGCACCTGGGTGCATAATTATTTGCTATTTTATATACATTAACATTATCCTCTAACAAATTATCTGTATTAAATGCAAAAATCGTACTAGTTTCTAATATTTGGCACAGACACAAGCAAAAATATCATTTTTTGGGGTCCTCTGTAGCTCTTTTCAAGTACCGTTACACATTGCCCGCTACAGCGATCATGTACTAAAGTCTTCTGGCAGCAAAACGGAGGCAAAACCAGAGGAAATAATCTGCAAATAAATAAATGTATTTATTGACAAATAAATAATCCCATGGGGAGCAACGAGGCTTTACATTGGTAAATCTGGGGCAGTTTGCTCGCTCCTGTTTTTCAGCCAGGAGACTGATGCATCACTTTCCTTTAGTGGGCCAAAGGAGTGACACTGACTTTAAAGCAGGGGATTCTGGTTCAAACCCCAGTGTCGCTGCTTGTTACCTTGGGCAAGTCACTTGCTCTACCTGCACCAAGATTGTAAAAGCTCTGGGGTAAGGCAGCGGTTCTCAACTCCAGTCCTCAAGACCCACCAACAGGTCAGGTTTTCAGGATATCCCAGCTTCAGCACAGGTGGTTCAACCAGTGGCTCAGTGCTGGGGGATTCTTGAGGACTGGAGTTGAGAACTCCAGGGGTAGGGACCCATGGTGCATGCAAACTTTTATGCACAGCAATGTGTACACTGTCAATGCAACATAAGAAGAAATAATATTTTCTCCTTAGCACACCTGCATTATGGTTTGACAAATGTAACACCCACGTCCAACTCCGTTCCCACCTGCCTCTGGGGTTTCCCTTGATAAATCTGATGCTATTTTTCCCATTGAGCAACAATGATAAATAATCCGTGGGAAGAGCTCTGCTTCGTTCAAATTAAATAAAATGTTCTCTAGCACTGGGAAGTGGTTCCACAGCATAATAAATAAGGCCTCAGCCCCAATTTGATATGCTTGGGGATACATTCCTACTGCGGAGGGGAAATGATCATCCCATTCTTTAGATTGAGCTCAACCTTTCTTCAGTATTGAGTTGGACATTTGTTATAATTTAACACAAGTTCTTCCTGCATTATTAGATTGTCCTATTAATGCAGAACCACTTGGCAACATACGGTATATTGCAATTGCACTGAAGTGAAGACACTCACCTGTGGAAAACCTTTGCTAGCATTATTCACACCTGCTCATTTGTAACCATGAACAGCACAACCACTTAATTAAAGAAGCTGAGAAATGGATGCTTTTTTAATTAAAAGTTGTAGTGATCAGTACTGTGTTATAAAAGAGCTTTATAAAAAAAATGGCATTCTCTCCCGGACCCCAAAAATATGGTTTTATTTCAATTTTTATTTCAAACATAAAACATCATAATGAAAGTGAGCAAGATGAAAACATATTGTGGGGGGGAAAAGATATATTGTTAAAATAGATATTTTTTACACCCAATAAGTGTGACTGCATATATAATTTGTGCTTAGAATGATTTTACTATGATGAAACCTTGGGATTTCTGCTTAAAAGCTATATAAACTGATGTAGCATAACATATGCATAGAAAAAAAAATAGAATTTTGTTCATAGCCTATCAATATCCCATCGGAAAAACATGGCAAGTGATAATTCAGCAGGCATTTTATAGACCCTGAAATAAAGGGAGTCTATGTGGGTAGCGTATATTTTTACCAATATGGAGGGAAGGGAGCAAAGCAATGACCTGCCAGCTTTGTATTAACTGGTTACTTACAATACAGGTGCAAATGATATTAGCATGCGCTTTGTACATTGTTTCACAATGCCGCATTAGCAAAAGGTAAAGGATGTGTTGTACTCCTGACGGAAAGCATTTTGATTTTAAAGCCAGCGCTGATTCTGTCAAGGTAGGCAGCCGAGTTTTCTGCAAAGTGCCTGTAGCCCAATATGTGAGTGAGGCAACCTGACAGCTTGTAATAAGTAATTTTTATACAGTTACATTTATCACTCAGCCAGCCTGGCAGTATTTTAAACACAGACCTTAAAATGCAGCGAGAGAGGAAAGACAGGAGCTGGAGGCTTTTTTTTTTGTAACTTTTTTTTTTTTTTAGCAGTTTCCTGTTAATGTGGCACTTTTTAAGATATGCACTGAAATGCCTACACATTGTTAATACATCACTAAAGGTTACAAATGACTCTATTTAGCCCACAGGATGTTGTCGCAGGCTTTAATAAATTAAGATATCGCCACTATTTTCAGGCCAAAAATCAATTGCTTCAATTAAGAAATTTACAGCAATCCACATATTTATGAAGTCGGGCTCAGAGTACTGTGCTTCTCTGTGCTGTACAAAGGTGTTTCCCGTTTCCTTATTAGCAGTATAGCAAGACAAGAAAAATACTTTCTTACATTAGGGGAGAAATCAGTAAGTATTCCGGCAACAATGGTCTCTAGAAATCATTTGATTATTTGATTACCTTTTATGTAGATCAGACACTGAAGCATAGCAATTTCAAATAGGTGGGCTGAGAACCAGTCCCGAAATCTGGTGCATCAGAAAAACCATGTGCCAATAATATTCCTGTGGCCAAACAACTGTGAGTGTAGATGATAGATCAGCAGGAATCCATATCAAATTTGTGCAGGTATACAGTAATCTCCATAAACATACAGTCATCTTTCTCACTGACTGCCCCGGACCTCTGGAATGCCCTTCCCCGCAATACCCGACTAGCACCCTCTCTATCCACCTTAAGACACATTTGCTTAAAGAAGCAAATGAATAGCACTGTGGATAATCCTGGACACATGATACATAAAGCTTGGCCCCCTGCAGACGCACTTACTAGAATTCCCTCCTACTGTCTCTGTACGTTCTCCCTAACTACCAATTAGATTGTAAGTTCCTCGGAGCAGGGACTCCTCTTCCTTAATGTTACTTTTATGTCTGAAGTCGTTATTCCCATGACCTGTTATTTGTATTTGTTATTTATATGATTACCACGTGTATTACTACTGTGAAGCGCTATGTACATTATGGCGCTATATAAATAAAGACATACAATACAATAAAGTGTGATCAACCGCTATTAAAGGGAGGATGGGGGGCAGTCACGGACGCATAACCAGGTCAATCAGCGCTGCCTTCACAACACCAACCCTATGGGTAAAAGCACACAAAATCCAACTGGCATAGGAATAAAAGCCACAATAACGTTCGGAGAAAGTATTGGAAGGACTCACGGTCTGCAATCTGTAGAACGACTCCTGGATGGCAGGGCAGAAATCCAAAACGGAAACAGCTTGTGCACAGGAACAAGTAGCAAAGCTGGACGTGGTGACCGAAAAAAATAATCTATTGAATAAAATTAACAAACATGGGGTACAGGTAAGTCCCCTGATGCATTTCGCACAATGTGGGTGCTTTATCAAATGTTGTGCAAAATGCGTCAGAGGACTTACCTGTCTATACCCCATGTTTGTTTATTTTATTCAATAAATATTTTTTCTCGGTCACCACGTCCAGCTTTGCTACTTGTTGCCGTGCACCGGCTGTTTCCGCTTTGGGATCCTGTACTGAAGCATAGCACAATCTCTTACATATAAGAACCTTAGCTTTGTCTAATGTATATCTTCATGTTTATAGTGCCATCCATGTACATAGCGCTTCAAACCAGTAATACACGGGACAAAATAATATGACACCCAATGAGAATAAGCGCTAGACATAAAAGGAAACATTAGGAAAAGGAGTCCCTGCCCGGGAGAGGTTATTGTCTGGTTGTAACTGGTAAGTGGGGAGAACGTACAGAGACAGCATGAGGGTGTTCCATTAAAGCCGGAGCATGTTACTTAGCTACAACTATATCGAAAAATCTCTGACTTGCTGTACAGCTGCCATCCCAGAAGAAGAACCATGTGGCGTTTGAAAGCTCGTACACTGTAAAGTGAGGGGCGCTGGATTTTTTTGGGGGGGCGTGTGTGCTTGCAGAGGCCCGCGCTCTTCTCCGAGGCATTTAAATTAAATGCTGGGAGATTGCGTGAGGCCTCTGCAACAATAAAACTTACCTGGATTCAGACACTGTGATGCATCGCCATGGCAACGCACCGTCAAATGACACTGTGATGTCACGCGGGGTGATGTCACACGTCCATCTCCATGGAAACAGGGGTCATGTGACGTCTTTTGACGCTGCACACAAGCAAAGGGGGGGGGCACGAGAGCGAGGGGGGCGCAGCTCAAAATGTTTGCGCTCCCCTGCTGTAAACTATTGTTTGTCCATTAAAAGTAGGGATTCAGTTTTTAGGTTTAACATTAAAAACACCAGAAAAGCACAGCTGAGTCATCGTCTTGCCCGTTTGGGTAAACCTGAAAAAATAAAAATGGAAATTAAGCATCGACAATTAAGTTCCACCACCACTGCCCAGCCACAGATGGGAGGCAAAGGCATCACACAGCGGTAAGGAAACGATAATAAATACATTAAATAACTCAAAAATTCAAATGTGTATCCATTTTTTTATTGTTAACACTGGAAACACTGATGTAAAAAATTGAAACAAAGAAATAAACATTGATTTTACAAACAAATAAACACTCATTTCATTTAAAAGGTATCATCTAACCTTTTGTTTCCTTTTCCTTTTTTCCCCATAAATTAAGGGAACAATACAGCCAACAAACAAAGAAATGTCTCCAACTTCCCACTTAAAAAGGTAGTAACTGCACTATAATAGCTAATTATATTTTTCACACAGGGCCCATTATTGGTCATTAAAGCAGCAAAACATGTGAAATCTTAGATGTGTTTTTTTAATAAATCAGTTCTGTAGTATTAGATAATTGTGATTGTTTGTTTTATTAAACAATGCCATTTTTTATGAGTTTTAGTATACTGAGCATCCTTTGATTTCTATGACAGAGTTTAAGCACACCTCACCCAGCAGTGCAAGATATTTGCAACACTTTCCTGTTTGCGATAATTTGTTGTCAATATCCCCAGCAGTTTGTGCTGCAAACTGTAACAATAGTCAAATGACCTTTGTAATATCCAGATACATTGTAGCTGCTGAGTTACACTGACTGGACGATTGATTGAAACTGAAAGGCGGCCCTTTCATTAGGCCCACAATCAGGATTTTTACAGACTTATACTGTAACAGCAGCACCACACAATTGCCAGCTTTGGTAAGAATGTAGAATTATACATTGTCACATCGTTTACATATTGAAATAAGAACGAAGAAAATTAGGGGGAATGTACAGTAGTATTGCAGCTTTAACAATATTCCCGAAAAGGTTTGTTAGAATGTAGGTATAAAAATAACATCTATTATTAATATTAAAACCTTTGTTGACAGAGGCAACAGGAATGCATTCATGGTGAGTGGATGGATGTTTAGCTGTGAAGGTGTTAACAAGAGAAGTCTTTAAGGAAACAAACCTGCTTTGGCCCGTTGCTAACTGTGCTGAATACACAAACATACCAAATCCAAAAATCTTCTAAAAAAAATCATTATTTTAAATACCAAAGAGAGACTTATAAAGTCCTTCAAGTAAGGGCCTCCTGATGATGTTAAAAAGGAGACAGAATGAAGGTCCTGATGATTACGGCAAACAAAAACAGCATTATATTACGAGCTAGTTTCCTTTAACTTTTACTGTAGTGCAGATTCATTCATTTATGCATCGAAAGTTTCATTTGTTAAAGCACTGGACCTCCAAAACGTAGCCTTTGAAGATGATCAAATCAGGAGATTGGCCCAAATTAACAGGATGCTAATTTATAACACTATTTCCTGTGACCTTATTCAGTGAACAAAGTAATCTATTGCAACAAAATTAATTTCTATCCCAAAAGAGTGTTTTGTTACAAATTAAGTCTATAGTTTATAACGCCATATACAGATAGTGCATCAATATAGGATGCAGTCTGAATTAATTAATTTAAAACGTTAAGTACAAATGGATGTCCTGACTTCATTTAAGTTGATTTAGTCAGATTTGTGAATAAAACTGGGCATCATTTGGTGTTTTGTTCTAAATACAAATGTGTGTTTTGTTTTGAAGGAACACATTGGGTTTGGTCAAAACAATGGAACAAAATTCTGAAATATAGTTAATACGTTTTACAAATTTTATCGCACAGGTTTGTGAGTTCTTTCAAAACATTTATAAAACAAAATGTGAATCTGAAGTTGAGGCCTTTGAAAGTTTGTGATTAAAGTTCAAATTTCAAGCCCACGGATGTGCCCCTCCCATCATCAGACTGTTACGAGACTTAGTTTGTTTGACCCCTTCCAGCGCCTTTGACCGCTAATGCATTGCTGGTAACAAGGGTTTAATTTTAATTGGATAGAAATAATTATAGGTTATGGCAAGACAGGACAGGACGTCCAAAATGCTCACAGCATCAAACTGGGACTCTACATGTATTGCAATACATTTTAGATTCAACAATTTATTGTTACAAATCAATGCAACTTCTATATAAAGAGAGTATTAACCCTTTATATACCTTTATTATTTAGGTATTCTCTGCAATTTCATGCTCCCTGTACTGTGATTAACTGTGGCTGGAGTTTCTTTACTCGGGGAGTATTAACCCTGTGTGGGGTCAAAGGAAACCTCCCAACTTACGAGTACTCTCCATTTTACAGATGCTCCACTGCCAACATTTTAACATTCCTATGTATATATATATATGTATATATATATATATATATATATATATATATATATATATATATATATATATATATATATATCCCATACCCTGTGTTTCTTTGTAGACAACTAATAAAAAATAATTATTTTAGTTTTACCACTCATTAGACTGCCTGTATAGGATCACTGTATGCTGGATTAATGTCATCCTCCAATTAAATATTTTTCATGAGTGCAATTTTTGAGGGCTTCTTGTGGAGGGAGGATCTCCTTAAATCCTCACCTCCAGTTTGTATACAAATGAATGCACGCATTTCTGCAGAGCAGCATTTCTCCAATTATTCAGAAGATGATGGCTATATTGATAAAAACTTATTTTGTTCTCACCATCTGTGTTATTATATTATTATAATTATTATTATAATAATAATTATTATTATTATTATTATTATTATTATTATTATTATTATTATTATACTGCAAAGTCTATTTACATAATGTATTCAATATTTGTTCACCACTTTAACACAAATGCTACATTTGTTTTAGTTACAACCTACTTATCTCACTACATAAATGTAGGATGTAAGTAGAATTTATTCTGCATCCATATTGGGCCTCTATAACTTATTTACTGCCATTCAATAAAACATTATACATCTTTTCTATTTAATCTCCATTTGACACTAAGGCCAGTAAGTATTATTACATAACTGAAAGATCCACCTATTAATTGCAAACTGTGCTTGTACGTTGAATCAATTGAAAACCTCTCTATAAGAAATGTAAAATCTTATCTGAGGCGGTAGTTTGACAGTATGAAGTTAAGAATTGTGAGTTCTGGGTCCAGTCACATTGCATTCAATCAACATCTCTTTGTAATAGGCACTTGGAGATTCAGCATGTGTGTCATTGAGAACACTATAACATCTTTAGTATACTTCAAAGAAATGCAATGTTTAAGTCAAATATCTGACATAGCACAGAGACTATATTAGAGGGAAATGATTGCAACTCAAAATATCACTTGTTGTGAGCACATCCCCGCCTCAGACAGGTCTGCGTTCCTGCTTTTCCCTCTTAGCATACAATGCCTCCACTGCAGCCAGGGATTCTGGCTAATGGCATGCAAATGAGCACACACCTTTTGCTTCTTGTCCATTTTAACCCCGTCCCCTATAAGCTTATGCCTGCCACATTATACAGCTTTAGGAAAATAATTAGAACTGTTTTCTGCTATTTTGTTCACAGTCTCTGTGTTTTCCACAGAGAGCAAAAAATTCAGAGAAAAGGTATTATTGCAGTTTCCCGTGCCCGGGTACCTCTATTATATTATCGATACAGTTGTTACCTACAATCCTTTTCCCTGCATGTTCTATGTAACTATGTTCTGCTGCATGTTGATGTCTTCTTGCTAACATGTTATCCTTGTGAGCTATAAATCATTCCTTCAAAACAAGGGTCCTGCTGAAAACTTACATTCAACTTAATGGACATATTTCCTATGACCTTAAGTAATAAAGGTCTGTGCTAGCAGGTATAAACACCCACCTAAAATGTTTGCAATTAAATACGAGTTTAAAAGGAATAAATCTTCAGCCACTAAAAATATGAGATTTTTTAAAGTAAAAAAAATGATGTTTTTGCAAGCGGAAAAAATTGAGTAAGAAAGATTTGGTATTTTACACATTCCCCTCTTAACCTTTTAGCACCACTGGTAATTTGCCGTTTGTTTGAGTGACAAGCTTGGAATGCAGACGTGTGAATCTTTCTGTATTTCCTGATGCCCCAATGACGGCTCCAGCTAGGGGCTAGAATGTTACTCTTTATAAATCATTATGATGCATATTTTTACTATAGGCTCCTCCTCAAAATAAAAACAAGTGTAGGGTAAAGATCATGAGCCCTATTTACTAAGCAGGGCTACAACATACCACCCTTCACGTGTTATTTTCAGTCTTACACGCCATTTACCTTAAAAACAAGAGAACTTAAAATGCACATACTGTAGACGCCTTCTTATCTGAAGGAAGGGGTCAGGAATGAGTCACACTGTTTTAGGGGGAGTAAAAATAGTTGGGGGGGGGATAAAATGGGTGTCACAACCCTAAAAACATTTAAAATGTATCATAAAAATGATCAAAAAAATGTAGATAATGGTATTTCACTCAGTTGGTGTTAAATAGTTTTTAAGCTACTGGGTCTCCCAGGCATATACAGTATATGTCTGTATTTGTGTGTGTGTCTTTGTGTGTATGTATATATGTATATAGCCTGGGTCCCCTGGTTCCCCCCGGTCCCCCCGGTCTCCCCCCGGGGAACTTGCAGAGTGTTGCGGCAGGCGACCCGGTCACCAGGAGGGTGCCATCTTTGGGTGCGATTGCGCAAGATGCCGTGCATGCGCAGTGTCAGGCAAGCAAGGCAGTCATTATGGGAATAGGTTCAGCGGGGACTACCACCCCCAGCATTCAATGGGGTTGCATGACACATGGCCCATAGCAGCCAATAGGGCACACGGATTCCCTTGCTGGGGGAAATAGATACATTGTGCATGCTAGGAGCACACCTGTCGGAGCTTGGACCAGGATAGGGTAGGTTGTGTGTGCAGGGCATCTGTGACCCCTGCACTAGGCCAGAAACCCCTTTAGGTCCCAGCTAGGCCCTTACTCCCCTCAGCTTGTGGTCACTGCAGGGACAGGCCTGGTAGTTAGGGACACTGCCCCTGTAGAACCAGTGGCAGTGAACTGGCAATCCTGTGGTCTGGGACCAGATCACCATACTACGAGAGAGAGACTATAACGGTGGGACACTCCTGCCGGAAACCACGCAATGTGGAGGTGAACTCATCGCTGACAACGATGGCGTGGGACCGGACGGCCCCTTTGTCTACTGTCTACTGGGTGCAGGAATACCTGGCAGGTATCAACAAGTGCACCAACTTTACACACGTTAGTTGTGGGCAGCGCTGTCTCACACATTGGGTGTCAAAGGGCCCCTCAGTACTTTGGGGGATATCCCATCAGATGCGGACATTGTGTTGGAGGACACTGTGAGGTTACGGCCCTGCACGCCCTAGTTGTTGTATTGCTCTTTCTCTTATGCTTACAGTAAACTGTTATTCTTATCAGTGTGTGTATCATTGTATTGGGTCAGATGGTGGGGATATCCAACATAGTAGGATCTTGTTCAGGTGGTGGCGCTGTCACCAGACAGATCCGGCACGCCCCAGGCTCCCAGCAGCGGAGGCTCAGACCTCCTGTGAGCCACAGGTAATGCACCACACACACACACAGTAGCCACCATATCTCCCAGGGGTGGGGGAAAGTGAACTACATATATATATATATATATATATATATCGAAGAACGAGTGGCTCAGTGAGTAAAGGCACTGACTGTCACAGAGAACCTGGTTCAATTCCCACTGTCAGCTCCTTGTGACCTTGAGCAAGTCACTTTATCTCCTTGTGCCACAGGTGCCAAAATATAGATTGCAAGCTCCAAGGGGCAGGGACCTGTGCCTGCAAAAACGTCTCAGTAAAGCGCTACATAAAACTAGCAGCGCAATACAAGAACATGCTATTTTATTATTATTAATATTATTATTATTATTATTATTATATGCAGTATATAATAGCAATAAAGGATTTCAGTGAAAAAATGATAACCATAAAAATACAGTAATAAACAACTCATGTGACATTGAAAAAAGTGAGCGCAAAAAATATATTATTAAAATGACATACAAAATATAGTAGCTCCATATCCGATATTTCATAAAGCCTTTGAGATTAAATAGATCTTAAAGAAACATTGGACCTTATATAATTAGATTCATTTTTTTTTTGATGGATTACTTCCCAGAATTACCCAGTGTGATCTTAAAGAAGGCTTTTAATTAAAAAAAATCTTTAGCACCCAGTTGTTCGAGAAGGTCAAACGTAGAACTCCCCTGTTGCTTGTGATCTATACAATTAGGGTTTTTTAAGTGTTTTAAATGTAAGACATGGGAACACAAAAACAGAAACATTTATTTTTAAAAAGCACAGGAGAGAAGTTTGATATTAAAAAATACATTCATTGGAAAAGTGATTGAGTGATTTATCTTGTAGAATGCCCATATGGGCTACAATCTGAAGTGAAAATGTATTGAACACTAAAAAGGAGAATATTAGATCATATCCATGATTTAAAAATGTAGACTTCTCACTCATCGTCACTTTAAGACACATCATGATTCAGATCCAAAGAGACACAAATATTTAGGAATTGTTCATGGGGAGTTTAGAGTGTAGCCCCCTTTCCACGTGACTAAGGGGGCTGATTACACGTGCTGATTACCTGTCTGGCTTACAGGAGGCCCAATCCTCCACCACTGGGAGCTTGGGATGATCTCATTCTCTCTGGATACAGAACCACCACCTGGGAGGGATCCTAGCGCAGCTGGATAATCCCTCACAGGACCCACTACAAGAATAGTAATAAACACCACACAGATATAATGTAATGGTTTACTAGCACTCTAATAATAATAACACATAACAGTAGTACTCCACAAAATACCCACACAATAGATGCCCCATATCAAGTCCCCCACAATGGGAGAACCTCAGAAGGGTGTGGACAAAGTTATGATGGTGCTCTGGGCAACTAACCAACAGGTGTCCACAAAGCACATGCCACCCGAAGTGTGTGTGGAGTAACGCTACCCCCTGTGTAAGGCTGTTGGTGCACGTTGGTACCTTCCTGGTCTTATGCCAGACCATGGTAGATGGGAGATGGTGAATCTGCAGAACCACACTGTGAGCCCACGATGTGGGTCTGCCGAATCTTCTCTCTCTCCATGCCGGAGACATCCGCCTCTTGAGGGAGATCCAGCTAGAGTGTCTCACTTAAAGTCAATGGGGTGGCTTATGGTCTGAGCCCAGACCGCAGGCCACAGCTCACCGCATGGCGTCCGTCTCTGGTATACGAACACTGCATATGTGTGAGGAATCCGTTCCTGGGTTTGGCGGGAGCTCACTCTTGCAGAGCTGGTGAGCTTTCCCCTTAGAATTGCTAGCACTTTCACCTGTGTTTGCAATAACTGCAGTTCTGTCTCTCTTCTCTGGCATTGGAAGAATTCCCACACTCCCCTGTCTTGGGATTGGCTATCTGCCCTTCTTATACTGGCCTCTTCCTCTGACTCATTGCTGAGCATAATTAAAGTTCACTTGGATGTAACAGTGTTTGCCACATCACTCCTGCCTTAGCCTAATTCCTGAGACATGCTGCAGAGGTCTACTTCCTGTGCTGAAGTGCTGGATCCCCGGTACTACTCTTGCCTAGTTCCTGGGACCTGCTGCAGAGGTCTGATTCATGTGCTGAAGCACTGGATCCCCAGTGCTACTCTTGCTGTGTTCCTGAGACCTGTTGCAGAGGTCTGCTTCCTGTGCTAAAGCGCTGGATCCCCAGTGCTACTCTACCATGTTTCTGAGACCTCCTGCATTCACCCCAGGCAGAGGTCTGCTTTCCAGTAATGTGCTGAAGCTCTGGATTCCCAGTGCCTGCCTTATCCTGTTCCTGAGCCCTCCTGCATTCGCCCCAGGCAGACGTCTGCTTCCTGGTACCTATGCTGATGTGCTGGATCCCCAGCGCAATCCTTCCGCTTCCTGCTACCTGAGGCCTGCTGCCTTCTCTCCCTGCAGAGGTCTGGTTCCTTGAGCCTGCCATATATCTCCATTGAAGAGGCCATGTCCTAGTTCCTGTGCTGAAGCGCTGGATCTCCAGTGCTGACCTTCAGCTTCCTGATTCCTGAGGCCTGCTGCATTCCTGAATTGCAGAGGCCTTCGTTATGGGCCGCTTCCACTCCTCGTGCAGAGGACATTCCCGCAGTGCAGCTGCTATGCTGAAGCACTGCGTACCTGATTCCTTGTTGCCGAACTCCAGCCTAGATATCGATTACCCTGACCTCTCAAACCCTGACCCTGGCTTGTCTAAAGATTTCTCTACATTCTCCAACCCTGACCCTGCAACGAATGACTACGAACTGCACAATCCAGAACCGGCTTCGTGGTCTAAGGTCGGTGTATTCACATCCCCACCTCAGCCTCGCGGTCCGGTCCCGGTTTGTGGCGAGCACGTCCATTACAGTATGCTATTTGGGAAGCATCCCTATCTGAGGGCCTTCCCTACTGCACAACAAGCTACAGAGGGTTAGGGCCTAACTGGGCCCTTTGTGAGAGATCTGGCCTAATTCAGGGGCTACTGGCACCCTGAACATGTCCTCACCCCTTGCTGTCCTGCTCCCGACTGATGTGCGCTGTATCGCGCCAAACTGTATCTTTATGCAGGCGCCCCAAAGGCTCCTGGTACATGTAGTCCCTTTTGGAGCTGTTTCCCAAAATGGCCGCTGCAATATTGTACTGAGCATGCGCGAGGCATTCTCTGCCCATGCACGAGGGACTAAGAAGGTGGCCCCCTGTCTTTCGTGGTTGCCTCGGAGCTCCGACGTCCCTGCTGTAGTCTCCCCATCCTCCTGCTCTCGCCACGGGGGTAAGGGGACCCGGCTACAAGAGTAATATTTTATTTTTTTTTAACTATGAAAAAAGGAGGCTATAGACATGGGTAAATATAAAACCACAATGAATAACTCAATAGTGAATACATTTGGGACACTAATAATCTTCAGATAAAAAATAAGTTTATTTTATACAAGAAACAAAATTAAATAAACAGTTATGTTTTATATGGAGGAGATTAAATATCTAGTTATATATCTGCGGTATATAAAAGCACATATATACCTGGATGCAGATATAAAAAAAAAAGGATATCAATTATAATAGATTTAATTAAAATACATTTGGTAAAATAACTCCCCTCTTTCCATTGAGGAGAAGTAACATGCTTAAGAAATGGATAATAAAAAAATATAATTAATAATGGATCATGCAAAAAATATGGAAAATATTAAATCATATATAAAATGTTAATCTATAAAATATAAAGCATGCAAACAAATAAAAAAAAAGGCCCAATATCTCTGTTAGTATTCCGACCCCTTGGTTTCAAAGTTTGCAATTTAACAACCCCAACAGTCTCTTATTTTCATAATTCTGCATGTAGTCATTCGCCCACCCCATCTTTATTGTTGTTTTTCATATATATGTAACCCTGCTTCCCCCGTTCCCCCAGAATCTACGGTGGTTTCTAGGGTGCATGAGGGCAGATTACATGCGGTGTGGTGCGTACCTGTGAGGAACAGGAGGGCCTGAGCTTCCCGCGATGTTGTGGGGGAGCCAGGACCGGGCTTCTGGGGTGGTAGCCTCCATGAACTCTTAGTAGTGCAGCGCCTCCATCTTCTATACTCCCAGGAATATGGGACAGGACCGGTATAGAAGAACCCCTTGGGTCCCAGGGTAATACTTTCCAAGTCACACAAAGTCTTTGATAATAACGAATAGTCTCTTTTATTTGACAGAGCAGCAATCTCCCAACGATAGTGGCTTCCAACAGCCGCAACAACAATAATCAAGACGGGTTATTACGCCACTCGCCTTCCACCCCGATAATTCCTCCTCTCCTCTGGCTGGATGGTCTGGGCTAGGGCTTCAATACCCCATGGCCCATCCCCGAGGTTAGCCTCGAGGTGGGTCTTGAATTCTCCCCATCACCCCTGGCAGTGGGGTGAGGGCATTGGTCCACCAAGTCCTTAATTCTATCAGCTCTACCTATAGACGCTGAATGTTTCCGTTCCTCTCTCTCTCTCTCTCTCGGATCCGGCACTCTGCGCCGGGGAGACGGCAGCCTCCTGATACTCCTCGGACCGATCCGCAGGATTCTTTGGCTCACGGCATACTAACGGAACTGTATACTCCCGGAATAACTAACCAGCAACTCCAGACTCTCGATATCGCTATCCACACTAACTTTAACTCTCAGGAGTTGGCTGCTAAATATAGAGCTAGCCCCGCCCCTCGTGGTGTCAGTAGAACCTCCCCTCTTGCTCATGCCTGCAGCAGAGTCCAGGCCTGCGTCTACCACTCAGGATAGGGCTATGAAGGGGGAAAACCCATGATGAAGCCAGGAAGATAGGTATAGCCTGTGCTGTTTACAGGGGGCTAAATATATATGTATGTATATATATATATATATATATATATATATATATATATATATATATATATATATATATATATATATATATAAATATCACAATTATAATATTAGAATAATACTATAAATGTATAGCCTCATTTGTTGTTTGAAATAGAAAGGGTATATTTAACACCCTCCCCGATCTCACATTCAGTAATTTCCCTATGTTATAAGAAGTTTAATGATCTACAGTATGTTCATCGCAGATCTGAAACCTTCACCATCTAGCCTCTATAGATGGATTAAGGTTTTAATCGTTGACATTTGTGATGTAAGGGGAGGGTGGGTAGGTAAGGTGGGGGGGGGGAACTAGCAATCTCTGAGGAAGCCAAATCTGATACACCACCCTACTTCCTCCTGGCACAGCACAGATGATATGGGGAGTGATGCTAGCCAGGTTGCCAGGATTTCTGAAATCTGAAGTGTGATCAGAGTGGACTTGGGAAGTGTGGCCGTCATTCAGTTTCTATTATGGGCCTTATTTTATATGCTACTTATGAGTAAATACATACTACTTTTATGAATCTTTCAAATAATTAAAATGGGATTATACTTCAGTTTGCGCAGGTTTCTCTCCATATTATAAATATTCCCCTATTACAAGGTGTATGGTGGATGCTACCATTGGCTCACAGATTGCTGATTGGTCTGCTGATGGTTGTGGGGACTGGCTTCTGGGGTATATACCTGACATTTACTCCATGGTACACAGCACCTCCATCTGCCGCAGGCTCTAGATGTACGGAGGCAATATCCAACGGTAGAAATGGTTACCTCTCCCCCCAGTAAGATCACACACCAGGCAGGAGGTATATTCAACTGGAACCGGTTTTATTCTTCTGCACACATACAGTATCAAGGCAGTCCCTGCCCAATACAGTCACTGTTCTGGTCTCCAAATTTAGGATTTTCCCTGGACTTTCACTATGGGTCAAGGGCCCCCACAGCAGTCCCTGCTCTTCCCTAGCAGGACCAGTGGAAAAAGGTGATTACTCACTCCTCCCCTTAGGGAAGAGGACCAGGCCCTGCCAGTGAACAGCAGTCCTGAGTGATACCTTGTTTCTCTCAACGGTAGATAAACTAATGAATTTGTTGTGGCAAATCCCTTAAGTACTGTAGGGGGAAGGTACCCAGGATTGGGCAAAACACAGACCTAATCCCACCTCCTCCCCTGTCACTCAAGGGAAGCAGCCTGTGTGGGGAAAACCCATAATTGGTACTGGCACTGCCTACTCTTACCAGGGCTTGCGTGCCTGCGAGGGCAGACTGGTAGCCAAAACCAGGCATGGACACACACACACACTATGTACCATGAGGAGAAGAGAGGACAGATTTTATTCAAGGTGCTTTAGTAACTCGTACTGTAGAATGTGAGTGTATTTTCAATAGATCTAGATTTGTTTGTGATTACGATTTGAGGATTTTTACACTATTTAGCTCCTATTTTTGTCCCTGGGTTTATTTTCTACATTTCTGAAGCTATTATCAAACTAAAAATATTTGCAAAAGTTTAAATATATTTTCGATAATATGCACCTTGGACTAGTTGACACGTAGCTGCATTTACCAAGTGGTGAGAGCACAATAGGTGCTTCCACCAGATAATGATCTAACTATTGATGTCCCTGGGAAAAGCAGACTCCCTGCATCTGACGAATTATTACATACTATATGATTTAGCACATGAGGTTGAGATGAGAAACTCAAAAGCAAGTCATGAATTACAAACAGAAGGAGCTTGTTTACAGACTGCAGTACATTAACACGGATAGCTTTAATTCATCTCCAGTAATACCTTTGGATCTCCATTTTTTTCAGACTAAAACTATAGATTATTTGAATTATATATTCATATGTGCTAATGCAGAGCAGCAATTATAGTTAGTGGCCTTTACTGAGCAGTATCCATAGAATACTTTTGGGGTGTATTCGTCCAATGCTTTAACCAGCACAATGGCATTAATTATTCTCTCACAAAGGAATGTAAAGTTCAAAGAATATGGGCTGGTTTGGGATCAACGGCATATTCCCATCCCAAAATGGTAGCTATTAAATATCTTATGCATCCATCTGAAAAATCTGTTTTTTTTTACTTTTAATATAGTCAATGATCACAAAAGTAAGAAATAATAAATTTTTATGTTGATCTTAGCAATAGGACATGCTTCAATTTGAATAAAGTGCTAATGAATCATATAACAATTGCTACTGCCCCCTTTTCTTTTGTTAGAACATCTGGTAGAGTGACCTCTTTGACCTTGAATGCTCATGTTGGCATCATAGTTGTGTGTTCGTAAACTGCATTAAAATCTGCCGTTTTTACTAACAAAATGTTGAATCTTTTTGACGTTTTGTAGTTAGCTACATTTTCTCATAGGCTAGACTACAAATCAAATAATACTATCAGATGGAGGCTTAAAATGCTAATAAAGATGAAAGATATTTCACTACGAAAAGAAGGGAAAGAAGCATCTGGTCATACTGCCCTTGGGGTGTTATTGTCTGCGCTAGCTTATTTAGCCAGTGAACAGCTCTCTGCAACTTTACTTTTTGTATATTTCCTATTTCTGAGTGTCCTAATGGACAAGCAGACTTGTCCATTTAACTCACTTTAACTCCCTTTAATCAGGGCAATCCAATTTGCTGGTTATTTGAATGATATTAAACCTGCTGTCTTTGTGGTACACTGTGTGTTTCTAAAAATAAACCATTGGTGTTGTGATCAATCACTATAGCCAAGAAATGTACTTCATACCATTGAATTTTGACTTTGAGTTAACCATGTTCTTAATTTATGAGCAAAAAATGGTGTATTCACTGTTAAAATCCATTAAATCATAGTTGTATTATTTAAACTACTTTATTCAGAAAGAGTTCTTTTCAATTAAACCTAAAAGCTCCTTCAACAGACTTTCATAAATAGGCAAAAATCAATGGCATGCTCTGAGTCAGTGCATATCTCTAATGGAAGAGCACAATGGGCCGAGCTACATGCCTGCAGGGGCTACATCTTCCATTTCAGACACATTCAATGCAAAATGTTGCCAGTGTTCTAAGGCCTTTCGCTTTTTGGCTCCGAGTTGTCAGTGGTTATGTTTTTTAATGATACCACGTCTCTAATAATTCATTACTCTTATAATGTGTGTGTTCTTTTAGATCGTTGTGTTTTAGGTATAAACTATGAAAAAAAAGTAGACTGGTTACTACAACTTGACCTGTAGACCTCGAGATCCAGTCAAAATGTAACATGAAAGATTACTGTCTGACCTTATATTTAGTATGATACATGATAAAAGCAACTATTCCCCAAATTCCACTGTTTGACGAAGAGCTGTTAGTTGTTAGTGTGTTTGTAACTAGACAGGCAACATTGCAGATCCTCACTTTAACACTATCCTGGCCTTTTTCTCCAATAGGTTATTAATTGCACTGTTTAAACGTGTGAGAGAGAAATGCAGGGGAAAGAGGAGGGGCTGTGGCCATTTTATTTCTGTAATGCCAGACTCAAAAGACTTGCAGAAAGGTAGAAGGTGTTTTATGTATAAGTCTATTAGTGGAGGAGATAAAAGTATTGATATTTGTTTTTATAGAGCACTAAACATGCACAAAATATTTCATTGTATGCTAGCATGTACTGTATATCTTTATTTATATTGCGCCATTAATGTACATAGAGCTTCACAGCAGTAATACGCGTGACATAATAATATAAATCACAAATAATATAAATAACATATACTGGGAATAAGCACTTCAGAAATAAAAGTAACATTAGGAAAAGGAGTCCCTGCCATGAAGAGCTTACAATCTAATTGATTGTAGTAGTATATGATCAATTTAAAATATAGGGTTGGGGGGTGTGGTGCTGTGCCAGACAACATGGCTGCCTAGCCATGTGACTTTTCCCTCCTGATCTTAGAGAGAGGGTCCCAAAGCAAACAAAAAAATTAAAATAAAAACACCCTCACTGGATGTGATCGAGAATCATGAAGCCAACTAAGACTGAGGGCCTCATGCAGTAAGCGCCGCTAAGGCTTTTATCGGCATTTTCCCGCCAAAATTGGATTTGAAATTCAGTAAGCGCCGATAAGTGCTCAAAATCGGCAGTTTTTCTTGCCGAAAAAAATGCATCGGCATGCGGCTGCCGATAACCCACTTATCGGCACTTATCGGCACTTTTTTAAATCAGCTGTATTCAAGTAGCCCCGATCAGCTTATCGGTGCTGATCGGCAATCAGAAATGGAGATTTCATCGCCAATTGGTCCCGCCAACTAAAGTTTGCAAGTTGGAGGGGAGAACGATCGGCAAGGTTGCCGGGACGGCACTTAGAAAAAAAACCTCATCTCTACATCAATGGAGTCAATGGAGCGGGGACTTATAACATTATAGTAGTGTTGACGTTCTATTGCTCATAATACAAATGTGCTTGTCATTACAGTGTCGAGGTCATTCACTTAATCGTGTCACCCCTTACGTTTATTATTTGCATAACATTGTACTTTTCAATGTTATGATGATTTGCGTGTCACATTAGTCATCATGTTATGATGTGTCAAGGGAAAATCCTATTCTCAAGTCTTAAAGGAACAGGTCACATCATATCAAACATGTTACTTAAGTGTCCTTCAATTTATTATATGATGAAACACATTTCACACATCTAACAGATCCAGCATATAGTCATGTTGCTATACATTATATAATGCTTGTAATGTGTAACGCATGATCAAACGTAAATGTAGCTGTTTGTTTTCATGTTTACATGTACTTTGTGACCTCCCACTTTTGATGACGTCCGCAATTGGACACTCAATAACATTGCATGTTTACATTGTACACGATGCATTACAATCACTTCATGCTAACTTATACACACATCTATAATAGTTACTCATTTTTACACGATTTAAACTGAATCAATAGCAACTATCCTGATGGCATTAAATTATGCATATGCACTATACAATAACTTCATGTGTACAGGTGACAATAACATGCCAAATTACACATGTTGCAACGTAGTTTCTCAACGTCAATGTCATGGTTGTATCCTAATTAGATGACTGAGTGTTGCGTTCTGAAGTGGTACATGCATTACACATTCCAGAAATACTTGACAATAAATGCTTGTACAAAGCTTAACGTTACATCATTCTCAAATATCATGATTGCCTGTTGAACACACATAAATAATTATTTTAATTGCTAATGGATACACGTTGGGAGTGAACTACTTGGATATGTTAATGTAACACCTTGCACTTCAGCAAGTCACCTGACATCATCACATAGGTATTTAAAGGAGGGCAATTACCTGCGCATTCACAGCTACAGACCTGAAAATTATGCGAATGTTTATGAGATGGAGGAACATTCTATTGGACGAGAGGCTTGCTGATGGAGAGGATGTCACAGGCCAAGGAAGGGACAGAGGCAGGGACAGTGGCAGGGAAAGTGACAGGGACAGGCACGTGGACAGGAGAGGGAGAGGTCGAGGGAGAGGGCAAGGAGATGAGAGGAGAAGAGAGAGGAGAGAAGTTGTGCCTCGTCCTCGTTTGTACAGGGAGAGAACCCTGTTAGATGGGATGAGTGAGGAGGAGATTGTAAGTCGCTATCATTTGAGTTCATCAGCAATCTTAGCTCTTTATGAAGAGATAAGGGGAGATTTAGATTTTGAGACAGCCAGAGGTCATGAAGTCCCTGGGCTTGTTATAATGCTGTGCTAATTACATTATCTTGCTTCTGCGTCATTCCAGACAACTGTGGGCATAGTGGGCGGGGTCTCGCAATCTACATTCTCGCGGGCCTTTACCCAGTTTCTATGTGCAATCAATAGACGCGCTAGGAATTATATTCATTTTCCTACAGAGCACACAGAGTGGCTGGAAGTCAGGAATGGCTTTTATACCATAGCCGGGATACAATGTGTGATGGGTGCAATCGATTGCACCCATGTTGCTTTGATCCCGCCTAGTCAGAGTGAGCATGCTTACCGCAACCGTAAGCACTACCATTCCCTGAATGTACAGGTGGTATGCGATGCCACGATGAAGATTATGCATGTGGTAGTCAAATTCCCTGGTTCCAGTCACGATTCCTCTATCCTGAGAAACTCATCAGTCTTCCATGCTTTTGAAAAAGGCTATTTTGGACCTGGTTGGCTGGTGGGTGAGTACATATTATGATGTGTTAACAAACAACTCTTGGTTTTCTAGGCAATGTTGTATGTAATAATGTTAACTCTAATTGTTTCATATTTGTGCACGATGGATTATAGGTGACTCAGGATACGGAATTAGGCCCTGGCTGTTGACCCCAGTGCCAAACCCTCAAAGTGAAGCAGAGGAGAGGTACAATGTTGCCCATATATCTACGCGATCCGTCATAGAGAGGACATTTGGGCTTCTCAAGACAAGATTTAGCTGTCTCGATAGAACTGGTGGGGCACTTCAATATAAGCCTGCTAAAGTGTCTGATATTATAATTGCATGTTGCATTTTGCACAATGTGGCACTCCGCAATAATGTACAAACAGACATACGTCAGGGTTTGGAGGAGGAGCATCCCGTCAATTTACCAGCTGACAATGACCAAACAGCCAGTGGTGTTGAGACACGTCTGAATGTCATAAACACATATTTTTCATGTAAGCAAATACATATATGTTCATAGTACTACATAGATGTTTTCATTCTTTGCTATGATAAATACATTTGTCCAAATACCATTCACTTAGGAAACAGATGAATATGGTTCGTACACCTTTCTCTTCTCTGCTGTGTGGACAATTGCATGTGGCACAGGTATGTCATTCATCAACAGGTTGTATTATACTTCTTACCAATAAAAGGTGTTGTGTGTACGTGAAGAAATAATGTGTACTAAATCTATAATTTATGTAGAGTAGTGAGGTAGATGAATAATTGGCGGTCACTGCGTAGATATCTACGCAGTGACCGCCAATTATTCATCTACCTCACTACTCTACATTCCTGGCTGGAGCACGCAAGCGATCCCCTGCCTTACAGGACGTTCGTCACGGGACCACCTCCTTCTGCAGCTGCGGGGTTTGCCGGTACACGTGACACGTCGTTGGAATCCTTCCCGGAGCAAGCAGGTCGGCGACAGCGATGACGTCATGCTGAAGCGCAGCCACTGTGGAGCTGAGACCGGGTATTCACCGAAGGAGCAGTGAAGACACCAGGCGGGTAAGGGCAGCAGGTATCGGTTGGTTGTTTCGTGAGTACAGGAGGGAAGTTTTCAAACGGCTTCTCATCCTGTCTCTATACTAGCTCCTGCATTCTGGCCCCCTCCTAGGTATTTAAGTCTGCCTTTCCGTTCCTTCATTTATGTATTCATGAACATTCTAATCTTCAATTGCAGTGGGATCGTTTTCTTGTCTTTTTTCACGTATACATTTGAGGTTGCTTATCAAATATTAACCCACATCAAGCCACAAACACTCTACAGAGCACCGGACACTATTGGGTTTATTCCCCTTATTCTATATAATTTATGTACATGCTCTTTTTGGTTATGCATACACAATAAACCTACTATGTCCATAGTCAATAGCTAGTGCAGTATGGTTACATACAATGTTTCTTTTGCAGTGTGACATGTGAGTCACAATGATGTGTACACTATTGTGTATTTCAGATCATATTTGACGTATTCTAGATTTTGTTTCATATCACACACAAAATGGTCAATTTTGTGTGTTGCTTACCTTAATGAACATGTCATGACAATGATTTATATTCATTCATGTTTTCTTTTTCAAGGTATATCACTTCAATGACTGCTCATGGTCTGTATTTCAATTCACATGTGACATAAGATGTGCAAACCTCGATACAGGTATAGTTACAGGATGTATAAACAGAACATAATGAAAAAGATGTGACAATAGAAACATGTCGTTGTGTCCGTGCGTTTAGCTACACTTGATGGTTATTGTGCAGTGTCTTTTAAAATCATTAAGGACATTACTTAACATGTAATTTAGCAAACGTAACAACATCCATTCATGGAATATAGGGGTGGGGGGAGAGAAGGGGATAAACCCTGCTCAGCTATTGATTATGGGAGGAGAACATCCATTGATGCACATGAGCGATGTTAACACTCAATGCATGTTTGTATGAAAAGACACCAATGTTTTAAACATCATTAACATTGCAATGTATGTGATTAGTTTTGTATCACTTCATCTTCATGTTGATTACTACATTGTCACATGTGTATGTATAAGTCAAAGATGTGTGTTGATTTGACGTACATGTAACGTGTCAAAATGTTAACACCATTCCAAAGTGTAGTTCTTTGGCTTCTCAACTTTTCCTAATTCATTCAACACAATGACAATGTTGTTAATATAATTTTTATTTAATTCACGTTAGTTATTCATAATGATCATGATAATTTATAACTAATGTCAACATATGAACATAAATGAAGTGGACATTTGCATACGCAAACATTTCAGCAACAGTGTGTGTGTGTGTTGTAGTTTTTGTGTGATGCATGTATTTCTACGTGAAATAATATAAACAAACATAATAATGTTGCTTTTATCATCGGCCTCACTTAGCTATGTATGTGTTGAACGTTTAATAATAACACTAAACTATAGTTAGTCGTGTGAATACAATGTACACACAAATGTTCATGGTTTCATGATCTTTAACTAACATTCATTAGCTCATGCATGTTAGGTTAGCACTACAACTTAGTTGAAAATATAAAATGCACACGACTAAACAGTTCCTATCACCTCCCTATTGTTATTGTGTATAGTTCAGATACAATGTCTACGAGTTGTTATGTAGCATTATCATTCTTTGACAAGTCACACGTGAGATTATAATATATAGTAGATTAATGTGTTTGCTGAGTGATAATGTTGGTTGCATATATCACATGGCAATACATATAATGTTAGTAGAAAAGAACAAAAAAAAAATATAAGTTCTAACTTCAGTGCTTATAAACATCATTATGTTAATTAAGTGCATAGTAAATATTTCCATAATAGGATAACATTATGTAGTGATTGTTAATTTGCGCACCAATCATTGAAAGCATTGTTATATATTTATTATAATAGTATTCGCTCGTCGTCACAATCATCTAATATAACGATTGGCTCATCTGAAATCATACATTGGTCCCATGTATTCATCCGCGACATCTGTGAAATACAGCAAACACATGATGTTCAAAGATGGCACATTTATATATGTCTCAGCATGACAACGCTTAACACATCTCTATATGATTGTGGATATTCACGCATAAGTAACGTATATGTTTAAACTGCAAGGATAAAACTACAGATACAGAACTGTGTCATTTTTCAAATGCCGTTGTTGGCATTACTACTGATATAATTTTTCCGGTGCCTGTATACATAATAATGTGCGCACACAACGTCTGTTGCGCACGCACGTCACGAATGTGTGGACTAAGTCTTAGCGCATGCGCAAAACGATGTGTACGCTGTGCGTTCAATACATGTCCCTCCATGGTGCTGCTAGCTGTACGCATATCATGGCTGGAAGTTATGATATGGAAGCGAAACAAATTCACTTCTACACACGTACATATCTAAACTTTGTAAACGGACGTGTGCCCACGGAAAAAACGGACGATCAGCCAATGAGCGAACAAAATACGCGTGACGTCATGTTAAGGCACCGTGAAATGCACGCAAACACCCCTCCCACTGAATTAACATTGGCCTCCAGCGCTGTGCACGCACTGCCCCACCGACACGCGCGCATGACACACTGCACTGACCATAACAATAAGCTACGGGCACAGCCAATATGGTTTCACGCGTGCACATTGGTTGGGGGTGGGGCTTGCATTGGTAAACCTTTTTAAGGACGCCTTGGGACATGACCACGGTCCCACGTCATATGTGGGCGACACTTTGTTTTTATATGTTGAATGCTAAACAATGAGGTGTGTGTGTGTGTGTTACAGTTAGTGTAACATGTTGAAATGATACTTTAAAAGCGATAATAATCTAGGATTTAGGACTCCGTCACCAATGTGTACCAATGGTTCGTCATGTAGTATATATTGTTATAGGAAATAATGTCTTTGTGCACGCTACATGTAAGCCTGTCTGCAATGTTAAGCTGTATACACTCATTTGGCTAACAAATGGTGTATATTATTAATGTAGGCATATATCATTTGAGTAAAGGCATAACGAAATTTGTATTTACCATTCTTGTAGAAGTCAAAACTGATTTGGCTGCAACTGCTCGCTGCAGGAAGGCACAGCAGTATCATCCATGGTTGAGGCAACCGTTGAATCCTGAATCACACACATCTCCATGAGGGTGTCATATGGATCTGCAGTGGCTTCTTCAAACAAGACGTCCGGAGGTACTTACAGTTGTTGGTTGTTTTTTCATCCACATTGGTATTGCCCATATAAGTTTGGATACATATCATAGTAGTTATGTCCATCTTGCATCTGGTCTGGCTGAATGGAGGGTGCAGGTAGATCAGCAGACGCGACAGTCGGTGCGGCTTCAGTGTCACTGGTATTAGGCAAAAATATGCTATTTAACAGAAGATATGTTCCATGTTCCATGGTAAGTTTAAATGATGGCGCAACATGCCAGCATCCATATCGTTGATCTAGCCGATCATGGACACGCTCAAAACATTCATTTGCGGATAAAATGAATCGTACAGAAGTTTTAAAATTTCGTTGTATGTCAGGTTGTTGGTAGTATGGATATTTTTTTTCGATCAAGTCATAGATTTTGGCCATATTTGCACTTTTCTCTGGCGTTGATATGATTGCTTCATAAATCATACATTTGTATGATTTACGTGGATGGCTGTGCAATGTGGAAGCTTCTGCCATTTCTTCTCTCCAAGTAATCGTTGTGTGAAGTTGAACGCATACGGATGTCTGCTGAATGTGTGAATAGTTACATGTTATCTTCGCGGTTTCATCCAAGGTTATAATACAACGTAGCAGTTATACGCCTAGGTTTTCTCCCACAAGAAATATGTTACAATAATTGGCTGAAATTCTTTGGGTAAGATACTCTTTTCACAGGAATCGAAACTTTACTTTCGGCTTAGGCAATCAACATGTGCAAAACAAGTAGACTCTTTGAATTACAATAACAATGTGTGTGAAATCATCTACAGTGCTATGCTGAACAGATTTGTGGTTACACTTAGCTAGATGTGACCATACACACACATCTCTCCGTTTGTCTCTTTTTCTGTTTTTCTCTCTGTCTGTGTATCTCTCTTTCTCTCTCTTTCTCTCTCTGTTTCTCTCTCTCCTTGACTCTCTCTGTTACTCTCTCTTGATATATACATAGATATAGATATATATATATATATATATATATATATATATATATATATATATATATAAATAAATATATATATATAATTATATATATATATATTTATCTATATATAATTAACTATATATTGTGTGTAGATATATATATGTATATAGATATGTAGATATATATAGAGAGAGATAGAAATATATATATATATAATCTCTATCTGTAAATTGAAGGCCTTGTGTGCCAACAGGCCTTGTTGTAATTCTATTAACACTTCATTACTTTTTATAACATTACTGGGTGAGTATGTTTGAGGGCCTATTTGAGTCAGCTGTGTATAAGTAGTAGTTAACAGCAAACAAGGCCTCTTTTGAGACATGAAGGCCTGTACTGTTAATTCTGATTATATATATATTATATATAGAGTGCTAAACTAAAGCCATTCATGTGTGTAAGTAGGCCTTGTTGTAATCATATTCAAAGTTAAATACAGGTGAGTGAATTATGGGCTCAATCATACTGATCCCATAATTTTAGCAAGTGTCCTAACATGTATATCTCATTCACACAAGGCCTGTTTGCTGACAACAGTGGCAGATATATATATATATATATATATATATATTTATCAGTTAATATATATATATACACACACATACTCACACACACTGTGTGTGTGCGTGTGTGTGTATACATATATCCATAGAGATACAGAGAGACTACAGATATATTCATACACACTAACAGATCTGTTATTGTAACCAAAAATCATACATGATCACATGCCAACATTATGAACTATGAAAGAAGATTAAGGTAAGTATTGTGTTACAGAGTTAAGACACCAGAAAACACAACATCGACATGTATGCTGTTATATGGATAGTTACTTAAAGTTGTATGTCAATAATATTAGCATGCAATGACTATCTACATTACCAAACAAACCCACATACATCTCATCTTGAATAAGAGCTAAGTGAATGTCAGCTTCTATAAACATGGCAAGTGTGTAATGTTGTACCATTAATCAACTGATGATTAATACATATTCATATGTCATTAAATATGCCTTAATTCAGTCAGTGAACATTTCTAAACATTCATGTGTACAAGGACATACGTGAATGTTAGCAAGCATCTGTACATGATCATACATACACTATGCATGAAATAGTGTGCAGTAAAAACCACCATGACACCAACACATTTAGTGAATGGGATTATTTATTTTTGTTTATCCTTTTCAGAGCGAATCACAGGCCTGCTTGTTGGCTGTTGTGTTTGCCTTTTCCCTTTGCCAAGTACTTTGGCTTTAACTGTATGACTTGTACTGGCCTGTGGCAGTTCTGTGGCACTGGGTGTGGGCTGTTGCACTTCAAGGGCACTGGGTGTAGGCTGGGGCACTTCAGTGGCACTGGGTGTGGGCTGTGGCACTTCAGTGGCACTGGGTGTGGGCTGTGGCACTTCAGGGGCACTGGGTGTGGGCTGTTGCACTTCAGGGGCACTGGGTGTGGGCTGTGGCACTTCAGAGGCACTGGGTGTGGGCTGTGGCACTTCAGTGGCACTGGGTGTGGGCTGTGGCACTTCAGGGGCACTGGGTGTGGGCTGTGGCAGTTGTGAATCAGTTGCTAAACATTGCACGACTGAGGTTGGAGCAGTTTCTTGTTTTGGTGTTTTAATCTTTTTCCAAAAGCTGGTTAGTAGTAATTGTTGCCCTAACTTTCTTTTTCGTGTCTCATTTGTAGGTGCCCGTTCCTGATTTTGAACAGATGTAAGCGGTTGGATGTTGACAGGGACCTGCACAGAACTTGCACCTACTGTACCGGTATCATCCACAACTGGGGAATGATGAACTATGAAAGAAGATTAAGGTAAGTATTGTGTTACAGAGTTAAGACACCAGAAAACACCACATCGACATGTATGCTGTTATATGGATAGTTACTTAAAGTTGTATGTCAATAATATTAGCATGCAATGACTATCTACATTACCAAACAAACCCACATACATCTCATCTTGAATAAGAGCTAAGTGAATGTCAGCTTCTATAAACATGGCAAGTGTGTAATGTTGTACCATTAATCAACTGATGATTAATACATATTCATATGTCATTAAATATGCCTTAATTCAGTCAGTGAACATTTCTAAACATTCATGTGTACAAGGACATACTTGAATGTTAGCAAGCATCTGTACATGATCATACATACACTATGCATGAAATAGTGTGCAGTAAAAACCACCATGACACCAACACATTTAGTGAATGGGATTATTTATTTTTGTTTATCCTTTTGAGAGCGAATCACAGGCCTGCTTGTTGGCTGTTGTGTTTGCCTTTTCCCTTTGCCAAGTACTTTGGCTTTAACTGTATGACATGTACTGGCCTGTGGCAGTTCTGTGGCACTGGGTGTGGGCTGTTGCACTTCAAGGGCACTGGGTGTAGGCTGGGGCACTTCAGTGGCACTGGGTGTGGGCTGTGGCACTTCAGTGGCACTGGGTGTGGGCTGTGGCACTTCAGGGGCACTGGGTGTGGGCTGTTGCACTTCAGGGGCACTGGGTGTGGGCTGTGGCACTTCAGAGGCACTGGGTGTGGGCTGTGGCACTTCAGTGGCACTGGGTGTGGGCTGTGGCACTTCAGGGGCACTGGGTGTGGGCTGTGGCAGTTGTGAATCAGTTGCTAAACATTGCACGACTGAGGTTGGAGCAGTTTCTTGTTTTGGTGTTTTAATCTTTTTCCAAAAGCTGGTTAGTAGTAATTGTTGCCCTAACTTTCTTTTTCGTGTCTCATTTGTAGGTGCCCGTTCCTGATTTTGAACAGATGTAAGCGGTTGGATGTTGACAGGGACCTGCACAGAACTTGCACCTACTGTACCGGTATCATCCACAACTGGGGAATGAAGAACTGATGACTCTGGAGAAAAAGTAGCAGCATGTAAAGATCCATCCTCAGATGGGGTAAAGTGGAATTGTTGTTCTCTAGCAGTAATTCGCAACTGATTTGCTTGGCTTAGATTCACAACTATTGCTTGTAATGTCCTGTTTACATTTTATATTTCTTTAGGAACTTGGATAATGACTCTTTCAATTTGTGACATTTGTGATATTGTCCTTTCCTGCAGTGATATCATCATTTCAAGCACTGACATCATTTCTGAATGGCGACGATTTTCTTCACCCAAGATTCTTTCTTCAGAAGCTGCAATAGCTGAGTAGGTGTCACGAGCAGGAGGAGTTGAATGCTGGGTTAATCCACGAGTGAGAACATCTTCATGGTCACTTGAGTGAATTTGTCCTTGAGTGGCAACATCTGCTTCTACAAATAAAGAAAGACATTATGAACTGCCATGGAACTTTTACTTGTTTTTCAATATAATGAGAGTTGTTCTCACAGTGTAACACATAACATGTTTCCATAATTTTTAATTTGTGTCAAATTAAAAGTTTATGCTTGAAGTAACAATGATGTTTCGACTCAGTGTGAAAGAAGAATGAATGAAATGTTGTTGTAACCTCACAACTCCTAGCTGATAGTTTACAACACACACAATACATGTTGTCATGAAAAACTACATCTTCTGTGACAATAACTGATGTGAAGTTAATTACATGTGAAAGGCATTTATTTAGCATGGCAAATTAACATCTAGAAATGTACACATTAGATGTGCTTCACCTCATACACTCACCTTCCATGCTTGTTGATGAGCTGGATGAGCCAGGTGATGAGACATGTTCAGTGTTCGGTGACACATGAGCTTCAGGAGCAACTATATAGAAGAATAACATAAAAATGTTATTGACATGTGTACATAATTAACATAAAGTTTGTGTAGTGGGAGTATTTATGGCTAAATATCAGCATCACATAAGGAAATGACAATATTTTTCTGCCAAGCTGTACATTATCCATCTTAACATCAATGTACATGTGAACCTAATTGGCACATTTATTGTAAAAACCATACAACATACAATGTTCATGCAGGAATGCGTTGTAAAATTAAGTGTTCTGTTGGACATACACTGCATATGTTGTGTAGTAATCTAACAATAATAATGTACATGACAGTAAAGTTGACTCTGCTTATAATTCAGTACCTAATTGTGGAAATGTGAATGAATGTTTTTAGTGATCTGTGTGAACATTTAAGAGAAGCAGGTGTAGCGCTCAATGTGGCTGACACTCATCAACACATGCAGTGTGTTGCTCACAGATGCTACTGGTGTGACAATGTGGCGTATCTATAAGGTTAAAAGAAGATATGAGTGAACGAATGAGTAACGTACGTTTTCATATATAGTGGCCTGGTGGGTGAAAGTTTTCATAGAATTACCATTTCAAATGAATGTGATGAACTTCTGTTCACCTTGTCAGCTTCTAACAACTGTAGTCCCTCCCCCAAGACGTGACAGCACCCTGACCTTTTATTTGTTTCTACCACCTGTAAGGCGTCCCACAAGACTTGACCGTAACATGACCCTGTGATCTGGCTCGGTGCCAACCCCACCCCATGCGTTCTCCTCTATGCTGTGATTACATATTAATTGCAGCTGGTTTCACACACCGGTACATGAGCGAAATTCAAATCTGAAGGGAGCTACATATGAACACAATTAAATACCATATGATACATGTTCCTATTTATACTCACATTATACTACATGAAGTGAAAAAAAGATCTTTAATTAAACATAACGAAATGTGTTTGTGCAAATTATGAATGTTCGCCTTTGAATGCACTATCTTCCATGCCAGAATTGATGAGGCAGTAATGGCCTGTTTATAGGTGTAACATAGATGATCACTAATTTATGTATATATATACAGCAGCTGTAAATATTACTGTATGCTCATTTGCATGTCTTAGACAGGTCTGCAACCCTGTCTTTCCCCATTATCTTAGAAAAGAGTGAAAAAACAGGCGCTACTTCGTGAATGAAATTATTGTAGAATGTAATAGAAAAGTGGTACAGATAGGATTAATAATCCAACCCCTTGCTCAAACCTCACTGGTGGGACCTGTGTCACGGGTTCCAAGGGTTAAGTATTGCTCAAAACATCCAGGGGGAGCATGTGGGGAGATAAGAGAACAATATATACAATTTAAGTGCAGACGTCAGGTGTTATATGGTTATAAAAGCTATGTCTTGGCTCTTATGGTTGATCTACTCACAGGAGCAAGGTGATATAATGAGCAGTTGGCAAATTGGTGGCAACCCAATTTGCCAACTGCTCATTATATCACCTTGCTCCTGTGAGTAGATCAACCATAAGAGCCAAGACATAGCTTTTATAACCATATAACACCTGACGTCTGCACTTAAATTGTATATATTGTTCTCTTATCTCCCCACATGCTCCCCCTGGATGTTTTGAGCAATACTTTCCCCATTATCTCCCAGCATACAGCGCTTCCACTGCAGCAAGGGATTCTGGGAAATGACATGCAAATGAGCACTCAGTGCCACCTTTTGCCACCATATATATTAATTGTTCCTTTTGTAGAATAACTAGATATAAATATTTATAGATAGATAGATAGATAGATAGATAGATAGATAGATAGATAGATAGATAGATAGATAGATATAGAGAGAGAGACATATATACAGATATATATGTAGGTATGCTTATATTGGGAAGAAAGTATAAGTAGCTGCGGAAATATAGATAAGAACTGTAACCTACGACACGCCTAGTACAGTAACATTTGTCACCTGGTGGAAATGGAGCAGAATAAATTCCGATATCTCTGTCCCCGGGCAAACCCTCCACGACGACAGGAAGAAATTTTTCACGCATCTGCTCCTCCAATGGTGTTAAGATTAGAGATTGTGCTGGCGGCCCACCTCCAGTGCCAGAAGCATGCATCCGTTGTGCTTGTATTTTTTTCTTTAAGTTTGCCCTGATATTATTGAATCTCTTCCGACAATTCGCCCGGTCCCTGACATGATTCCCACACGCAGACACAGCCAAGGTTATTTGATCCCACATTTCTTTTTTTGATGCTGAACTTGTCCGCCCTTGAAATACATACAAAATATATGACGTTAATTATTATTATAAAAACGATCAGTTTCCTAAACTGCTACCTGTTCCAAGAGATACCAAACATGCTGGTTTAGGTGTAATATGTGTACCACATGAACATTTTCGTGTAAACATACAAATGTAAGGAAGCTTGCATGAATATTGTATGAACTTTGGCAACATTTTTAGACTGATTGTTATGGTCGTTCTAAAGCATGAAGGAATATGTGTGTAACAATTAAGTTTAATTGATAGATATTATAGAATAATATTTTGATATTAAGACATCTCACATGACCTAGGATAACATGTCTTTGAAGAATAAATGCAAAGATAGACTTACCTTATAAATGCCCATACAGACAGTCATAGTGCTCCAGAATCCCTGTGACAAGAACTGTGTTTTCCACCTTCATTGAACCGAGGATTACGTGGCCGCTCCACACGTTTCTTCCGATTATGTGCAGGCCCAGAGCTTGGCTGCTGCTGACTGGACTCTCCTTCTTCCTATGGAAGAGACTCCAAAAGCAGGCCACCAGCAACCACCCCACCACCAGACATCCTATCAGCACCAGCAACAGAGCCACCAGCAGCACTCGCACTCACAGCAACACCACTCGCACTCCCAGCAACACCAGTCGCACTCGTAGCAATAGCACTCCCCTGAATCCTACGTTCACTCAGACGCGTACTTACACGACTACCAGTACCACTCACACCAGCATCACTCTTCCCACGCCTTGCGGCCATACCTCTAGCACTCACAAAGAACAGAAAATAAATTTAAAGACAATCGCACTGAACACTTATAAAGTGAAAACAAGACAAAGATGTAAACAAAACAACACAGGACAAACCTCTCACAATACACCACAACTGTCTCAGTCAATATGAAATATGTAAATCGACAGCTCTGTGTGTCTTTCTCTCTCTCTCTCACTCCCAACAACACAGAGAATGAATAAAAATACACGCTGCCTTTAAATGGGCCGCTCAATCCAAAACATGCTTGCTTCGGCAGATTCAGCAAAAAGTTTCATTGGGGAACCTAACACCACCTCGCCATGCACGCCGATACACCTGTGTGTGATCGGCAAATCATCGGCAGATTGGGAGCAAATGTTTTCGGCTTGATTCGGAAGGGATTTGGCACTTATTGCATACGGAGAGGGAAAATCGCCAGAATCATGCCGATAAGGTACCCTTGGTGATTGCACTTTTTCGGTGCTTACTGCATAGAGCCCTAAGACTAAGAAAGATATTGAAAACCTCTATGGGAAGATAAAAACATGTTTCATATAGAACTACAAAAGCACTTAAATAAATCCCTTCAGATTTTTACCAAGCGGCGCTCTGCCATAAGATGCCTTTGAGTGCTGAAAGACTTCAATGAGACAAAAGGTTACGTAGGGCGCAAAACGGTGACACAATTTTGGAAATAGGGGCCTACAGGTTTTGTTATGTATTTCAGTAATAGAGTAACCATGTTACTGTAAATAAGATCACCCTGAGATGAATATCAAGACCAGACTATGAAATATGTAGAGTGTATTTAAATGTCCAATTTGACTGAAGCTATATATGGAATTTTACATCTTATAATATTAAAAGAAGAAACAGAAACACCTTTAAATGAATGGGTGCTGTTCCTTTATGTAATTTAACCATTCCAGCCCGGCTCTGAGGGAGTTTTAGGTATGGCTACTCCACGATGAGGTTGCAAGGTTTTAGGATAATGGGCGCCAAGAACTTCTGTCTTTCATTCTGGTCCCCAGGCACGGGGACTGCACACCACACTTTAAAACATGTCATGCTGTTTCTTTATTGGTATTGAAGCATTCTGTGCTTCCAAGGGTGCTCACACTTAACATTCAGCGGGAGGTATATATCTTAGTTGCTTAACTGTACTGAGACCCGGGCCCCTTTCTTTTTCTGTTCAGGATATACTTCTCTATTATCCCGGTAATGGACTTTCTTCTGTAGACCCCTTAAAAGCAAGTAAAGTTAATAACATCAGTCACTAACGTTTTAAATATACTTCTAAATATGTACTTTTAAACGTTGTAGAGGAAGTTAAAGAAGTAATTAATAATCGTTCGCGATTTCATCTAAGCAAATTTATTGGACCAGATTGAATCTCAAAAAAGGCAACTACACTGTATGTAATACTCCATTATTTTACCTATAGCCTAATTAACAACTTGAGCCCACTATTCAATATGCAGCAAAGACATCTACCTGGTGTTGGGGGAAAGTACAGCTCCTTTGTTTTGAATGGGACTAAAATTACTGATTTCATTTAACAATGTGCCCACAGTAATTCAAATACTACAAGTGAATCAATTAGATATTGGAACACCATGATTGACGATCAGTTTAAGACACTTAGGAAAGTATTGGAAGTGTCTCATGAGGATGCTCATGTACTATGTTCTGTTTAGAAAAGCAGATGTAGCAGATGTTACCGCTTCCCTTAACATGATGCGTTGTGTTTAACATTAGCGCTAATGGTTAAGGAGATAACACACGCATTATTTTGCATTAACAAGGGTAATAAGATCTGCTATATCGGCATAATTTCATCCAAGTCATTTTCACAGTTGCAATATGGAATGAATAGAGAAAGTGCAAATAGTGTGTAAGCCAAGTGTAACCCGTGTGCCTCCCCCCCCACCTCACTTAGAGTCCAGTATCTGGGAAGGGAGCATGTTACCTCGCTGTTTGGTGCGTCACATGTTGGTTCGCAGGAGATCTGAGTGGTCTGTAGGGTGTTATGAGACTTGGGTAGGACTGGTTCAGAGGACACTGGTTCTTTCATGGTGTTTCAGTGCCTACAGAAGTTATGGCTCCCAAAGTGTAGGCGTCAGCACCCACCACTACACACATACCTTCTCTCAGTCCAGGGACTGACACCATAGGCTGAAGTATAATTGCAGGATCTTTATTCGCAGCATACATCTTACAACTTAGCAGCATACTTCTCTGCATACGCCTCAGGACTTCTGGATGGTGCTTACTTCCACTGCTTCAGGTGGCCTTGACTAGCTAGCCAATTGAACAGGCTTACCCCGCAATGGGGAAGGCTCACAGTTCCCACCTGCTTCATCCCTCCCTAGGGTGAACCTAGCCAGGGATCAGGCAGGGACTCTCCTTCATCCTCTCTCTCCCCTGGGTGAGCTGGGAAAGACTCTCACACATCCTCTCTCTCCAAGGTAGAGAGGAAGACTGCCCACTAACTTTAGTCTACTCCACTTAGAAACTTCCAAAAGGGGCAGGCTCATGAACTGTACCCACCTACAAGAGGCTGTACACAGGCCATGAGTTACCACAGACCTTCCATCACTTTCTGGGGAAGCAGGAAGGGTGGTCAAGGGCCCACAGATTAACCTGCTATTGCCTAGATCTTAACAGGGCTTACAAAGCAGATACACTGGGTGGAGAGGAACAGGCACGGTTGGGACATAAAATCACAAAAAATGACGTCACGAAGCCGGTGTCACATGGTGTTTAAGCCAATCAGATCGTGGGAACCAATTCCACACTCTGATTGGCTGAAATAAAATGTGACGCCGGCCATCTTGGATTTAGTGACATCATCTTAAAGGCAAATGAAGCATTTCACCTTACCTGGAAGGACTCTGGAACGGTCCTTGAAAAAGGGGGTATGAGCTGCTTTCCACATTTATTATCACAATATTTTTGTATTTGCATGATTGGTTGTGGTTTAAAAGGAACACTTATTTTCATTTATATTTATATCTGTATTTGTACACCACTTGGGTATTCACGAATGTGTTGATAATTCATTTGTTCACTTCACTTTTGTATATATTTTTCACATTTGTTTAATGTTTTATAATATATTTACCGGTATATTTCCCACTGGTCACAACTTAAATAGGAGCCCCCTTATACGCCCCATTCCAGCTCCACATCTGCATAATAAATGAGATTGCGGGCCACTGTTTCTATTATGTCATATGTGTTACTGCTATAAAGCGCTATGTACATGGATGGTGTTATATATACATACATACACTGCATGAAGCGCTGAGTTAAAATGTCAGGGCTTAAGCCTGTGGTGCGCAAACATTTCTGTTCGCGCCCCCCTGTCTGCTCTCTCCCCCTGCTCGCGCACCCCCTCGTTATGTTTTCTTTGGCTCCGGCTTCGTCATATGATGGGGCCTCTGTAAACTCCTCCCCCCTTAAAAAATCCCACGCCCCAGTTTGCACACCCCTGGCTTAAGCAATCACACCCTATGGAGGCTGCATATCAAGGTTTCACGTCTGCAAAAATAGTGCATAATATACTTTCAAAACTTGTATAAAGGAGAAAAAACTATTGTTTCTAACAGTATATATATATTTTTTTTATAAGTCTGTTGCTGGTTTTATTCCAGTTTTGCACTTCTGAGAATTTGCTACCACAAAACCCCCTTGACATGTCACAAAGAGACATGTCTGCTAAGCAGTGCTATGCCATAAGGCACTTCCTGGCGACCATTCAAAAGGGTGTCCTCCACCACCAAAAGATGCATTAATATCATAGCACAACTGAGTAAATGTGGGCAAAATACTTTAAAGGAGACATTGATGTTTCCAAATCTAAAAAGGCTGTTATGCGAATGGTAACATAGGGTGAAGGAATTTGATCATTCAGAACAAACTTACATTTGACAGTGATGCAAGCAGACAGAATAATATAACCTTGAAATGCATCAAGATGACTTTTTGATTAATAGCACTCAATATTTCCGATTATATCACTGATTTCCGCTTAGAATCAGGGATAAAACCCAAATATTAAACACACTCTACAAGCGTACGAGATCAAAGTGCAATTATGAAGAACATTGACAACAAGGTAATGTACAGTATATAACATAAGTGGAATGAGTAATTGTAAAGAACGTGAACCAAGTTATTAGGGAATACTCAAGATACAAAAATTGCATGTTTTTGGTCAAACCATTCTTAAGAAAGTTAATTATAGTACAAATCCTTTCTAAGCGCACTATAATGAATTGAAGCACTACAATTTTACAATATCACCATCTGATTTCAATAGTATCTGATATAACATTGTCATGCAAGTGTCTGTAATATATTAACATACAAACACTTACAGTTGTCAATATGATACATGCCAGCAATCTAATCATACTGTCATTAATACACACAGCTACAATTGCTAATAATTTGTAAATAAATATTAGTGATGAATTCTTGCACTGTATCATTATTGTAATTTGGTAACATAACAGCAGATGGTATTTTAACTTATATTCAGCAGGCACAAGCTTATATGGGTCTATGTTATAAAGGACAAGAAACAAAAGGTGTGTTCATTTGCATGTCATTACCCAGAATCCCTGGCTGCAGTGTAAGCACTGTATGCTATGCTAAGTGATAGTGGAGAAAGACTTGGTTGCAGACCTGGCTGAGAGTGACATGCCAATGTACCTAATAGTGGTATTTTTATTTGCTGTAGACAGTATGGTGGAGGGGTTTTTGTCACTTTTTTACTCACTAAAACTTGTTTTGTATCAACTTATATTCTAATTTTTACTTTTATTTTTTACATTTTAAATAAAAACACATCACAGAACATATGCTCTTAAGCAATGACTATATTATTACAGATATTATTATTATTATTGCATACAGTCTGAAATTACTTTTTTTTTAATTCCAATGCCTTATGTCTGTCAATATACAGTAAATATAAAGATAGTTGCAAGAATGTAAATATGTCCATTATTAATTATACAATCCAACTGCAAGTAAATACTAATATTAACTGAACTTAGATTTACTAATGTATTCAATAAGGGACCGTGAAAGTGTAATTAAAGCTAATTCTTCAAATATGCCTTGTACTTTGCAACAAAAAAAAGCGCTTTCGGAAGAGGACTCTGACTCCACGTGGGTCTTTTTGCTCTCAGCAATGAGACAGAACTGCACTTTCTCCTAATAACCTTGACCTGCTTTTTCTAGCTCTGCAGTAGCAGCTGTGTCACATCGGCTTAGCATCTGTTTATCAATCTATCTGTGCAAACCTGTTCTCTGCTCCTGGTCTGTTTAGCATCAAGATGTAAGTAATATTGTCAAATGATTATGAATAGACTGCAAAACACCAGAAATGAAAACTACTTTTTGACCCCCCCCCCCCATCCAAAAATTGATTTTTTTTTAAATGTTATAACCAATATTCTGCTAAATGAAATACATAAATATATACTTTATAAATAACTTTGTAAATATGGACATACATTTAAAGAATGTCCCTTTTGTCAAAATTTGACATTATTTTAACAATGTTCTTTTATCAATGCTGATATATTATTTAATGCTAAACTAATGTAACTAATACAGTATTTACATTCCATTGTCAATATATTGAATAGGGGCCAATGTTCAACCGTAAATGAAGTAATTATCCATGTAGACTAAAGAATGATAGACATAGTACTTCATTGAGCTTTTCTTTCTTGCTGTTGATATAAAAAATAATTAGGTATGAGATGATACACCCTTGACTTACTGTACCTATCCCTCAACACTTGAGGGTTTTGTGCACCTTGACTCCCCCCTTCCCCCCCACAATAACCCCTTTAATAATGAGACACACATACATGGTTGGGAGAAACAGGTTGCAGCTTTATTAATCCTTCACACAATAACCAAAATTAGGGTACCATGCTAAATTGCTCCATAACCATCCATAAGCCTGAGGGATGCCCCCCGGTGTGTAACCATTTTCCACATGGCTGCCCAAACCACTTGGCCCTGGTCAACACCACCACTGGAAGGACACTGCCATACAGATCACCCAAGCCAAGAATGACCCCGCCTTCCTCAAATAACTACTGGAGGTACCTTGGACATCCCCCTAAGGATCCAACTTTATGCCAGGGTCCCTTACCCTTCTAGCACCTTCCCGCAAGGCTGCAACAAGAAATAACAAAGTTAACACAACAAATACAAATCACAAGAATAACATTATAAACAGGGAGGGAGGGTCGGACTTCTCACAGGTCTGGATTTTAAGAGTGGCAAAACAGAAAATGAAGTGCAAAAACCTTGCACTCTTATGTCTCACAAAATTACTCAGATATAAATATATATACTTTCCAACCCCTCATTGCGACATAGCTCCAAATGTCCAGACTATCCCAAAAATCTCTGCAAAAGGTATCCAGTGTGTTATATCTGGTGTGAAAAAACTGGGGTATATTAAATGGGTCCAAATCCCTGTCTTTGGGAGCGGTTGAGATATTGGCATTGTCCCTGCGTTCCACTCTTTGCTCCCACAATCACCCACAGGACAATTGGAGAACTAATTTGGGAAGCACTGTGGAGTCCTTATACACCAGCGGATAACCATGCATGTGACGATCGGGGAGCTGGCAAAGGTGATTATGGGAGCAGAGAGTGGAATGCATGGAGAACACCAATACTTAAACTGCACCCAAAAGAAGGCTCAGGGTAACCTATATTATAATGTATGTATGTCTTTATTTATATAGCGTCATTAGTGTACATAGCTCTTCACAGTAGTAATACATGTGGTAATCATATAAATAACAAATAATATAAATAACAGGTCATGAGAATAAGTGCTTCAGACATAGATGTAACATTAAGGAAGAGGAGTCCCTGCTCTGAGGAGCTTACAATCTAATTGGTAGGTAGGGAGAACGTACAGAGACAGTAGGAGGGAGTTCTGGTAAGTGCGTCTGCAGGGGGCCAAGCTTTATGTATCATGTGTCCAGTATTATCCACAGTGGTATTCATATGCCTCTTTAAGCAAAGGTGTCTTAAGGTGGATAGAGAGGGTGCTAGTCGGGTATTGAGGGGAAGGGCATTCCAGAGGTGTGGGGCAGTCAGTGAGAAAGGTTTAAGGCGGGAGAGGGCTTTAGATACAAAGGGGTTAGAAAGAAGACATCTATATGCTCTAAAGGCTTTAAACTCACCTATACTTGATGGGAAAATGTATGAGTTAAAAAATTATTTTTTATCAGTAAATGCTTTTAAGCTATGATCTCTTTTTCACTCTTATTTCCATTTTCCATATGTGCTTAGGATCTCACTCTTAGTATGGAATAAGTGATGTCATTCACTGCAGATAATGTTTTTGACCCATTTAATATACGGCAGTTTTTCTGCGCCTAGATTTACCACACTGGATTCAAAGAAGTATGCATATTCTCTTACCAGCACTGATATACTGTAACCCCTCTCAACCATTCAACCTCTATTTGGCCCAGATTCACTAAGCATAGAAAAAAAAAATCAAAGCACACCAATATATAGAAAAGTATCAAAAATACTTTTTATTGAAGTTGCAAAGTCACAGAGTTAACGTTTTGGTCCATAAGGACCTAAATCAGGAGTCAGGACAATGACAAAAAGTTATAACACTAAATACAAACAGACAAGTATTTATAGAACAAGTTGCCACAGAATTACATCGGGTGCATCTTAGACCAGAGCATTCGTAATATGACGTCACTTCCATTGCGATCATGGACAACACACATGCCTAGCAACAGAGGTAAGTAATTGCTGCAGTAACGTTAATCATAACGGCTTGTGCTGTTGGACTTCACGCCTGGTACAAGTGGTAGCCTAGCCACAGAAAACAATTACAGCACTGTAAATACCTAATATCATAACAAAACAGAACAATTGCATAGCATTAGTTGTACAGATAATACGTGTAGTGTATTTATACCAATGATAAGCATCAACAAATAAAAAAGAGAAGCAGAATATTAAGTGTAAAGCCAGATACTGTCACATGTATATAAAAAATGGAGGTTGCTAACTTAGGCACAGTCTGTAAAAACAATATATTAGTTGCCACCACAAATATTGTCATTCGTGATTAAAAAATGATAACTTGTGAATTAGATCAATGTTTAGTGAGAAAACATTGGAACTCAAACTCATCATTTAGTTCATGGGAGATCAAAGAATTCTGGATAAAAGTCCAATAACTTTTCCTTTTTAATATATAAGTATCACTATCTATTCCCTGATGATTTCTTATATGTTAGACCTTTAGGAAGGTTTACTGTGCTGGACCGAAACATTGGATGAATAAATACTGATTGCTTGACCACCACCTCAAATTGAGAGAGAGAGGGGGGGATATAGTGAGAGAAAGGGAGCGCTGAGGGGGGAATAGTGTGAGATTGGGGGGATGAGAGAGAGAGATAGAGGGGGGAGAGTGAGAGACAGACAGGGAAGAGTGAGAGATAGAGGGGGAATGTGAACGGGGGTTAAAAGGAGGAGAAGAGAGAGATGGGGAGGAGGATTAAAAGAGAAGGGGGAGAGTGAGAGCAAGAGAGTGGGGGAGACTGAGAGCAAGAGAAAGGGAGGAGAAGAGAGTGTGGGGTAAGGGAAAAAGGGTAGGGGAGATGCAGGGGAAAAGAACAGTATGTAGGGGCGAAGATGGTGAGGAGGGGAGATTTGGAAAACTTCACGGGGCACAGACAATGTAGGTTCGGTATTAAGGGCCTCACGCAGTAAAGTCTGATAGAAAAAATCAACAGGTTTTTCAATTCGCCATTTTTGACAGTGTTGCTTTCACGGTATGCAGGGAGCCCCGAATACCTGTGATAGCAACATTTGCAAACATGGCGAATATCCGGCGACGAGATGATCGCCCCTCTGAAAAGGGCTCACACGGAGAGTTGATTCTGCTGCAGAGAGAGAGCTGCCTCTCTCTGCGCAAATCCCGGCCAAAATAAAAAAATTGAAATGTAAATTTTCTTACTAGTGTAGATGAGCAGGGGGTCTCCAGAGCGGAACTGCATTGTTTTGAGGTCGGGAACCCTGCTTTCCAAGATACAGGCCCGTTATGGGGTGCCGGTATCTCCTATGCATGTAAATGTCCCACGTCACATGACCGGGATATTTCAATGCATAGGAGATACCGGCACTCCCTAACGGGGCTGGTATCTCGGGAAGCAGGATGTGTCTGGACCTGAAAACAATGTGGTTCTGCTCAGGAGACCCCTTGCTCATCTACACTAGTAATAAAATTTAAATATGTAGTAAGCACAATAGACCACCCACCCCCTGTGCCCACACATAAAACCATTTTTATTTATTTGAACACACAATTGATAACATAGGCCGGCGGGGGATCCCGGGTGTTCTCCACAGGCGTCCGGGTGTCCTTGGGTGGTCCTGTGGGTCCCTGCTGGCCTGCGGTACCATTTGTGTTGTAAAAAATAAATACACCTCCCCCCAAACACAAACAGTACAGTAATGTGCAAAATAACTATTATCCAGATATGGATAATAGATCATTTGCCCATTATTAAACAAAACATTAGCCAGCCAGCATAAATAAAGTAAATAAAATTGTTCTACTTACCCCTGCCATTATGAAGGGTGTCCTCATCAGCATACTGCAGGGCCATGTCCTCAGTTACCAGAAATAATACATAAAAAACACAATCTAATGGCCCCTAGCTCCTTAATAACCTTAGAAGTTAATAACCACTATAGTAATTAAGGGATTAACCCACCCTCCCCCTCTACCCACCTGGGAGGCCTAAACACCCACCCCGGACCCACTATACCCACCTTGTACCCATTGACTGGCATAGTAGTATATCATACCCATAGTAGTATATCATACCCATGATAAGCTACTATAGCAGTCAATGGTCACCCTAATACAAAAGCATGAATGTCCAAAATACACAATAATCAAACATATACAACAAGCACCTAAACCCCCAAAGCCAAAAATTAAAAGTACTAGCCAAGCAATCAATCACCTAAATAAAACCACTAGTCAACCAATTAAAGAAATAAAACCACTAGGCATTAAATCAAATCTTTAAAACCACTAGGCAATCAATTATATAAATCATACCACTTGACAAACAATACATGTAATACATAAAAGCAGTAAGCAACACAACAATTAATTACTACAACCACTAGGCAACACATAAATGAAAACGAGTAGCCAACAAATTACATCATTAAATAAAAACGCTAACAAATCTGTCACAAAAACAATAAACAAGCCAACACAATTCAAAACAATTTAATCTGAACAATAAACAAAAATAGAGAATGTAGCAGTCAATAGAAGAAATGCACCTTCACAAAAATGCATCGGGTACCACTGTATTCATCTGTACCCTAAACAGGCACAGATTAATACATTAGCAGCCAAAGGGCAATGAAAAACATTTAAAAAAATTCAATAAATAAAATTGTAAATATAAAAGTACCTACATTTAATATTTATCTTACCTTTAGAAGCATTGACCCTCTGAATCCTGGGGAATCAGCAAGCTCTCGTACCGTGACGTCATGAACTCAATCCAACGCCATCCACGTGAAGATCCAGGACAGGTAACCACATTATTCTTTCTTTAATCTTCTCTCATCTTCTTTCTTTATCTGTGATTATTTCTTTATTTTCTTTATCTTCTGTCTTCATCTGTTAATCCAATAGCCCAATGTTAAATCCACAATGTTGATCCGTCAGCTTCTTGAGCTCAAATGAGACGTCATGGTCTTATCTTCATTATCTCACTTACCCACCCCCAAATAGTCTGCACCACTAGAAGTGCATTGACTGCATTTCTGGTAGAACCCTTGTGCACTTTATTGGTACTGGGTGAGTCTGGCTATATAACTAACCAGTCTAACCCCTAGATCACCTGTTTAGTATCCCAGTGATATCCATTCACCCGCGCTCCACTTGTTCTCTGTTTTTTACTGAATCGCTGTAGGCTTTTTTGGCGATATGCGGGCGATAAGGTGCTTACCGCTGCTTACTGCATGAGGCCCTAAGTGTGTGGCCCATGAAGCTCAATAAAGTTTGTCAAGTGGACCTCCAGTCAAAATAATTGCCCATCCCTGATTTATTGGATGCTGAAAAGTACCACCTGCTATCAGTGAGTTACAGACAGAATATACGTTGCATTTAAAACAGCTTGTTTTTTGCGGCTTAAAAAGGTTCAAGCTCATATTTCCCCTGCTAATCAGAATTTATTAGGGTGTCACCCAAATTTCTTCCTCTTTTAAAGATAATCTCAAAAGTAGGGGTGCACAGGTATCAGTGTGATACATATAAAGAAATACAAACACATCATAGTGCAAACTGACTTTTTTTGCTAGCAACTGCTATTCACTAAGCAGGAAAAAGCTTACCGAACTTTAACATTTTGCAATATTTTGGCACCAGCTAAAGACTGCTGCTAAAGATATTGCAAGATGCATAAAATAATTTTATTTTTACTGTGCAGGATTGATACCGGAGGCTGGCGGGGACCCTCTGGTGACCCGTGGGGACCCTCAGTAGGTCTGGGGGTTCCCAAGGGTCCCCAAATTTTTGGGGGCCCCCAAGGGTCTCTGTGGGTCCCCATGTGTCCCCACAAGCCTCCGGTATCAATCCTGTGCAGTAAAAATAAGATTCCAGCCAGTTTCATTACCTTAGCGGCTAACCGCTATGATAATGAAAGGGTTAAATAAAAGGCACTGCTTTGTTGTTTGTACAGGGGATGGGTGAAGCTTGTAATTGCCCCAGGATGGGTGTTTATGCCTGGCAGTAGAAGTTAACCCCTTCAATTCAAGTTAACTCCTCACACTATCCTCCCGCAAGGCCTAAACACCACCCTGGGGTAACTACTACCTTCACCACCTGTATGAATCACAGGAATTAGTAAAAGGGCTATTAACCAAAGATATATGTTATTCCAAAATAACATTACAGTGCAATATATTAAAATAAATACAACCACCCCTCCTTCCCAACCCCAAAACATACAGTAATGTTATTGTGCAAAATTAATATTATCAAGATATGGATAATAGTGCATTTGCTCATCAAAAATTAAACATTACCCAGCGAGCATAAAGTAAAGAAAAGTTGCACTTACTCCTGCCAGGATAAAGGTTGTTCTCGTCTTCCTTCCAGTCGTTGTCCTCCATTGGCTGGAACAAAACAATAAAAAGAAAACTAATGGCCACTAACCCTTAGTCATCTTAGCGTTTAGTAACTGCTATTTAATTAAGGGGTTAACACCCCTCCCCAGCTACCCACCCGGAATGCCTAAGCACCCTCACCGGGGAAACTACCCCCACCCTCTACCCATGATTGGCCCCTGTGGTATACCATGTCCATATAATATGTGCATGATGTGCCACTATAGCAGTCAATAGGCAACCTAAATAAAATATTACCTAAAATACACAAGTTAAAAAAATAATCACCAAAACACACAAGAATTAAAACAACCAATCAACAAAAAAACACAAGAATTAAAAAAAACAATCAACAAAAAACACAACAATAAAAAAAAAGCACCAAATAGAAATAACAATTAAATAAACCAAGCCCTAAAACTAAACAACAATTAGTAGTAGGGTTGCTGTGTTTTTTTTAATGTTTCTTGGGAGTAGAGGGATTGGGTGAAGGGGGTAGTTGCCCTATGGGTGTGTGGTTAGGCCTCTCGGGTGGGTACGGGAGAGGTTAACCCTGTCATTACCATAAAGGGTTAACTCCTCCCGCAACCTTCCCAGCAGGCCTTACCACCCACCCTGGGGCAACTATCCCCTTTATCACCCCCTCTGCCCCCAATAAAAGGGTACTCCGGTTTAACCCCTTCATTGCCTTAGCACCTAGAAGGGAGGAGTGGCTCAGTGAGTAAAGACACTGACTGGCACTGAGTTTGAAGCAGGGAACCTGGTTCAATTCCTGGTGTTGGCTCCTTGTGACCTTTTGCAAGTCACCCTATCTCCCTGTGCCTCAGGCAAAACATAGATTGTAAGCTCCATGGGACAGGAACTGTGTCTCTATAAAATTGCAAGAGGGAAGGAGTCGCCAGCGCGGAGAACACCTCCACAAACTGTCTACACCTGCCGGATTAATGTATGTGCTATTAAGTTGTTATCTTTATTTTTACTATCATTAAATAAGTGTATAATACACCTGGACTCTCTATCAGGATTTTGGGGGGTCTTGGAGGCATTGAGGACCTGAATGCTGTGCAGCTGATAGGCATGCAGTCCCAGGAAATCCCCTTCACAAAGTTAAACCTTTATGGGTTTTGACTCACACTGGCTCGTGTGAGTATTTGTATATATATTTATTTATTCTGAGTTTATCCACCAACCCTCCACCATCATATGTTATCATACACGTACTGATATAATTCCCTGGTTCTTTTTTATTACTCTGGGGGCAACTCGATGTCCTGAGGACCTGTGTGCTGTGCAGTGGCCGGACGGGAGGTGTGCGGTTCCAGGAGAAGCTCCTCTACAGATTTAAACCCCGATGTGTTTTTACTCACACTGGCCCGTGTGAGTACTGTTAATAGTCTATTTGATTTCACTACCTCTTTTCCACTACGTGGGTACTATATCATCTCTGACTTTGGATCTCTGTTTGATCTCTCAAATCACCAGTAGTAGTGGACTTTCTTTATTAGAATATACACTGTGGATTATCATATATATATCATTTGTTGAGTTCTGATTCGCGCTCCCCTCATTTTCTTTATCTTTCTTTGTGTATCGGGGAGAAAAAGGTAATCTCCCTGTAGGGTGTTTGAGCTGCGGACGGTGGATCCCTGGACGTCCATACCTTACGAAGAAGGGGACACAGGGGTTCCCTGAGCTGGGTAATATTTCTCCATTTATTTCATTCTATAGCACAATCTATAGAGAGCGCCCGGGTATCTTTTTGTCCATAAATTAGAGAAAGCGACAAATTGACTTATAGAGGGTGTCTAGTTTGTTAATGGGTTCTGTACCATATACTATGTCCCCATAGTCTATCATTTGCATTAACATCTTCTGTGCAATTCCTTTTCTGATAAGCGGGCTTAGGCAGTATTTGTTCCTATAAAGTACACTTAGTTTAGCATAGGTTTTGGATGTCAGATATTTTAAACTAGTGACGTCTCGAAGGGTGTTAGTGTTGGTTCTTCTCTGTCATTTGTAGTTTTAGAAATTTAGCCTTAGTCCCAAATACCATCTTTACAGTATTGTCAGTGCTTAAAAACAGTTTATTTTGGGAAATACAGTATTCAACTCGGATTGAATTACGTGTCCAACGTCAGAGAGGTGAGGGCTGTGTGCATATAAGAATGTGTTGTCTGCATACATGTGTATTGAAACTGCCTTATAAGCTGTAGGTAGATTATTATTGAAGGCTGAGAAGAGTAGGGGCGGCAGAACAGAGCCTTGTGAGACCCCACAGGTGACAGCCAAGGGGTTGGAGTTAGAGCCCCAGATAGACACATATCGGAATCTACTTAGTAATAATGATACTAATGAACACATACAGTAAGCGATATAGATATCAATAAAATCTCTAAGTAGATAATGAAGGAAGAGAATAATGAAGCCTAAGGCTTTCTGAAATAGTTTTCACATAAAATGACTAGATGCTAGCTACTATTAGCACACATTAGTGCACTTCCGTTAACAGTACTCAAATTAACTATATTTGTGCATATTTCTGTATCTGGAGTTAACTAATGGAAAATAACAGCTGTTATTGTTTTTGTTAAGTGCTATTTTCACTGATTTACCATTCTTTAGTGAATCTAGGCCTTTTTGTGGATTTCAAACATGATACATTTGCACAGTTACATTTGATACATAGGTTTTGGAGAAATGTAAATGTGTCTTAAATCATGAGAACGTGCACAGATTCCAATAATGATCAATAATCCTCAAAATCCATTAACCCAAAAGCCAGAAAAATACATAACTATCATCACTTAAAATCACATTTGACAAAAACGACATACACACCAGATAAAGGAATACCTTACATTTTAAGGTACTGAGCGTTACACAGACCAGCATGTTCCGTTAAGTAAGCCTCAATTGCTTTCTAATAGGATTTCTAAAAACAGTTTGCAATGAGCACATCGGTAAAGTTATTTTTGTAATTATATAAATATTTTGCTTTGAGAGCTGTGATATTGATGCAAAGGGCTGCCAGACTCGTATGTGAAAGTAGCATGCTAACAGTAAACAATGTATATTAGCCTTGGGTTCAGTAGAACTACAGGTGATAATCCCAGTGGGAATGTTAGTTCACGCATGAATATTTAGAAACCAATGCCAGATTTCACAGGGCTTAATGCAGTGTGTAGTAAATTTGAGTTGTGTATGGTCTGAATGAAAAGAAAACTAAATGTAGAAGGGCAGGATTTTAAAATGTTAATCTGTACTGTTCTCAGATCAATTAGGTGCACTGTTAATCTGTATTTAATAAATTCCTGATGTATTGGTGATATCAATAAAATGAGAGCAGTATGGCATAAAGTTATTAATGAGGGAGAAGTAGTAGGTAGTATGATACCTTTTATTGGTCGTTAATAAGTTATAAGCTTTCAAACCTCACAAGTAGAAATGTGCAAGCGTGCCAACATTTGGTTCGTCATTGTTATGTTAGAACTCTGGGGAAAAAAAGTTCACGAAACGTTCCTTAGTACGTTTTAGCCAACAAAGTTTAAAGCAGCATTCCAAGCTGACAGATTTTTATTTATGTTTTTTCCCTTTAATATGTAAATCGATAAAATCCACACAATGATAAGTAATTATCTAAATTGCCGATCGATCCATTTTCCTGTGATCGATCAGTGAAGATTAGGCTTAGGGGTTCACTAAATGGTTGTCAGTGCAGCAGAAGAGGACCAAAGATGCAAAGTTCTGTGGGGAAGATCATGTGACCAGCCAGTCACTAGTTACAATTGGTGCACTGCTAGAGAGAGATCAGGGCTCAAAAAGGGGTTACCAGAGGTTGTTTCAGAAGAGGAAGGGGATGTGACTTTGTAAATGGTTGCTATACAAACAAACAAAGTTGTTTAAATAAAAATGCTACAACACACATGTACAGTAGGATATTACTTGGTCTGCAGCTTTAAGACTCTATATTCAAACAACATCCAGCACCTGAAATATAGCTTTCTCTGAGGGAGAAATAGAGATGTAGATAAAATATTGTAGGGCGCGTCATCTATATACACACCTAACGTATGCATAACTAACATAGGTATATACATTAGATGGAGTTTACGTTGACAGGGTTAGCAGCCTTAAAGCATTTTTAGATGCAACTAAATTACTCCTTTGTTAAAAGACTCAGGATCAAAATGTAACATTTCACTAATAAATTGCGAGCCAATTTGGGAGGAGCGTAAGGTTTCTGTGTTTGTTTTCCATACATCTCTGGCCAATTCCCTTTCCCTAGCTGCATACTCCAACAAGAGACACGAAAATGATAGTGTTACAAATGCATTCTGTTATAGGGGTAAATCTGAGCTGAGTAACTGTGCTTCAGCCACCAAATTTAGATTGTAAGTTTTATAGGGCAGGACTTGTCGTGCCTGCAAGATTCCACGTACAGAGCTGCGTAGACTGTCAGCTCTACGTAAGGTACAAATAATAATGTTTGTATTACTACACATGCAGAAGTCGATTCACAATAATTTAACATATGAAAAACTGTTTCTAGTTGGTAATTTATTTCTTCGCCGCATTGTTCCAAAATGTCCTTTAATTTTTTCTTCTGTCATCTGAATTACAGGCTCTTTTTTCCCCCCTCCCAACATGGCTATTATAATAACCTTACTAAATAGCCTCTTTGCCTCACAACTTTCTCTCCTGCTATCTGTTCGATATGCTGCTTCTGCAATCTCCTTAGTGTCACCTCAACAAGTCTCTCTTTCTTATTCAATCGCTGGCTTTCCATTAAATTACACATTAAATACAAAATCCTCCTCCTCAGCTTCAAAGATCTGCACTCCTATTCCACTAATTACAACTTATCTCTAATCTTTCACAATACCCCTTCTTATCTCTTGAGGTTTGCTCGAAGCTGTTGATGCCTAATGCACTTACATCCACCCCTGCTATTTTCTGCATGTCTCTTACCATCCTACTGAATGGCAATATCTGGTACAACGGTTCCTTTCTTTCTTACGTTCAATCCGCACGCTTATTTCCCTGTATCGTCTATTGATCCCCCAGATGCCTTAACCGTCTGCACGCTTGACATTTAAATGCACTGTGCAAAGGGTTGGAGTCATACTAATAATATCAATTATAATGGCCCTTTATTAGCTAACAGGATAACTATGGCGACACATTGCAAAATAGTAAACAGACATCGTGTTAGAATATGGTCAGCAGGGAAAATACCAAGATGTCAGAAAAGTATTTTTAACAGAGGTCATCTACTTGAATCTAATAAACCCAGGTATTTCAACAGATCTCTACTTGCAATATGTCATGTTGAATTACATCATATCATGTGATAGGCGCCCACCTCCTGACCCATGTAACGCAATTTGAAATGAAGCAGCAATACAGTGAAGGTATTTAAAGGAGCACAGACTTCTTTTCTTTTTCACTTAGCCATTTGATGGCAAACATTCTGGAAACCTCTGCCAATTACTTCGGTACTTTTTTTTTTTTTTTTAAATTAAGCACTCCTTTTTGGAAGCAAATCAACCCACATTGAATTAATCATAGAAAATTAGAGATGACACGTTGCCTGTTGCAACACATTGCCGGGTTTTTTCGTGCACCAGCATAACATATTTGAAATTACTGGAGAAGAAGCAAAATAGTGATGCATTTATTTGGATAAAATACATAGATCTATTTCAGCCGGAAGCGCCTTCACCAAAAATATGTCGATCAGAGTAAAAAACAAACAAAACTAATAAAAGAGCGTGTACATTATCAGGCTTTGTAGCAAGAAAGGTATATACAGTAGGACTTTAAAGGCACTTGAGGAATTATATCTTGAAGAGGGCATTGAAGATGATGAGTCTGAGGTCGATCGTGGAGCTGATGTTGAAATTGTTTTTCCAACATGGTCCGACTTCAGTTGTGTATAGCTCTGCACAAGTGGTATGCCAAGACTTTACACTGATATAATAATATTTTTTTCGTGTAGAGCACCGAGAAAGTATGCAGTGTTGTACATAGCATGTTTGCAGGCACAGACCCTGCCCTGTATAACTTCTAATCTATGTTTTTGGTGCCTGTGTCACAGAGAGATAAAGTGACTTGTCCAAGGTCACAAAGAGCTGACACTGGGATTTGAACCAGGCTCCCCTGCTTCATACTCAGTGTCATTGTTTTTCGGGTCAGTGGGGCCTATTCACTAAACTTTGATACGTGACTTAACGCTAGTCATGTACATTTTAAAAGCGATTAGCTATTCACAAAGCAGTGATAACATGTAAAAATCGCTTGTAAAAGGCTTTCTAATGAACGTTATCCCTTTTGTTCTGACTAGCAGTGTGGTAGTTCAAAAAAGGCTGAAACTTAAATTTTTGGCCAGTAACTGCTATTCACAAAGCTTCGAGGTGCAAATCGTGCATTAAACACTTGCTTTTTTTCTCACTACCTAAAAGGTGGCTAGATACAGTAATAATTTTGAGCCTGAACTAGGGTTTTTTCTTGGTTGTGTTACTAAGTAGTACAAGATCTTTGCAAGACTTTCCTTTTTGTGATAATGTGTTGTCCATGTTCACAGCAGTTTGAGCTGTAAACTGCAACAATAGATAATGTTACCTTAGTAATATAAGGATACATTTTAGCTGCTGAGATACACTGACTGAAGCATTGATTTAAACTGAAAGGCAGCTATTATGTTAGTCTCACAATCAGGATTGTTACATAATTATCACAGGAGCATCATACGATCGCTAATGTAGAATTATATATTGTAGACAAATAAAGTGAATGCTGCACACCTTAGAAAAAGAAAATAAATGATACAATTACCGGTGCTCCTGTGTTTGAACGAAAGCCTGTTTCCAGTCCTGAATCAGTGATAGAAGGAACATAGGGCACAACGGATTTGAAATCCAAACTCATTTATTTAGCCAAACACACAACGCTTCGATATATATATTGAATAAAATGGTCTTTTAGTTTAACTCTTTGGCTAAAGTGTCGTAAGCCCTTGAGCCCCTCCAAGGCAGACCACGTCTCAAGGGTCCTAACACTAATATAAATTCTTAATAACCTGTACATTACCAGGAAGAATGATTTATAATAAATCTGTCAAAATGAGTTGCATAGTTATAAGTCTGATTGAAGCTCTTATTAACCTGTACAATATCAGGAAAATCACTCTGTATTAGATTTGTTGCAATCAAACTGCATGCAAGTTCCCATGAGTGTGAAAGGTGAAATGGAGTGAGCTTTAACCATTTAAAAGTGGGAGGGGTGAGCTTCAAACCTGGGAAGGAGGAGCCACCCTCCAAATCAGCTGGGAACGGCTGAACAGAATTGCAAAACATACAGAACTATAAGCTCATATTGAACCCCCAAAATAACCACAACATATATATATATATATATATATATATATATATATATATATATATATATATATATATGCGTATAAGTGTCAAAGAGGAGTGCTACTGAGCATGGCAATATATATTTAAAACCAGAGACAGAACATGAAACACAGACAGAGCCCAGTGCTACATCCATTGACGCAAATACACGGTACAGTGCCTATATCTATCTATCTATCTATCTATCTATCTATCTATCTATCTATCTATCTATCTATCTATCTATCTATCTATCTATCTATAGATAGATAGATAGATAGATAGATAGATAGATAGATAGATAGATAGATAGATAGATAGATAGATAGATATAGATAGATATAGATATAGATATATAGATAGATATAGATATCTTTTCAATAAATGGTCTTTTAGTTTAACTTTTTGGCCAAAGTGTTGTAAGCCCTTGAACCCCTCCAAGGCAGACCACGGCTCAAGGGTCCTAACACTAATATCAATTCTTAATAACCTGTACATTACCAGGAAGAATGATAAAGTCATACAGAAAACGATTACTTCAAGTTATTGCTGCTAAAGGTGGTTCTACAAGCTATTGAATCATAAGGTATACTTAGTTTTTCACACATGGCTTCTCCATTTTGGCTTTATTTGTATTAAATAAATCATGACACGATATAATATGTCATGTATTGTTGTTCATCTGAGGTTGTATTTACCTAATTTTAAGACCTGCTAAGGAACAGATGATTGTTATTATGTCCTGATGGAATTCAAAAAGGGTGTACTTTATTTTTCACATGACTGAATATATATATATATATATATATATATATATATATATATATATATATATATATATATATATACTTGCTGCAGTGGAAGTGCTGTGTGCTGGGCAATAATGGTGAAAGACAGGGTTGCAGACCTGTCTAAGACATGCAAATGAACATACAGTAATATTTCCATTTGCTATATGCTTTACTGTGGAGGGTTTTTGTCACTTTTTTTACCCACCCTAACCTTAATAAGTGTGGTGAATACCTACTCTTAGTCTCAAACCAGCATAGCCAGCACAACCAACCTCACACTGATGATACCCATCAAGGTTGAAACATGTCTGTGAGTGGGTTTACTGGCTTTGATGGCTTTGCATCTTACCCCAGCCTATGCTTAAAAGCTGTGTTTAAAGTAGCATGCATTGGCTTAAGGGTTTCTCGTGTAATATGAGCTTGAGATAAAAGGTGGCACTGTGTGCTCATTTGCATGTCTTTTCCCAGAATCCCTTGCTGCAGTGGAAGTGCTGTGTGCTGGGTGATAATGGTGAAAGATAGGGTTGCAGACCTGTCTAAGACATCCAAAACATACAGTAATATTTCCATTTGATATATATATATATATATATATATATATATATATATATATATATATATATATATACATATAGATATTTATACATATACATATACATATACATACATACATACGTGTGTGTGTGTGTGTGTGTGTGTGTGTGTGTGTGTGTGTGTGTGTGTGTGTGTGTGTGTGTGTGTGTGTGTGTGTGTGTGTGTGTGTGTGTGTGTGTGTGTGTGTGTGACACATCCCCTTGAAAAAAAAACCCTCTGTGGGGTCGCAACGTTGGTTATCTGTGATGTCTATGCTGTTAAAGCTAATATAACCCTTTGTTATCTTCCTACTGTGTGCTGTCTCTACTTTTTCAGTCCTCGGATGGTAACGTATATTCTATTTATTTTTAAGGGACAGGCACCAGGCCATATTATTATCTATACTAGGAGTGCTGATTTTAGCCTTTTTGTATATGTATTGTATTGTATGTCTTTATTTATATAGCGCCATTAATGTACATAGTGCTTCAGAGTAGTAATACATGTGGTAATCGAATAAATAACAGATAATATAAATAACAGATCATGGGAATAAGTGCTTTAGACATAAACATAACATTAAGAAAGAGGAGTCCCTGCCCCGAGGAGCTTACAATCTAATTGGTAGGTAGGGAGAACGTACAGAGATAGTAGGAGGGAGTTCTAGTAAGTGCGTCTGCAGGGGGCCAAGCTTTATGTATCACGTGTTCAGAATGTTCACAGTGCTATTCGTATGCTTCTTTAAGCAAGTGTGTCTTAAGGTGGGTCTTAAAGGTGGATAGAGAGGGTGCTAGTCAGGTTCTGAGGGGAAGGGCATTCCAGAGGTGTGGGGCAGTCAGTGAAAAAGGTTTAAGGCGGGAGAGGGCTTTAGATAAAAAGTGGGTAGAAAGAAGACATCCTTGAGCAGAACGCAAGAGTCGGGATGGTGCATAACGAGAAATTAGGGCTGAGATGTATGGAGGGGCAGAAGAGTGTAAAGCTTTAAAAGTGAGGAGAAGAATGGAGTGTGAGATGCGGGATTTGATTGGAAGCCAGGAGAGGGATTTCAGGAGGGGAGATGCTGAGACAGATCTAGGAAAGTGTAGAGTGATTCTGGCAGCAGCATTTAGGATAGATTGTAGGGGAGACAGGTGAGAGGCAGGAAGGCCGGACAGCAGGAGGTTACAGTAATCAAGATGGGAGAGAATGAGGGCCTGAGTCAGAGTTTTAGCAGTCGAGCAACAGAGGAAAGGGCGTATCTTTGTTATATTGCGGAGGAAAAAGCGACAAGTTTTAGAAATGTTTTGAATGTGAGGGGCGAATGTGAGAGAGGAGTCGAGTGTGACCCCTAGGCAGCGTGCTTGGGCTACTGGGTGAATGATCGTAGTTCCAACAGTAATGTGGAAGGAGGTAGTAGGGCCAGGTTTGGGAGGATGTATGAGGAGCTCTGTTTTAGCCATGTTGAGTTTAAGGCAACGGAGGGCCATCCAGGATGATATAGCAGAGAGACATTCAGAGACTTTGGTCTGTATAGCAGGTGTAAGGTCGGGTGTTGAAAAGTATATTTGTGTGTCGTCAGCAAAGAGGTGATATTTAAACCCAAAATATGTTATTAGGTCACCTAGAGAGAGTGTGTACAGAGAAAAGAGGAGAGGTCCCAGGACAGAGCCCTGGGGTACCCCCACAGAGAGATCAATAGAGGAGGAGGAGGTGTTAGCAGAAGAGACACTGAAAGTACGATGGGAGAGGTAGGATGAGATCCAGGATAGAGCTTTGTTCCGAATACCAAGAGTATGGAGAATGTGAAGGAGAAGAGGGTGATCCACAGTATCAAATGCTGCAGAGAGGTCGAGTAATATGAGCAGAGTGTAATGACTCTTTGGCAGCATGAAGGTCGTCAGTTATTTTATATATAAACACACAAAAAAGTAGCTCTACTAAGTGACGTGAAGATGACGTCACCACGTCTCTATCCATGATGTGATGCCTGTCAATATCGGACCTGCCTTGTTATGGGACAGGGTTAAAATCCCCTCACCTGGGGTACATATGCTGACACTCTCCGAGAAGTCAGGGTTTTCTTACCTCCCCCTGTGGAGTGGAAGCACTTACCCTTTATCCCATTGGGGGGTAAAGGAGCTGTGAAGGGGCCTACATGGCCTCAAGCCTGGGGGTACTACTTCAGGGAATGTGCCTGTCATGACTATATGTATGCTGCTAATAAAGACCCAGTTAAATCCATCTGTTATTGCTGCTTGACTGGGCCACTATCTGAGTTGCCAGTGTGGACCATCCTGGCTGCACCAGGATCCTCACCGGCTGGAGGCACTGCACTATAAGGATCATCACTGAGAGCCTCTCCTGATGCCTCCCCATACCATTGCGGAGTTCTCAGGGCCTTCTGTTCTACCAAACAAGTATGCACCGCACCAGAATACACCAGTAGCTATATGATCTCACTTAGGGTGGGGGAAAAGATGCTACATATATAAAAAAGAAAGCTTTGTTATAAAAGGGTAAGGGTGTTTAGTTTCAGATTTACCTTAAACTTATCTATTGAAATTTCCTGTCAGGCTCAGACAGATCGACTGCCAGCATGAATCAGACACTAAGAAGTGATGAGAACAGAGGGATTTTCCCCCATCTTATCTCGTTGTGCAACATACACTGGGCATACCAAAGATTGCCTATGATGTTTCCAACGCATTCATATTATGCTAACACAGTAAATCCAACAGTTAGCATAGTTATGTACTGGGTAACTTGTTGCTGTCTCTGCTATTAACATCTGCTGTGCTGACCTGATTAGTAATTCCAACAGCTAGCATAGGTATGAGAACCTAATGTTCTCCATGGTGCCAAAGACAGAGGTCATTACACTCTGCCCATACTACTCAACCTCTCTGCAGCATTTGATACTGTGGACCACCCTCTTCTCCTTCACATTCTCCATACTCTTCGCATTCGTAACAAAGTTCTATCCTGGATCCCCTCTTACCTCTCCCAATGTACTTTCAGCGTCTCTATGCTTACCTCCTCCTCTATCGAACTCTCTGTGATGGTACCCCAGGGCTCTGTCCTGGGACCTCTCCTCTTTTCTCTGTACACATTCTCTCTAGGTGACCTAATCACATCTCTTGGGTTCAAATATCACCCCTGTGCTGACGACACACACATTTACTTTTCAACCCCTGACTTTACACCTGCTGTACAGACCAAAGTTTCTGAATGACTCTTTGCAATATCGTGCTGGATGGCCCACTGCCAACTTAAACTTAACATGGCAAAACAGAGCTCCTCATACTTCCTCCCAAACCTGTACCCACTACCTCCTTCCACATTACTGTTGGAAGTTCAATCATACACCCAGTTGCCCAAGCACAATGCCTAGGGGTCAAACTTGAATCTAGAATCATTCAAAACGTATCTAAAACCTGTCAACTTTTCCTCTGCAATATCACAAAGATACACCCTTTCCTCTGTTGTTCGACTGCTAAAACTCTGACACAGGCCCTCCTTCTCTCCTTCTCGATTACTGTAACCTGCTGTCCGGTCCTGCCTCTCACCTGTCTCCCTTACAATCTATCCTAAACACTGCTGCCAGAATCACTCTACTCTTTCCTAAATCTGTCTCAGCTCCTCCCCTGCTGAAATCCTTCTCCTGGCTTCCTATCAAATCCCGTATCACACATTCAATTCTCCTCCTCACTTTTAAAGCTTTACACTATTCTGCCCCTCCTTACATCTCAGCCCTAATTTCTTGCTATGCACCATCCCGAATCTTGGGTTCCGGTCAAGGATGTCTTCTCTCTACCCTCTTTATATCCAAAGCCCTCTCCTGCCTTAAACTTTTCTCACTGACTGCGCCACACCTCTGAAAAGCCCTTCCCCTCAATAATCGACTAGCACCCTCTCTATCCACCTTAAGACCCACCTTAAAACACCCCTGCTTCACGAAGCATATGGGAAGCTCCATGGCTAATACTATACACCTGATACATAAAGCTTGGCCCCATGCAGACGCACTTACCAGTATGCCCTCCTACTGTATCTGTATGTTCCTCCTACCAATTAGATTGTAAGCTCTTCAGAGCAGGGACTCCTTTCCTAATTGTTACTTTTATGTCTGAAGCACTTATTCCCATGATCTGTTATTTGTATTATTTAGTATTTATATGATTGTCACGTGTATTACTACTGTGAAGCGCTATGTGCATTGATGGCGCTATATCAAAAAAGACATACATACATACATACATACAAAAAACATTTGTCTTCTTTGCCTCTTATGTGTTAATTGGACTGTCTGGGAAGAACTTAAGTGGGATCAGGTGACTTCTTAGGCCTATATATGGCCTATATATTTAGAGACACAAACTAGGGAAGCAGCACAGCACTGCAGGGGCAGGCAGCGTCCAATATTTAAAGTGGAACAATTTTAAGTGGAGTTTAACAGGGAATTCAACAGAAGTGAATAAAGAAGTGGACATCTTTACATGTACTGGCCCTGGATTCTGGAATTGAATGGCGCTGGAAAGGAGGAAGTTTCCTATCACAGACTCAAGACACAGCGCCTTTCCCTCTGCAGCATCGCCATTCATATACTGCATTTCTCACATTTTGCACATTGCCCTTATCCTAACATCGTTTTCAGTGCACACCCCAAAGGCAACTCAACACTGAACTTACAACACTGCCATGTCTCCTCTGCTATTTACATTCGCTCTAATCTCGCTTCTTTCCAAACTACACTTTTCCTTCTACAAGCCTTATATCGCTAACTCCATTCACATTTTCCTATCTCTCCTTACTTCTCTACTTCTAAGTTCACACTGTCTGCACCCTTTGGCTCCACTCAGCTATAAACCCCTGCTCTTAAACTCACCCTACAAACGCTCCTCACAGCCACTTTCTTTTCTTGCTTCTCCTTGCTTCTGTGGATATCTCTCCCAATCTTGCTCCCTGTCTTAGTTGTACATGCCTCTCATATGCAACTTTGTCTTCTTGTGTAATAAACCCCTCCAACCTCATACCCATCCCGTCAACCTCCCTCCTCTCTTTCTCTTTCTCCTGTGCCATTTGGAATGCTCTCTCCATTTCTAACAAATGTATCTATGTGCCTGACAGTGAAAGTGACAGTGTTTAAAAATGTCACTAATGGAAGAAGGTTGAGGGCTGAGTGGCCCTTGTGTGTATACACGTGTTTGTCCCCTTTTTATACAAACCAAACCGTAGAAGACTGTGTCAGGAAGAGCCTGGGCAAATGGCAGCACTACATAAAGGGAGTCGTATGCCACAGTACATAAGAACAGAATTAATATACTGAAGCTGCATATTGAACATACAGGTACAAATTTGTGTTCAACAACTTCACATGGAAATTAACAACTGAAAAATATCACAGAGAATAAAAGAAAACCACCAAAATGAATACATCAGCTTTTTTTATAATTCCACACTGCTCGAATACAGTTAATCATTTAAAATAATCTCAATGGGTAAAATAAACACTGGGAATTTGTGATAAGCAATCTTTATCCCACACAAGAAAGCTGAAAATTCTTATAGTTGTGTGTGCAATATTGCACCTGAACAAAAAACATGATTTCCCCCACATAATCTGTTGGTACATTACAGGCATCAAGATTGCTAAATGCATTTGTGACTCAAAGTATAATTATTACTTTGAGTAAAACTCTTTTACAATCCTATTTCAAAGTCTGTTAAGGAAATTATGAAGCAGAACCAAGTCCAAAAAAAGTATTGTTCTGCTGGGCATATAGAGTAGTTTGAAAAAATGTAATAGCATCTGGGTGTTAATTATTATGGACCTCAGTACGTAGTTTAATAGAAAGTGGGATATATGTGTAACGGAGTTTCCCTGGCGCAATCTCATGTTGACCCCCTTCTGTGGAAACTGACCCATGTTACATAAGGTGTAGTGTGGTGAACCTGCTGGCTTACAGAATCCCTGAGTCTCCCGCGATGGTATGGGGGATGGCATCAGGACTGGCTCGTGAGGTATAGCTGAGAGTTCATACTCACTCATGGTACAGCGCCTCCATCTCTTCCAGACCCCAAGCGTAGTAGGGAGGAGTCTCTGAAAGAGAACCTCTTTGTGCACCTTCTTCCCGAATGACTCCACAATCAGGACAGAAGCTATCTTTATCTTTGACATCCTTTATTGCAGCATACATTGGCCATCTGCCCATCATAGCAGTTGGTCTTTAGCCGCTCATCACAGGTTGTCAACCCAAAGGAAGGCTCTGGACACCACTCCTAGTTAGGGCCCTAGAAGCTGTCCTTGCTCTTCCCTTACTCCCTGGTGGAGTAAGGGGAATAGCCTGCCCACCACTCCCCAGAGGGAGGGCCACAAAACCTGCCAAAGCCTTGACAGTTTGCTGGGTCAGACCAGTCTCACTCAGGAGGGATGAGACACTAATAAATACAGGAAATGCTGTGCACTAAATAGCTCCAAAAGGCACCACCCCTGTGTCACTGTAATTGGACACAGAGCCTGATGATACTACCTTCACCAGATACTGCACAGCACAGGAGTGTGAGGGAAAACCCCATGATTACTCCTGGCAAACCTGCCCTTAACACGGATTATTGCACAGGAGGAGAAAGACATATAACCTCAAAACTACACAGGGCTACATATGTAACAAACATGTTTTCTTAGTGAAGACTTGCTTGTTGTGAAGATGAAGTACTTTTTTCACAATAAATGTGTTTATAATAGTTATACGTCAAGTAAGTGGGTCCACTGATTCTGCATCTGTTGAGACCTAGGCTGGACAGGCTACTTAATGCAGCAAAATCTCAATTGAATCCACATAGATGGATTGGAAGCTGTGTTCACTTGCATGTCATCAATGTTTGCAGTATAACGACAGTACTACATGTGACAAAGGGGTGAATGAGGCAGGTTAGTGGACCTGTGGAAGACTTGCAAACACATGCATGGGTATTTTATATTTGTTGAACAACTATATATATATATATACAGTGTTCGACAATTATATACATTTACATGCCCGGGGCGTGTGGATTTAACCCCCGGGCGAGTAAATATTGGCCCAAGCAGCACACGTGTATTTTTAAAATTTCCCGCGCTCGCGCTGCTGTTTTTCCCACGCTGGAGAAAAAAAAAAAAAAGCCAGAGGCGGGTTCATGTTGTTGGGGGAGATTACCCCGCCTCCGGCTCTCTGAGCAGTGCCCTCGCTCCTCCCCCGCCTCTCAGCAACTTTCCCTCCTCAGCTCTTCCACTCCTCCCCTTTCCGGCAGCCAGCCCCTTCTACTCCTGTCTGCCTCAGGAGCTGCAGGGCCATCTGTCACCCCCCCTCCCTCCCATCGGGCCATCTGCCCCCCCTCGCATCGGGCCATCCACCACCCCCTCCCATCAGGCCATCCACCACCCCTCCCATCGGATCATCCACTACCCCCTCCCATCGGGCCATCCACCACCACCCCCCCCCCTCACACCTATCTCTCCCGGCCTCCGTGAGAGGGGGCGTGGCCCCTTGCAGAGGCCCTCCTGCCGTGCGGAGGCCCCCGCTGCCATGTGCGACCCCCCCTGCCTTGCAGGTGAGTGTTTGTGTGTGTGAGTGACAGACTGTGTGTGTGTGAATGACAGACTGTGTGTGTGTGTGAGTGTGAGTTTGTCTGAGTGAGAGTGGTTGTCTGTGTGTCTGTGAGTGTGTCACCCTCTCTCCCTCTCCCTGTGTCTCCCTCTCCCTGTGTCACCCTCTCCCTATGTCACCCTCTCCCTGTGTAACCCTCTCCCTGTGTCACCCTCTCCCTGTGTCATCCTCTCCCTCTCCCTGTGTCACCCTCTCCCTGTGTCACCCTCCCTCTCCCTGTGTCACCCTCTCCCTCTCCCTGTGTCACCCTCTCCCTCTCCCTGTGTCACCCCTCCCTGTCCCTGTGTCACCCTCTCCCTCTCCCTGTGTCACCCTCCCCCTCTCCCTGTGTCACCCTCTCCCTCTCTCCCTCTCCCTGTGTCACCCTATCCCTCTCCCTGTGTCACCCTCTCCCTCCCTCTCCCTGTGTCACCCTCTCCCTGTGTCACCCTCTCCCTCTCCCTGTGTCACCCTCTACCTGTGTCACCCCTCCCTGTCCACGTGTCATCCTCTCCCTCTCCCTGTGTCACCCTCCCCCTCTCCCTGTCACCCTCCCTCTCCCTGTCACCCTCCCTCTCCCTGTGTCACCCTCCCTCTCCCTGTGTTACCCACCCTCTCCCTCACCCTGTGTCACCCTCTCCCTGTGTCACCCTCTCCGTGTCACCCTCCCTCTCCCTGTGTCACCATCCCTCTCCCTGTGTCACCCTCCTTCTCCCTGTGTCACCCTCCCTCTCCCTGTGTCACCCTCCCTCTCCCTGTGTCACCCTCCCTCTCCCTGTGTCACCCTCCCTCTCCCTGTGTCACCCTCTCCCTCTCCCAGTGTCACCCTCTCCCTCTCCCTGTGTCACCCTCTCCCTCTCTCCCTCTCCCTGTGTCACCCTCTCCCTCTCCCTGTGTCACCCTCTCCCTCTCTCTCCATCTCCCTGTGTCACCCTCTCCCTCTTCCTGTTTCACCCTCTCCCTCTCCCTGTGTCACCCTCTCCCTGTCCCTGTGTTACCCTCTCCCTCTCCCTGTGTCACCCTCCCCTCTCCCTGTCACCCTCCCTCTCCCTGTCACCCTCTCCCTGTCCCTGTGTCACCCTCTCCCTGTGTCACCCTCCCTCTCCCTGTGTCACCCTCTCCCTCTCCCTGTGTCACCCTCTCCCTGTGTCACCCTCTCCCTCTCTCCCTCTCCCTGTGTCACCCTATCCCTCTCCCTGTGTCACCCTCTCCCTCCCTCTCCCTGTGTCACCCTCTCCCTGTGTCACCCTCTCCCTCTCCCTGTGTCACCCTCTCCCTCTCCCTGTGTCACCCCTCCCTGTCCCCGTGTCACCCTCTCCCTCTCCCTGTGTCACCCTCCCCCTCTCCCTGTCACCCTCCCCCTCTCCCTGTCACCCTCCCTCTCCCTGTGTCACCCTCCCCCTCTCCCTGTCACCCTCCCCCTCTCCCTGTCACCCTCCCTCTCCCTGTCACCCTCCCTCTCCCTGTGTCACCCTCCCTCTCCCTGTGTTACCCACCCTCTCCCTCACCCTGTGTCACCCTCTCCCTGTGTCACCCTCTCCGTGTCACCCTCCCTCTCCCTGTGTCACCATCCCTCTCCCTGTGTCACCCTCTCCCTCTCCCAGTGTCACCCTCTCCCTCTCCCTGTGTCACCCTCTCCCTCTCTCCTCTCCCTGTTTCACCCTCTCCCTCTCCCTGTGTCACCCTCTCCCTCTCTCCTCTCCCTGTGTCACCCTCTCCCTCTCCCTGTTTCACCCTCTCCCTGTCCCTGTGTTACCCTCTCCCTCTCCCTGTGTCACCCTCCCCTCTCCCTGTCACCCTCCCTCTCCCTGTCACCCTCTCCCTGTCCCTGTGTCACCCTCTCCCTGTGTCACCCTCCCTCTCCCTGTGTCACCCTCTCCCTCTCCCTGTGTCACCCTCTCCCTCTCCCTGTGTCACCCTCTCCCTCTTCCGGTGTCACCCTCTCCCTCTCTCCCTCTCCCTGTGTCACCCTCCCTCTCCCTGTGTCACCCTCCCTATCCCTGTGTCACCCTCCCTCTCCCTGTGTCACCCTCTCCCTCTCCCTGTGTCACCCTCTCCCTCTCCCTGTGTCACCCTCTCCCTCTCTCCCTCTCCCTGTGTCACCCTCTCCTCTCCCTGTGTCACCCTCTCCCTCTCTCTCCCTCTCCCTGTGTCACCCTCTCCCTCTCCCTGTTTCACCCTCTCCCTCTCCCTGTGTCACCCTCTCCCTGTCCCTGTGTCACCCTCTCCCTCTCCCTTTGTCACCCTCCCCCTCTCCCTGTCACCCTCCCTCTCCCTGTCACCCTCTCCCTGTCCCTGTGTCACCCTCTCCCTGTGTCACCCTCTCCGTGTCACCCTCCCTCTCACTGTGTCACCCTCCCTCTCCCTGTGTCACCCTCTCTCTCTCCCTGTGTCACCCTCCCTCTCCCTGTGTCACCCTCCCTCTCCCTGTGTCACCCTCCCTCTCCCTGTGTCACCCTCTACCCCTCCCTGTGTCACCCTCTCCCTCTCTCCCTCTCCCTGTGTCACCCTCTCCCTCTCCCTGTGTCACCCTCTCCCTCTCTCTCCCTCTCCCTGTGTCACCCTCCCCCTCTCCCTGTGTCACCCTCTCCCTCTCCCTGTGTCGCCCTCTCCCTGTGTCGCCCTCTCCCTGTGTCACCCTCTCCCTCTCTCTGTCACGCTCTCCCTCTCTCTGTCACCCTCTCCCTCTCTCTGTCACACTCTTTTCTTTGCTCTCTCTGTCGCACTCTCCCTCTCTCTCTGTGTCACCCTCTCCATCTCACCCTCTCCCTGTGTCACCCTGTCCCGCTCCCTGTGTTACCCTCCTTCTCCCTCTCCATGTCACCCTTTCCCTGTGTGACCCACCCTCTCCGTCTCCCTGTGTCACCCTCTCCCTGTGTCGCCCTCTCCCTGTGTCGCCCTCTCCCTGTGTCACCCTCCCCTCTCCCTGTCACCCTCCCTCTCCCTGTCACTCTCTCCCTGTCCCTGTGTCACCCTCTCCCTGTGTCACCCTCTCTCTCTCCCTGTGTCACCCTCTCCCTCTCCCTGTGTCACCCTCTCCCTCTTCCGGTGTCACCCTCTCCCTCTCTCCCTCTCCCTGTGTCACCCTCCCTCTCCCTGTGTCACCCTCCCTATCCCTGTGTCACCCTCCCTTTCCCTGTGTCACCCTCTCCCTCTCCCTGTGTCACCCTCTCCCTCTCCCTGTGTCACCGTCTCCCTCTCTCCCTCTCCCTGTGTCACCCTCTCCCTCTCCCTGTGTCACCCTCTCCCTCTCTCTCCCTCTCCCTGTGTCACCCTCTCCCTCTCCCTGTTTCACCCTCTTCCTCTCCCTGTGTCACCCTCTCCCTGTCCCTGTGTTACCCTCTCCCTCTCCCTTTGTCACCCTCCCCCTCTCCCTGTCACCCTCCCTCTCCCTGTCACCCTCTCCCTGTCCCTGTGTCACCCTCTCCCTGTGTCACCCTCCCCCTCTCTCTGTGTCACCCTCTCCCTGTGTCACCCTCTCCGTGTCACCCTCCCTCTCCCTGTGTCACCCTCCCTCTCCCTGTGTCACCCTCTCTCTCTCCCTGTGTCACCCTCCCTCTCCCTGTGTCACCCTCCCTCTCCCTGTGTCACCCTCCCTCTCCCTGTGTCACCCTCCCTCTCCCTGTGTCACCCTCTCCCTCTCCCTGTGTCACCCTCTCCCTCTCCCTGTGTCCCCCTCTCCCTCTCTCCCTCTCCCCTTGTCACCCTCTCCCTCTCCCTGTGTCACCCTCTCCCTCTCTCTCCCTCTCCCTGTGTCACCCTCCCCCTCTCCCTGTGTCACCCTCTCCCTCTCCCTGTGTCACCCTCTCCCTCTCCCTGTGTCACCCTCTCCCTCTCCCTGTGTCCCCCTCTCCCTCTCTCCCTCTCCCTGTGTCACCCTCTCCCTCTCCCTGTGTCACCCTCTCCCTCTCTCTCCCTCTCCCTGTGTCACCCTCCCCCTCTCCCTGTGTCACCCTCTCCCTCTCCCTGTGTCAACCTCTCCCTCTCCCTGTGTCACCCTCTCCCTCCCCCTTTGTCACCCTCTCCCTGTGTCACCCTCCCTCTCCCTGTGTCACCCTCCCTCTCCCTGTGTCATCCTCTCCCTGTGTTACCCTCTCCCTCTCTCTCTGTGTCACCCTCTCCATCTCACCCTCTCCCTGTGTCACCCTGTCCCGCTCCCTGTGTTACCCTCCCTCTCCATGTCACCCTTTCCCTGTGTGACCCACCCTCTCCGTCTCCCTGTGTCACCCTCTCCCTGTGTCGCCCTCTCCCTGTGTCGCCCTCTCCCTGTGTCACCCTCTCCCTCTCTCTGTCACGCTCTCCCTCTCTCTGTCACCCTCTCCCTCTCTCTGTCACACTCTTTTCTTCGCTCTCTCTGTCGCACTCTCTTCTTCGCTCTCTGTCGCACTCTCTCTTTGTCTCTCATTCTCTCAGTGTGTGTGTCTCTCATTCTTTCTCTTTCTCTGTGTGTCTCTCTTTCTCTGTGTGTCTCTCTTTCTCTGTGTGTGTGTGTGTGTGTGTGTGTGTGTTTGGGTGTGCCGCTCTCTGTGTGTGTGTGTCTGTCTGTCTGTCTCTCTCTGTCTCTCTCTGTGAAGCGCCGACGTCCAGGCACTGGTTAAGGGGTTCAGGAAACTAGTCATTCACATCTGGCTTTTATTTCTAGATCCGACATTGACACACACACACACACAACTAATTGTAGTATAATGTAATACAATAAATACATTTATGTCATCATCATCATCATCATCATCGTCACCTTCAGCCCTTGTCGATCCACTGGTAGATGAAGGCTTCCCTAATGATCTTACAAGTACTGCTGTTGCATGCCTCTCTCCTCCATGTTACTCCAACATTCTTCCTAAATTTCATTCCCACATCCTACTCTTTGTGCAGCTCCACACACAGGAGGCATACTTTGCTGTTTTTATGCCATTGTAGTGGTTTAACCGAGTACCCATGTTAGATTAGGTGATGCGGGAAAGACCTCCCCTGGCGCATGGATTTAAGAAGAAAGAACAAGAAAAAAAAACAGTAGTGTAATATTGTCACAGATAAGGTTATGCACACAAGATTGGTTGGAATTATAATCACATTCCTATTAAACAGATCTTACGCATAGGATCCTCAGTGTGTTCTTTTTGATTTTCGTCTCAAGACCTTCTATGGATTCCGTCTCAGTATATATACACCTTATTATAAAAGAATAAGAAATGCCATAGCATAATACAGTTTAATTAAAAATATAAAAAAATGACAAGGGGCATTGTTGCACTCACAAACGTGTGTCCTGGCTTTTGTGCATGGTGAATACAAAGAGAGAGAGTACAAATCCCCCCTTGCCTCTCTGACTGGGGGGGATTGAGGGGTTGGGATCAGAACCAAACTCTTTGTTACTCAGTGGAGTAAGATGGACCTTCCCCCAACATAAGTACCCTCACTAATAACACCCCACATGGTCACTACCTCTTTTGGTGATCTGTGGGGTGGTGATCCCTTGTGTGCTCATTTAGCAGGAAACTCCAGGGGTCTCCTTAATGTCTCAGTAATGACATAATCACCCAGAGATAGAGGAACCCATGGAAGACAGAGCCCTGTGTGAGAAACCAATGCATCTTGTTAGTCTCGGGCCCTCGATACTTCAGGAGAGACGGGAGAAGCAGGATAATGTTTATAAGCATCTAAAATAGTGGCCTCCAAACTTTTCAATACGAGGGACACATCGTATATTCTAGACATTTTCGCGGGCCAAAGAAAAAAAATATCTTTATAATTTTTATATATTTATATATTAAATTAATGAATAAGTTTTATTTGGATCTTCAGCATGATATGATTTAGAACAAAAGAGAAATGTGACAATTACAAAGAAAGGATGCCATGCTTACACTGGGAAATGATATATAATGAGTAAAAATATATATATTCCATGTTGCTGTGGGCCAGTTAAAATCTTATGGGGGGCCTGATGTGGCCCCAAGGCCGTAGTTTAGAGATCCCTGATCTAAAAGACCAGGCATTTACAAGGTTTATAAACTTCAGAAGTATAGTGAACGAGTTAAAATGCCAGTAACACACTGTATATGATTGCTAAGCACACTGCAAGGGTTATTCATGAAACTGTGTTAGTGCCCCCTTTGTGGAGTGAGCACATTAACATAATTTTCGTTTAGTAGTAACTTCAGCCAAATGTAAAATTCCTACTTTATTTAGACACATCACGGAGATCCCGCCAAATAGAGTACATCGGTAATATGTGTTGCAATTACAGAAAATTTTGCAACGTGTGAACTATTTACTCTTCAAAAAGTATTTTCCTGGGAGAAACACATTCTGACATGCATCTATAATATATAGCACGAGAGCTAGTTTTTCTTTTGCTCAACATCAATGTTGTTCACAAAAGTCTGTTTCATATAATATTACCACTGGGATTTCAAAAGCTCATTTAGTACAGCTTCTGTGAAGAACTTTTATGCCCATGTTTGTGGCCTCCTTTTATCCTAATAAAAAACACAAACCACATCAGTAAATGGTAATGACATCATCCCGGTCATATGGGGATATGTCAATTTATTATTACCATTACCAGTACAATTCATCACAGAAAATTTATATAATTGCCTTGTGACGAGTTTAACTAGTACAGCTGAAGACAGTGCAACGGAAAGGAATAGTTTTTTCTATTTGTATGCATTGCTGGGTCTGTTCTTCAGTTTTGAAAAGCAGTCATTTTGTTTAACACTAACGGGTAATAATAATATTAATAATAATAATAATAATAATAATAATAATAATAATAATAATAATAATAATAATAATATGTAGGTCTTTAAAGGTTCAATGACAGTTCTTATGTGCTTTGTTACGCTACTTAATATATGTCTCTTTATGAAAAGAGTGTTGGAGGATTGGCTCAGTGAGTAAAGATGCTGACTGTATACAATGAGTGTGAATTAGGGGGACCTGGTGCAAAACCTGTTGTCAGCTCATTGTGACCTTGGGCACATCATTTTATCCTGCAGACACCCAAAACATAGATTGTAAGCTGATCTGGCCAGGGACTGTGTCGGTAAAATTCCTATGTGCTGTGTACTGCGCTCTATACTGTAATTGTGAAGCTCTTTGAGTCCCATTAGGAGAAAAATGCTATATGGATTAAAGCTATTATTATAGGTATAATAAAATCCTAATAATATTTGTAAACATTGTAACAGGGAGTTTAGGATTGATTTTATTGCTTTAGTCTCTGCCTCATTCTATTTGCTTTTCTAATTGGCCTGTATGTGTGCATAAATATGATTGTATTATCATAAGGAAAGATTTGCAATCGCTGCTCATATAGAGTCCCCATTGGAAAGATAACAAGGGAAACAATTGAGACCTTTAATAATTTCAAAATAATTGTCTGGTTATTATGTTATGTGTTTATTTACTATTTAACCCTTTAAAAATCTTTGTCATAAATTCACCTTTGTCCTGTGCCAGACTGCACCTAAGAGTTTATATACTGTAGTTATATCTCATACATACAGTACAGATTAGTGGGTTAGACAGTATGCAAATGTCATGAGCAGAACTGCCACATTAAACCTCTCAGACCAGCGACAGAGGGTGTTGTATTGACTTATTTATTCATTCCTTTGGGGGAAATCATAGTCATAATGCATTTTATTTGTATACATACAGTATTTCATTTTTAGACCTACTATGCAGATAATAGAAACACACTAAATACACACTTGTCACAATAGTGGGTTTTCCAGCCCATACATCTCATAGATTGTTCAAGTAAATTGTTACTGTATCTCATTACACTGTAGAAATATACTTTCAAGTTACTGAACTTAGTACGGATATAACATTTGTAAAATTAAAATTGCCACTTCACGTTTTTGATTTTAAAAATCTTAAAATATTGAGATGTGTGTTTTTTTCTCCATATATTTCCATATCAGTAAGACACAATAAAAACAGCTGGATTTAAGCCCTTTCCTCAGTATTTAGGTGGCATTTCCCCCTATGTATGTTGAATTGTTCTTTTTAACCACAATACATATTTTTATGGACAGTATTTGGCTTCCTTCTTTTTTCTGGGGACTACCTGTAAAACAGATTTAACATGGTTTATTCACAGTACATCAGGATATTTATAGCTGATGCAGCCCTACGATAGGCAGGTAGCTCTTTCATTTTATTATGCAATTGGGATCTTTTAGTAATAATTACTGTGGTGAGATCATTATATATTTAATAACCTTCTGTCTTTATTTAATAAAAGTTCCATTTTAATAGAGGTTTGAGTGCAGCTAAATTGGGACATTTCTTTCTTTTTTTTTTCTAAGAGCCTTTGTATTAATTGGACAAGAAATCTTAGTATTAACTATTTTCTAAACAAACCCAAAAAGTCTGTGGTGTATATTTAGCCCTATTTAATAAAGCTGCAGTTCAAGCAATAGCCTACGTGTGTTTTTTTAATAACTCAGTTCTGTACTATGAAAGAATACTTGTAGCATATTTTTTTAAATGACTCTCAATGACATTTTTAATGTATTATAATGTAACATGCATTTTTTTGTTTCTATAGACACCATTTACAAAGTCACATCCCCTTCCTCTTCTGGAACACGCTCTGGGCACCCCTTTTTGAGTCCTGCTCTCTCTCCAGCAGTTCACCAATTGTGTCTAGTGACTGACTGATCACATGATCTTCCCCATAGAACTTTGCATCTTTGGTCCTCTTCTGCTTCACTGACAGCCATTTATTGGACCCCTGAGCCGAATCTCCACCGATCGTCGATTGTGTGGATTGCATTGATGCACATATGGGGAAAATGTCAATTTAAAAAAATGGCAGCTTGTGCTGCTGTTTTATGAAGCCAAAAAGCTCAAATGTTGCTTTCTTCTACAGAGAAAGCTCCCTGTCAGCCAGAGGTACCGATAGATTTATTTTTTGCCCAGAACAAATTGGAAGAATGGGGCCCACACAAATGTTCCGAAATAATTATACTTCGGTTTACTTTTCCCCGTCCCGTCTCTTCGTTCAAAAGACACAATAGATTATGTGAATCCCTATAAATATTACAAGTGAATAACGCAAGTTATAGGACAAACTGTTTACAAAAGATTTGTAACCCTCTTGCAGACAGTGTTGACCCCTCTGTCAATGACAGGGTTAAGTCACGGGGTCTAAACTACAGTCCTCAAGACCCCTCCCAACAGGTCAGGTTTTGAGGATACAGGTGGCTTGATCAGTGGCTCAGTCTTCTGAGCCACTTGTGCTGAAGCAGGGATATCCTGAAAACCTGACCCGTTGGGAGGGTTCTTGAGGACTGTATTGAGAACCCCTGAGTAAAGATACAGTATTCCAGTCCGTTTCTTGCCCAGCCATAAATTATGTGGCTTAGCAAAGTATCAAGGAATTTGTAGCATGACCATTACCTGTTCAAGAGAAATATTTGTGAAAACGGTTGAACTTTTTTTCCCTCTGACATATTTATTGTTTCTTTTATGTTAATAGATGGCTAATTTTAATATGGGCTGTAAAATAGCAATGCAACTTACTTGACACCATTCATTTCTGTAAGTGGTATTACATTTGCACCACCCACCCCCTTGGGCTTAATGATGCAGTGCCTCCTAAGGCCAGAGTGGTTAAGTGTTTAATTTGTAGTGATTGATGGATTTAAAAAATGCAGACACCAATAAGTACAGTATTTAGGTTACACGTGCAGTAACATAGATAAAAGATTGGCGTAGCAGCATTTAGAATGACTAACAGCAATGCTATTTTAATTAAATAATCACCACTCTAGCCTCAATGTCACTGGAATTATATTTCTATTTGTTGTGTGTGTTCGTAACTAGCAAAGTGCCTGTATCAGAGGGCTAGATTCAGTAAAGGGCCTTTCAATTGCACCGTGCCAACAAAAAAAAAGCATGAGGTTACTGGTGCTAATTTGCTCACATTGATGTTATCGCTATTTCATGAATATTCTAAGGCACATTAATTTCAAAACCATGCTGAACAGCTGCAAATAAGCAAAGGAAATACTCTTCTTTATTCACTAAGCCAATATAAATAGCATCATTTGTGCAAGTTAAATAGCAACACTGCCGGCAGTAACAGAGTAATTAATTAGCATCTTAAAAGTAGTTAAACGATAACCAAACATTAAAAGCCACAATTTTAGTAGTGTTATAAAACCTGTGAGGTTACCATGGTAATCTTTAGAATGCAATGGGCTCTCGGGAGAGCTTCATTTTAACCTCCCGCACACTTTATTTTAAACGTTTACATCACCTGACCGAAACATTCGATTAAGAAAAAAAAGAAATGAAAACATCGTTGGAAAGAATAGATCTCCTACTGCTCATTTAACTGAATCCAATAAGTTTACAAATTTAAATATTACATTTAAATGAAATATTATATATATTCCGTTTCCAGTTTATTTAACAGAGCAGTGCCCCCTCTTCAATTTTTTTAACTCCCCCTTTTTTTACCTGAATGGTAACTTATATATATATAATTGTGCAGCAAATAACAATGGAAGGGAGCCTTTTGAATGAAATCAACAAGAGAATGAAGACGGGACGGAGGCATTTGTAAGAAACGACAATATTTCAAGGGAACCTATCACTGTGACTCAAGAAGAAAGTTTTCGACCAGTGTATTCTGCTCGTGCTCACGTATGGGTGTGAAACTTGGACTCTAAATGCGAAGACAATTCAGAAGCTTCAGACAACTCAAAGTGATAAGGAGAGATGTATGCTGGGTATTACTCAAGGAAACGGGAAAAAGAATGAATGGGTTAGAAACCAAACAAAAGTTTGTGTCATCATCACCCGAGTGAAGAAATTAAAATGGCAGTGGGCTGGACGTATCGCAAGAATAAATGACCATCGTGTGACAAAGATGGTACTCTACTGGATTCCAAGAGAGATGAAAATTCCAAGACGACGGCCAAAAGTAAGATGGGAGGATGAAATCAGAAACTTTGTTGGAGCAAAGTGGAGAAGAGAGGCTTGCAACCGCAGGACCTGGAAAATAATTGGGATGGCCTTCATCCAGCAGTAGCTCAACGAGGGCTGAAGAAGATGATATACTTATATCATTGATTTGATGTACAGGGATGATGGAGGAACATACAGGGTGGTAAAAAGAAGGTAGGGATTTTAGGGGCAAACTTTGCCGGGCTGGGTGCAGAGCTTGTCAGAAGGGACACTGCCCCTTGCTGGTTGAGATGTGAACGGGGATCAGGAAGTGAGGCTGCTGCGGAGGATGAGGTGGGGAGAGAACACACTGGGGAGGAGCAGAGGATCAGGAGGAGGGAGGTAACCTGCAAGGGAGGAGCTAGGAGGAAATGCAGGAAGGGTACCAAGGTATTTCCTCTGAGCCTGAAGTGTGAACAAGGTTTAGCCTCATTTTCACCTCAGAAAGGTGCAGTGAGGGCCGAAGCACAATTCGGATCATTCATAACCGTGGGAGTTTGGGTTAGGCGTGCATCTCTCATGTACATTCTCAGCAATAGCTGAAGACATTTTTTTCGCATGAATAATTCTTCATTCCTAAAAGACACATGACCTTCTCGTACTGCCACGTAGTTATTGGCCTGAGGCCTTAATGGATAGATTGATTGTAAGCCTCCTTTGTGTATGTTGAATCAGTTGACCTCATTCTACAGTAAAGCCTCATCATACTCCAGTTGCTATATCTTCTTATTTCTACTCCTTTGTTGAAAATAATGTGTTGTCTTTTCTATCAGGGATTGAACCTCAGATAACTTAGGGGAATACTTACCAGCTGGAGGAAGCAATCTGTATTTCCCCCTTGCTTGACCTTAAAGGGGAATCACCTTCTAGGACCAAATTCTACTAATGTCAAGGACATTTTTAGGGGTCTCATCAGGGTGACCGATGCCTTATTTATCCAAATCTGACACAAATATTTGTAAATAATTATTATAGTTTAGTATAATGATAGTTTTTAAGCATAGCTATTTGGGAGGGATTTTATTTCATCTGGCTACTCCCCTTAGTGTGTTATCACTGTGTTCAACAAGAGATTGCCCAGGCAAAGCCCTTTCACCTCCCCCCCCCCGGCTCCCCAAACACACACACATTTCTCACCCTCACCTTATCATTTTTGGCCCACTTGCAAGGGCAGGATGTGCTTTGGGTAAATAAAACAATTGATTGAGACTCTTCCCCATACAGAGGTCCCTAAGAAATGCAATTTGTAATCGTTTCCATAGAGGCAAATACATGCAAATCTTTGCATTTTGTATCGTTAGATTTGTTTTAGAAAATAAAAAAGATTGTTTATTAGGGCTCCTAATTGCGTGCAGAAGACATCTTAGGGCTCTCAAGGTGTTCAGCATGATCCAATATGTTTATGAAAGATAATTACTGAACATTGCTGTTAAATCGTTTAATATTTTGGGCAAACTAAAATGAATTGAATTTTTACATTGAGCTGGGATATTAACTTTAGAAGGAACCCACATACTGTGCTGATACTCCTCAAACTGTTTAGATATTTCCAATAATGTTGTCACATGGTCTATGGGGAAGTAGAAGATAAAGTATTAAGGTGTATTTACTTGCACGGCTTTTATTTTTCTTGGGTCTGCGCCAAAGGTAAGTGGCGTATATTTTAATTGTTTAGAGGAGTTTTCACAATATCAGACTTTAAGGAGAAGTTTGACTAATAGAAAATGGGGGAAAAGTGATGAAGCCAGGCGCCCAATTATGTACATCTAATTATAATACAGTATGTGTGTCTGGTAAATCCCCACTAATATCTCCTAAAATCACTAACATCTAAAATGCATCCACAACATTTTAACCGCTTTCCCCCAATTCGATTCCCTAAAAAAATATTTTGCCAAGCCACAAAGGGCTAATAATGTTCCCAAATGAATAAGCTAAGATAGACAGTGAGTCTGTGTATCCTATTTATAGTGTTGGCGTTAAGCAAATCTTGTGATTTCAGAGAATTTCACAAGTGAATATAGTAATTTTAGAGACTTTGGCAAATTAGCATTTTGAACGAAACTGCAATGAACATTAATGTAATGCTTGCGAACTACAGTATGACTCTGCTGTGCCTTTTTTCAGAATTTAAAAAGGCCACATTTTACATAATTCCTAACCCCATGTGAACATTGTGTACATCTTTAATCAAAACCACAATGAAAGAATCCGGTTTGTATATTGTATGGTTTCTATGCATATTTTACCAGCCTTACTCGTAATGTGGGGTTTTGCTAGCAAGTCCCAGCTCAGGTTCTGTTTGCTGATGATTTCTGGCCGACAAGACAAGAAAAGACTCCCACACAAAGGGTTATAATAAAAAGGATTCTTTGTACTCTGGGTAAGGGAAGTGGGTGGTTGGTGTCACACTTACATACATCAACAATTATAAGCAGGGCTAACAATTATGAACAACCCATATGGCCACAGTTGGGTTCCGCAACACTCAAGACCATTGGTCCGCTTACCAGGCCTGCATTTTATTCCAAAGTATGCTGCCATCTGGACTTCCAGGAATAGAGTGCATTACAAATATGTGGCTTTAAATGCATTGCAATAGAAGGGAAGTGGATACCCCAGGCGCTTGACCACATGAGTACCCCGAAATCCTCAACGTCTCCTTCAACATTTAGGGGGTCTCCAAACTGTGGAGTAGGTCTCATGGCGTGATCAACCTAACAGAATCTCACATACCCTTCCATACACCATCTACCTGGATCCATAGATCCGCCACTAATGCAATAGAACCCAGAGTTATAGCAATGCATGAACACTAACTAAATCTATTAAATGCCAACAGTACAATCACTGGTATCTTATGTGGCCATGTCACCCCTGGTCCCCCACTGGTTCCCTTACCTCCCGACATGGCAGCAGAGGTGCGCGGAGAGCTGTGGCTGGTGCAGGCGCTTAGTGCAGGTGCTGCTGGTGGCGGGGGCGGACTCTATGGCTAGCGGGTCGATGAAGGTTCATGGCGGCTCCCGTCGCCTCCATCCTCTTGCAGCCGCGCATGCGCAGAACGTTTCGCGCTTGCGCAGTATAAGTATGGGTTGCGGCGGCCATCTTGGCACACCCGCGCATGTGCAGAGCATCACACAGTAGCGCCATTACAGCAAGTACTCCACAAGGGAGCTACATTACCCAGCAGCCCCTGGGGCTACAAGATCACCTGGAGACACACAGCCAATAGGGCTGCAGCAATCTCCTGCTCCCTGAGATTGTCACATATGGCATGCGGAGGAGCACGCCAGTCAGAGACGGGACACAGAAGGGTAATGGTGTATGTGCAGGGTGTCTGTGGCCCCTGCACTAGCCCAGAGACCCCCTATTAGGCCCCAGCTAGGCCCCGACTCCCCTGTAGGTTGTGGCTGCTACAGGGGCAGGCCCTTAGAGAGGGACACTGCCCCTTTATCTGATTTAGTGTCAGGGACACAGCAAAGGACGCTGCAGATGCATCCGGCAGTCTGGGACCAGATGAAAAAAGCATAAAGTTACTGTTAAGGTGGGACCCTCCAGCTGAATACCACCCGACTTGGAGGTGGACTCATCACTGACGGTGACGGTGTGGGACCGGCAGCCCCTTGTCTTCCGTTGGCGTTACTTTGTGTTGGAGCACCCAGCAGGTATACCCAAACTACAAGTGAACCAACTTTAACACTATTGTGGGCAGCGCTGTCGCACACACTTGGGGTGGGAGAGCCTATTGTGGGCTGGACACTGGGACACTGATGCCCCTGCACCCAAGTACTGTGGAAATACTGTGTACTATATGTCTTGTAAGGTGTTGTTGCATATTAAATGTGTGTTCTATGTCTGTGCCTAGTAAATACCATTATACTATACTCTGATGTGTGTTACTGGGTATATTGTCCTGTGACGGGGTTATCCAGTATAGCTAGGATTCCTCACAGGTGCCCCATGGACTGTTAAAATACATTTGCTTGAATTGGCAAAAAGATGTATTGGGGAATAGCACTGCTTACTAAATATAGGCCTTCATCTGTAGGGCACCCCTACAAATAGATCTGCAACCTAGATTTCTGAGGTGCTCCACTTCTCGAGTTTTAGCATAGCTGGACCTACAACTGTGCTATACCACTATTATTCTACAGTGCAAAGAGCATTATCTGTATTCTATATAGGTAAGAAAAATCAAGACCAAAAGGAATAGGAAAGACGAGACCCTAACGCAACCGTCTCTGCTCACACACTTGTCCCTGAAAAGGGATATTATACATAAGTATTTATTATTTTGTCAGTCTAAGAAATGTAATACTGAATTACGAAAATTTTTCAAAAAATTTCCCGATTTGTTTTTTTCTTTTAACTAAAGAAAAATAATATTCCTAATATTACGTCTACAGAAATAATTTGTTTATTTAGCTGCTGATGCTGCTGAAAAATTGAGTTCTTGAAGAAGAAAAAAAAAGAACTCAATGGTGTAAGATCTTTTAGCAATACAAAATAAAATGTCACACACCAAGTTTACAGGTCATATTTACCACTTTGATAGTTATGTCTTATCTAAAATGTAGTTTTTTTTGTTTTGTTTTTTAAATATGAGACATTCTGTACCTTACTTTTCTAACATTTATCAAGGAAAATAACTGGTTATGTCGTAAATGTTCAGAACCTCCTAGAATCACATTGATCAATAATATTGACATGTTTAAGGTATTCATTAATAAGGCCTTTTTTTTTTTTTACCAAGTGGTATCCTTCCATAAAACAATGTTGAACCCATACATATAAATGGTCCATAACTGTCTACTGGTGCTGGAAGGTATCTTATGGAATAGCATCATTTAATTAATATGGGCCTAAATCTTGATGATTGGCACATTTTTTGTTGTTGTTGTTTTTTATTTTTTAACCAAAAATAAGACACCAATAAGGATGGTTAAATAATTATTTAATATTAGCTGTAAACATGTAGAGCTGAGACATGGGGAGGGTGGAGCAGCATTGATTTTCTCTAGCTTCTCACTTTTTTGTGCACAGGAAAAGCCCATCTCTTTGTTCCCACTTTATTAGCTCTCTAACAGGGGCCGTGTGGGCAGAGTTTCAGTAAACACCAGATATGGGTGAATTTGGAGGAAGAGGGAACTCAATCTGAGTCCCAGATCATTGTTTTTGTTCAGTTGGGAGAAACCTCAAGATTGGCGATGTCCAACCGTTCAACCTCACAATGTTCACTGCTTCCCTGCACATTAAGATATGAACGTTTTTGTGATCACATGTTCCCGCTTTAAAATAAAACCCAAAAGATTTTTGGAGGAAAAACCAGAGAACCGGGAAAAATCAAAGGAAAAAACAAAACCATGTGTCTAGTAAACTTTGATTGATAAGCACTCCCCTTACTGGCTGAGCCCCTATGTGTGAACCTATGGGTGACCATATTTGTAAAGGGAAAAAAACAGGACAAATGTCACGCATATGTGGTCGGTGTTTGCCGGTCGCTCATGCTCATGCACGATCGGAGCTTGCCAGTTGTGCATGCGCATGAGCAACTGAAAAATGCTGATTTCACATGCGCAGTCAGCAAACATGGATCGAAAGAGCAGCCGGCAAGTGCGATCGGAATTTAAAAAACAAGACAACACCCTAAAAATCCGGTAGAGAGCCCTAAAAAACGGGACTGTCCCGGCTAAACTGGGACATCTGATCCTCCTTCCTATGTGAAAAACAATCACAGAACCAGTGAAAAATTATTAACTTAACAATTAAAGTGGTGCCTCCGTCAACCACATAATCGCCTGGAGCAGTAAACGTGATCCTTTAATTCCCCTTCTGGCTTCCCATTAAATTTCAGATCACCTACAAAGTTCTCCCCCTTGCCATTAAGGCTCTCCACTCCTCTGATCCTACCTAAATATCAGCAATGCCCCTGCTCCTCTCCTGCGCTCTACCCATAACTGTCTCCTCTCCACTCATTTCACTTCTACTGCTCTTTCACACCTTAAACATTTTTCCCTTACTACCGCTTACCACTTTAACTCCCCACCTTTAAGTCAAACCTTTAAACCTACCTCTTAAATGAAACATTTCAATAGCCTAGACGCATGGCTACTGCCGCACACCCACAGTCGCTCCTATCAACCATTGTGGCCAAGCACTGCCATCTACTGCCCTTATTCCCTCACCGGCTATCTCCCAACATACCACGTAGATTGTAAGCTCTCCGAGGCAGGGCTTTTCTCTCATATTTTCTCATTTTGTTTGTTGCACTTTTATTGTTATAGTTCCATGTACTGTATTGTCTCTTCTGCAAAATGGTACGAACACTGTGGGCACTATATAAATATATATATATATATATATATATATATATATATATATGTAGCCCCGGTCCCCGGCGGCTCCTAGAGACCCCCCTCCTTTGTGGTAGCGTGGTCGCGGGTGCCGCCAGAGCCGCCGGCTGCTTCCAAAGGTGGGGCCGGAGCAGGGAGTGTTGTGAGCCTTAGGAGGCTCTGCGGCATACCCGGCTAGCAGGGGCCGCCATTGTGGTTGCGCGTGCATGCGGCGTGATCGCGCATGTGCGGATGAGGCCAGGGAGTTGCAGCGGCCATTGAGGGGTTGCACATGTGCAGTGGAATTGCGCACGTGGCCCAACTATAGGAATAGCCTCCACGGGACTACAGTTCCCAGGAGGCTAAGGGGGGAAGGTACCAGGTTACCCAGAGTAGCCAATAGGGCAAGAGGATTGCCCTGCAGGGAAAAGAGAGACATTTCGCGGGGATTTGAGGAGAGGAGCAGTTGGCGGCAGGAGAAGCTAGGGGATGGAGGTAGGGTGCAGGAGTCAGTGACTCCCTGCATTAGGCCAGCAGCCCCCAAGGCCCCAGCTAGCCCTGAGTCACCCAGTAGTGTGAGTTGTGTCAGAGACAGCCCCCAGGTTATGGGACCCTGTCCCTTACTATCCAGAGTCAGTTAGGGACCCAGCAGACGCTGCGAGTCCATCCAGAGGTTTGGGCTCAGATCTTCGCTGTTGCTGCAGCAGCCATCCGGGTGGGATCACCCCGGACGGTAGTTCCTGTACAGAGCCGACATCAGGATCCTTTGTGAAGTTCCTTGGCAGGCCCGGGCACCGGAGTGCCCGGCAGGTAATTAACAAGTGCACCAACAAGTCATATCATATTCACACGGGACATAGTGGCTGCGCAGTCACACATATCTATTTCACTTGAGGCTGGGGTAATACTGTGTGGGGTTACTGGACACTGGGTGGGATCATCTGGTGGAGGTGGAGGTGGAGGTAGCGTCCTGCAAGACGCAGTAGTTATTGTCTCCTCTAGGGAGGGACACCTGTTGATTATATGCAAAAGTACGGTTCCTATGCTCACAAGTAAAGTAATTGGATGTTTTTCATACTGTGTGTGGAGTGATATATATAGTGTCCTGCGAGGAACCACTCCCCCTCTGTGGGAGCCATCGCAGGTGGAGGCGCTGCACCAAGTACGAGGTTATCCATATTGTCATACGTGCCCCAGGCTCTCCGTGGCGGAGGCTTAGGCCTTCTGCGAGCCTAACAGGTAAAGCACCACACTGGGTAATACATATAGAACCCCTCACCTACACCCTATCTGCGATTGGGGGGGGAATATATATATATGTGTGTGTATATATATATATATATATATATATATATATATATATATATATATATATATATATATAAAAAAAACAAAAAAGTGTGGCGCCAAAAAATAAAAATATAACTGTGATAATTTAAAATAATTATAACTATAATTATTAAATAAAAAGTTGTGTAAAGTAAATATTGTTTGAAAATATTAGTATATCTCTTCAACTAATGTGACCTAAGTGCATTCTATTATAACACAACCAATAAAAGTAAACAAAACAGTGCATAAACGTGCTAAAAAAAGAGAAAAAGAAAGACACAAAAAATCAAAAAAAACTCCAACCAGTCCTTCAATAATTAGTCCATAATGATGAGGTTTCTGATGTTGAAAGGGGTCTTTAGGCTGCTCTCACATGGGGTAAACCAACTCCACAGATATCTACAGACAGAAAAAGAGAGAGAGCGCACGCCCCATAGCATAATACTGCATAAAATTTATTAAAACAAGGAAAGGGATGGGGGGTGGGGGGGGTAGGAATCGCACTTACAGGATGCAAATAGTTAAAAGACAATTTGTGATAATATCACCACCATCCGGTTCTGGATACTGGAACACGTCTCCGTGGACTCCTTCAGGGCTGCCAGACACGATAACCAGAGACCAGATGATGAAGGCTCCGTTCGCTCTCTGCACAGAGTCCAAAGCTCCAGCTCACACTTTCAATGGCCGCCGATCGTATTCGGCGCTTGGTATAGGCTGCTGAGAGGGTACTGAGAGCGCGATCACGTCATCACGACGACGCCGCGCACGCGCAGCAGCCTATACCAAGCGCGGGAATACGATCGGCGGCCATTGAAAGTGTGAGCTGGAGCTTTGGACTCTGTGCAGAGAGCGAACGGAGCCTTCATCATCTGGTCTCTGGTTATCGTGTCTGGCAGCCCTGAAGGAGTCCACGGAGACGTGTTCCAGTATCCAGAACCGGATGGTGGTGATATTATCACAAATTGTCTTTTAACTATTTGCATCCTGTAAGTGCGATTCCTACCCCCCCCCCACCCCCATCCCTTTCCTTGTTTTAATAAATTTTATGCAGTATTATGCTATGGGGCGTGCGCTCTCTCTCTTTTTCTGTCTATATATATAAATATATACACACACACACACACACACACACATATATATATATATATATATATATATATATATATATATATATATATATATATATATATATGTATACACACACATAAATATATATCTCCCCCTAGAAAAAGAGCATTTAATGTACGTCATAGGGCCCCTTGTGTGTCGGCCCTTGTGGCATGCAGAATAAGTTCTGGTGCTCTCAATAAAGGCAATTATTGTGTGATAAAAAATAAATTAGGAGTGGCAAACTAACATGAATTGCACCTTTACAGTGACCTGGGATATAAATTGTCAAAGGAAACCCTATACTGCAAAATCCCATCAGTCCTCAAACAAGAAGATAAATTATGCACTAACCTTTTCCAAATAAGTAATGAATCATAGAACAGTGTCAGGATACAAGTGACGCATATCACATGTATCAGAGCAGCAGCTCAATCTGCTCTGGAATAACATCCTTTCACTTCTCAGCGTGCATGTTAGCCCTTAGCTGCAGTTCCAGTAATTGACATCGTTGCCCAATGCTAGGAAACAAACTCTCAAACTATTCTCATTAGACATCCCCCTGGTTTCCTATTCTGTTATTGTAAAACCCAGAGACTGAACCTCGTACCAGCGTGGCTCTGTTTTTAATTAGTTCTGGATGGCACCGGGCTCCAAGCCAAGGAAAAAATGAACTTCCTGTGATTGAGGCTGGTTGCTCAGTAGGCAGCTTCCTTCTTGCAGAGATTGTTTCCAAAACATTGTATCAAAAACGGCTTCTAACAAAAATGATAGAACGTTTTACTGCTCTTTGATTATTTTAGCACAATAGTTGAGATTTCTCATTTTGTAGAAATGTAATAAAAAGTCTAAAATACACTAGTGCAAAACTAGTACAATACTCAAATAAAACCTGAGGTATCAATGAAGAATGGGTTACTATTGTTTTATTAATAAAACTGATGCTGTTTTATGCCACAGTTCTGCACAAATTTGGCATCAGGATATATCGGCATTTGGCATGTAGACAAAATGTGATTTGTACATATTCTATCAATGCTATCTATAATTATGACAACCTTAACCACTCACAGTCATCATCCACCTCAAGTCTGCATCTGCATTTTATTTTCCTTCTAGACAAAGTAACAGCACAATATTTTACAAATAATATATACTATGGGGGTTATTCATTAAATTGTTGTAGTGCGGATTGGGGTGCTATACCATGGAACCTCGCTATGGTTTGAATGGGAGTTTCCTTGCAATAGTGTCCTGATCGGAAGTTTCACAGTTTAATGTATTGGTCCCAAGGACCCTATCATGGGTTAAGGCTGCCAGAGTAGGCTAATTGAAATAAAACTAGAGCTTAAATAAACCATTTGCATAAAAATATCAATCCAGTCAGCTTGGATCAAAATCCTCTGAATCTAAACATAACAGTATCCTAACACAGAGTATAGGTTGGATTCAAATAGGTATACAGCAAACAAAAATTGTCTCATTGAAACATTTGATTTATTTATAAATGAAAGAATTTGTTTTGTTTTTTTTAATGTCTCATATCAATGCCTTGACATTACCATTTTGCTGTCCTTATGATGTACCTGGCAGATTAAATATGGGCAATTATGGGCTGCACCAAAAGAGAACCAATCACCATCATCATACAGGTGCGCCGACAAGTATTCTAAAATCTGCCTTGGAAAATCTGGGGCTATCACCAACAAGACCCAGGTACATGCTGGGTACATGCTGCAACATTTCAGTTACATTTCTGCAGAGGCCCATAATGGCCCATCGGATTAATACAGCAGGTGTCCCTGCCAGACCCATTCAGTTTGAATGAGACTGCCAGGCGCCCCCGCTTTTAATCCGTTGGGTCATTAGTCTGTCTGCAGAAATGTCACTGAAATGTGCCCAGCATTTACCCAGGATTTACCCAGCATGTACCTGCGTCTTGTTGGGGATTGCCCCAGATTTGTTTTAGAATACTCGTCGGCACTACAGTAAATTAAATGAGGCCATATATTTGTACATAGTATAATATGCCGCGTAAAAATTATGTATTTAATATGATGAGATCTATACAAATGTCTTACAATGTAAATGAGATAAAGAATAAAAGTTAAAACCCATTTTATGTTGATGTATCAGTCTTGAAAAGTCTGTGAAGTCCTAATGTGTTGATGTTATTGAAGATAGTTATGCTCCTTACCTGTATGTGCTAAAAAATCTTCCTTTAATGGTGTATTTTAAAGATGCTGTTCTTAGTCACCCCACTTATCAGTATTGATTTTTAATCTTTCATAATTAAGGATACATTTCTGTTCAGTTAATCCCAAGTATTGTATAGTGTTGCCCAAAAAATACTTGTTTTTTTACACAAACCATGTGGAAGTAATCTCCAAGCATTGGACTAGGCAGATGCATACCTTTAATTTATCATTAGAGATGGACAAACTGGTCCACATCCATTTCCTGGATTGTTTGGCCCAAATCGGTTCCCCCCCAACAAAATCCATCTGTGGATTGGGTATTTAAAACTCCAAGTGGATCCGCCATTGTATACAATATGGATGGATTTAATAGAATCCGAACTCGGATTCCACATTGAATCCCAAATACATTGCCAGATTGTTAAAAATCCACACTCAAAATAATATATGAGAGAGACATCTTTTTTTCTAGACTGCAGCTGTAAAGGTTATGCTAACCCAGCTGATGGGTAGCATCACTGTCACATCATACATTTTGTTGTGAGCTACTCACTGCTCACACATGTAACTAATCTAGCTATTATTATATCTCACAGGTATCTCGGGTGTTCCATGGAAGTGGCAGTGGTCTGCTTTTAAATTAAGTCATGGGGAGGGAGCATACTATAGGGAGCATACTACAGGTATGAAGACTCATTTGGTGCTACATGACGGATATGCACAAAGGTGGCTATGGTATACCAGAACAAGTCACTGTACCATCTGCAAGATTGCCAGACACATACTGAATTTAAATACTTTATTTTAAAATAAATAAATAAAACTCTACAAACTGCAAAAAATTATTTTGCTGGATCCCACTGTGCACAAAGTGTTATTGGGTTGACATGTATAAAGCACCTTATGAAGAATAAGGTATGGTTTCAGACCCAACAGGGTCAGAAGTTGAACCCACACAACCGCTGTTATTCAGGACAACAGCTCTAGCAGTGTGAGCTAAACCAGCTGATGGCTAGCAGTAATGAGGTCGTGAATCTCACTATATCAGGGTCTCTCTCTTCAGTCACTTGCTCCGAATTCAGTCATGCATGCGCTAGCTCACTAAGAAAGACTCTGACACAAAGTTCAGCTTCAATCTCAGTACATGCGTTATCCCAGGGGTAACACAGGAACTGCTGCTTTATTGAGTACACAACATAGTTTATATAGCTCATAGCGGGGAGGGGCATGGGAGGGGTTAAATCATATGTATCTTTATTCCAGGACACGCTGTCTTCCTTGATTGGTTAAGTCATACATTCTCCCGGGCTCATGCAGCCCTCGTGCATAGCTGCGTCATCAGTTCATGGTTTAATCATCTGGTCATGTGTTTACCTGGATATCTGAGACAAAGTTCGGGCGTATAACATAACAAAAGAAGAAATATATATTCACACACATTTCTACCTTCACAATCCCCCCTTGAATAGATATTTCTGACTTGCCTAAGGGAGTAAGGCTGTCTTGCGATGGGGAAAAAGGAATGGGATACTTCACTCGATTACTGGCACAGGATATCTCTAATAGACTCCTGTACCTTCCATCGAGACTTAACACACCGCAAGAGTCCCTTCCCTTCCGTATAGCCTTAATAGTCTACAGCAATGAATTACAAATAAAATGAGGAGTCCTAGAAGGACTGTGGGTAGGCATATCTTTGTGAATTTTGGAGCTAAGCAGAATTTCCAATTCACTTCCGGTGTTTATCATCATGTCGACACCACCAACTTTGAGCATCAGTTTGCGATAGAGAGGAATAAGGCAACAGAGAATAAGAATACCAAATATAAAAATACATAAAATAACTAGGCCGATCGTGGTAAGAATCGATTTCCATCCTCCCGCCCAATCTGCTATCCAATTGGCCCAACTGGTATCTACTCCTGCATTCCTCTTTACCTCTAAAGCTAGGTCCTTAATTTGATTGAGTGCCTTGACTGTTTTACCGTCAATTGCCGAATTTTCAGGGATATAAGTACAACATTCTTCACCAAACATGGAACATACACCACCCTTTTCTGCTAAAATCATATCGATAGCCATCCTATTCTGGAGGGTCATCCGGGTGTTGGGCCCTAGTTCTTCAATAATACCCTGAAACGCATCCCTACTAAAATTTATAAACCTCTGCTGATTGTAATACAAATAGTTAATCCAGTCAACATTTTTATTAATTTGTACTTGTGGGATGATTGATATAAATCCAGCGGAAATTTGGTCTAGGGCCTTGAATTCATCAGGGACCCCCCTTGGAACTCCTATGGCATCTCTATATACCATCCCATCGTTCTGTAAATCTGTCTTTATATCTCTTTTGTATCGTGAAAAAGACAGAGGCCTCCTAGATAGATATTGTTCCTCAGGTTCCCAGGGAAGTATTCTGAAAGGCATTATTAGTTTTACTAAAGTACACTGCCCCTGCCATTGGGGGGGCAAGATGTTACGAAGTATACCGTTTCCACACAACCAATATACATCTAACATATGAAGGGTGTGGTTCTGGAGTTTGTCGGAGTCCAATGAGGAGTTTGTAATACAAAAACCTGGAGCAAACCTTCCTAGTTTTACGCCAGTACTGCGTTTACCATTGAAACAGGTATAGTTTCCATTGTGGATGAATACTTCTCTTGGGGGTTTGACACTGATCTTAACGGACACTAGATGGCCTAATTCTGGACATTTGGAAACGCTACCATTACTTAACAGAGATATTAGACATAAAGTTTCATTGCCTGGGAGGACAAGAGGGACTGTGGTCAGATGGGTGTTGGCGGCAGCGCAAGCTATACAACTAACATTCTGACCTGAACTCTTCACCGTATACTTTACCCATTCTAACCACATATTTTTCCTTACATCAGTTTGTGTCTCAATTTGGAACACATCTTCCCATGTTAGATTGGGAATGGGCAATACTTCCTGTATTTTGGCATCAAATTTTTCTTTATTATGTTTGGGAGCCCCGGTGGGTTGTATCGGCCTATTCTTAATATCTCTAAACAATAGGTGTCCCATCTGTCCATGTAATGTACCTCCGTACATCCCTAACACATACAGCCCCATATCGTCCTCCGATGGATTCTCGAGCTGTAGATAGAAAGGGAGACATATAGGTGGGGTGCTAGCTTGGCAGGTGGTAGGACTCCAAACACCCTTACCTAAAATCAGTCTGGTCAGGAGGGATTTCCCATTCTTATCTTTCCTGTTTTTCCCCTCAGATGGCTGATAGGCCCAATCCTCATCCCCAGTGTTCCATCCTACATTAGACCATTTGCCGCACCATTTATTGTCACCGAAAGTGACACAGAGATACAGTTGTCCCTGCTGCCAATACCCTGGGTTAGGATATAACTTGAAATATTCGCAATCCGCAACTTTACAGAAATCAGTAGTAAATGTCTGTAAGGACAGTGAAGAGTTGACCCAAAAGGTCACTGTTTTTACCTCTACCCCTAAACTTAAAACTATAAGCAAAAGGATATACATCATGGAGCTTCAATTGGGGATTTCTTGCAATGGGAAGCGTGTATCCAGGGTCCTCTCCCTTCAAGTTTTACCGCGGTAGGGGTGATCAGCAGGACACGATATGGACCGTCGAATCTGGGCTCCAGACAGTCTGATCTTACGTGTCGTTTGAGATATACACTGTCGCCTGGCTTGAAAGGATGGACTGTTTCTCCTGAGGATTCTGGAAGAGAAGCGGACACTAAAGAACGAGAGTTAGACAATTCTTGACCCAATAAAATTACAAATTGCACCAATTTATCCTGATTCTTTTGTAATTCCTGGCTGTCTATCTCTGGTATCCTAGGGGGTGACCCGAATAAAACCTCGAAGGGGGTGAGACCATGTTTCGCCTGAGGAGTGTGTCTAACATGGTATAGCGCTATGGGCAGTAGTTCTGGCCAGGGGACAGGGTGGTCCTGGCTCATTTTTAACAGTTTGGTCTTCAGTGTGCCGTTCATCCTTTCTACCTTTCCCGAACTTTGCGGATGGTATGGGGTGTGCAGTCCTTGGTGGGCTCCCAGCATAAACCAGAGTTCGGAGAAAACATTAGCAACAAAAGCTGGTCCCTGATCACTTTCTATCACTTCCGGTATTCCAAATCTGCAAGCTACCTCTATGAGCATCTTCTTGGCTGTCACCTTGGCTGTCATATTCTTGACTGGGTAAGCTTCGGGCCATCCTGAAAACATATCCACCACTACCAGCACGTACTCGTATCCTCCAGCCGGGGGCATATGTATATGGTCCACCTGAATTCTTTGCCACGGATATTCTGGTTTGGCGAGGTGTTGAATGGGTACTGCTTGGGTGCGACTGGGATTACATGTCTGGCAAACTTGGCAAGCTTGGTTATACGTAGCTAACGTGGTACTGATTCCTGGTGCGTGATAGAACTTTCTGATATAGGCAAAGGCTTGGTTCTTTCCTCTGTGCGTCGCTCCGTGTGCCCATGTCGCTACTGCTGGGTACATTCGTCTGGGGAGGCAATATACATCATCCTTTTTCCATAGACCTGTTCCTTTCTCGATGCTCGCCCCATCTTTCTTCCATTGCTTTTTCTCTTCTGGTAACGCTTTTGACTGTTCCTGTAGTAGCTTGGTAATTGGAGGTCGAATTGCAAGCGTAAACGGGACATCATCAATTTCTATTCCTGCTTCTCTGTCTTGTTCTTTCTTTTTCACTTGTGCCCTTGTGCTCACCATGGTTACTGCGGTAGCCTCTGTCGACAGCCATCTCTCCGACACAGATCCCAAGGCTGCTTCTTTGGCTGCCTGGTCGGCCAGTTGATTACCTCTGGCTTCCTTGCTGTCTACTTTCCCATGTGCCTTTACTTTGAGGACTGCCACCTGGACGGGTAGTGCCATAGCTCTCATCAGATCCTGGATAAGGTCAGCATGCTTCACTGGGGTTCCAGAAGATGTTATAAATCCTCTATTCTGCCATATTGTGCCGAAGTCATGGGCAATACCGAAAGCATAACGCGAGTCCGTTCTTATATTCACTTTCTTGCCTTTTGCCATTTCTAGTGCCATTTGTAGGGCCACTAGTTCTGCCTCCTGGGCTGATCTTCCAGGTGGTAATGCCTCAGCATGGAGAATTTCGGTTTCTGTGGTAACCGCGAAACCGGTGTGGAACCGACCGTGTTCGTCTGCATATCTGGATCCGTCAGTCCATAGTTCCCAGTCAGCATCTGGTAGTGGGCTTGTCGACATATTGGGAGGCTCTGACGTATCCTGCTGTAGGGTGAGTAGGCAATCGTGAGGGGACGTCTCTTGCACTTCATCTGTACTGCCATCAACTCCCCCCTTTGGGATATGTGGCAGAAGAGATGCTGGATTAATCGTGGTACAGCGTTGGAACGAGACGTATGAAGGCAGGAGCAGAGAGCATTGAAGTCTAAGGTGCCGTTGGTGGGTAAGATGTCGGGGCAGCGTCAAGGAGAGGACTGCGGCCAGGTCGTGGGGTGCCATGATAGTAACATCGTGTCCTAATGTAATATCAGCAACTTTGTCGAGCAATAATTGAGCAGCATGGGCCGCTTTGAGACAGCTGGGAGAAGTCCGGGCAACAGGATCCAGACGGGCAGAATAGTATCCCACAGGTCGTTGTCTATCTCTGTGAGCCTGGGAGAGAACACCTGAGGCGTGGCCATCTTGTTCTGATACATAAAGATGGAAAGGCTTGGAGTAATCCGGAAGACCTAGAGCCGGGGCGGTAGATATTGATTCCTTCAAGGCAGCGAAACACTGTTGGTACAACTGATAGGTTTCAGTATCAGCTACATCTTCCTCTTTGGGGCCTGTTTTCAAGGCATCATATAGGGGTTGCATATTTCTTGATGCATCTGGGATCCATTGTCGGCAATATGTGATCAATCCGAGGAACATTTGTAGTTCGTGAATGGTGGACGGGTATTTTACTAACGAGATAGCCTGTTTCCTCTCATCTGTCAGGTGCTTGATGCCTTGTGAAATACAATGGCCTAGGAAGACAACACGAGGTAGACACCACTGTAGCTTGGATTTGGAAACTTTGCATCTGATCGTATAGAGATATTGGAGCAGAGAGATGGAGAGATCTTCGAGGTCTTGGAAAGTAGTAGGCCCGCAGAGTAGAAGGTCGTCCACGTATTGGAGAAGTGTGGCTTCTGGGTGTGCGGATACCCATGGGGAAAGGGACAACTTTAAAGCTTGGGAGAACTGATTGGGACTGTTCTGAGCACCTTGGGGTATTCTGGTCCATGTCAGTTGTGCCCCTTGAAACGTAAATGCGAACAGGAATTGGCATTCCTCCTGGAGGGGGACACTAAAGAAAGCATTTGCCAGGTCGATTACCGTAAAGAGACCTGCTTCAGGCGGGACACCGCTGAGAAGGGTATTGGGATTCGGGACCACTGGAGTTTCCATGATAGTGGCCGCATTTATAGCTCGAAGGTCTTGTACCAGCCGGTACTTTTCAGGTTGGCCTTTCACAGTCTTCTTTTTAACCGGAAACAAAGGAGTGTTGCAAGGGGATGTGCAGTATTTCAGAACTCCTTTCTGTAGATATGCCTGAATCTGGATTTTTAGACTGGTTTCCTGAGCAGCTTTTAACGGATATTGGGGGACCCGTGGAAAGGGGAGTCCTGGCTTCAGTTGCACAACCACTGGGGGGACTGGGAGAAGACCAACATCTTCAGGTCCCACAGACCATAGTTCTGGGGGAATAAAACACTCTATATGTTCGGGAAATCCCATCTCACGTAGTGCCAGATCTTGCATCATCATTAGTGGCAAGGCTTTGATGGTGCAAATATCCGCGGGCCCCGTGTCGTCCCCATCTGGACGGTGAAGGGTAAGCTGCATTCCGTCTGCATCATAGCAGATATTGGCCCGTAGTCGTTGGAGAATGTCCGATCCCAAAAGATTGATGGGGCAGGTTGAAGAAACTAAAAATCGTGCGACCACATCCGAAAAGGGGCCGAGGGGTACTGGGATGGTCAGTCGGCTTTCTCTTTGCACTCCCTCCACGCCAACAGATGACATCCAGTCTGGGGATAATTCTATAGTGGGGGGAAGGAACCTTTTTGAAATAACTGATGTGGACGCCCCCGAGTCCACCAGGAAATCTAGAGGGACATTGTTTACTGCGAGAGTAACTTTCCCGCATACAGCAGTATGTCCCACTGCTGCCATGGTGGTCCCGGATTGTCCTTCCTTTCAGGACCGAGGAGGTAGCCCGTCTTGTTGTTGTTCTTGTCGTGGCTTTCTGCATTCACGTCTCACGTGTCCAACTATACCACAGTTCCAGCAGATGGGTCCTCCCTGGCCACGGCCATTTTGTCTTCTATCCTGTCGCTGTCCGCCATAGTTGCCACCATATGAATTTAACCCTTGTTGGGGAGGCTGGGGGTAGTAAGGAGCATATGCCGGGGCAGGGGGAGGGTATGGGTACGGTGTGGGGTATTGCGGGTAGACCGGTGGTGGTTGTTGTGGGTAGGGAGCGGGGTTGGGGGGGTTCGGGGTACATCCCGATGGTGGAGGAGGGAGGTACTGAGGTCCTGTGGGAGGTGCTCCAGGAAGGGAGGGGCATAGCACAGCGCCTGCGCCTTCGTTATCTTGCATCATTAACGCGAGGGCCTTCTTTTTCCCTTTCTCCTTCACTTCCTTTGCTTGGGAGCGTGCAAAACCTTTGGCCACCAACACAGCATCTTGTAGAGTGCCTCCTATGCAGTCTGGACGAATCGACAGAATCTTTTCCCTTAGGTCTTCGTTTAACCCTTCCACAAAGGCTTTGGTCAGAATCAGCCGGTGAGCTTTGTGCTGGTGGATGAATCCCAGATCTTCGAATTGTATCTGGCATCGGGAAGCATATTGTTCCACTGATTCCCCATCGTTCTGGGTGATGTCCTGAAGGGACCCTTGTAACTCTGTTAGGGCTTCTTGAGCCCACAGTTTGAGTTGCTGGCAATAGGTCAGTCCTGAAGCATAAGTGTCAAGCGCTGGGGCCTGACTGGAGTCAAAAGCGGGGGCCATCAGTGGTAGAAAACTATCGGAGGCCCTAATTTCAGTCAGCGAGCTTAAATCGGACCAGGAGCAGCCATACGTCTTCCGTATCTGTTCCATTCTTCTGTAGAATGGCATAGGTTGTTTTTCCGGATCGGGAAGATTCGCTACTAGGGTAGACACTTGTGTGGGAGTGAACGTAACATACTGAAGACCAAGCTTTGTGACATTGCGGGGCGTGTTGTCTGTCATAGCGGAATGCTGGTTTTCCGCCACCGACTCCAGCTTAATAGCGGGCTTTACCCGGGCGTGGTAGGCCTGAGACTCGGGGAGGGAGGGCACTGCCGAAGGCACTATATTGTCTCTGCGCGGATCTTTGGCCTGTAACGCGGCCAACATAACCGACACTCTTTCTGCCTGATCCGTAACTATTCTTATCTCGGTAAGTTGGGTGGGCCTAATGTCTATGAACTCACGTATAGTGGCTATAATAATTCTGACTGCTGATTCTAATGGGTACTTGTATAACCCGGTTGACACCAGTGGAAAAGCTACGGTTGTAATACCCTCATCAACGCAAGCCTGATCTGATAGATAAGTGAGGGTGTTCCAAATTCCATTTTGCAATTGCTCCGCACATATGGGTTCAAACTCCCGGTCGTATCGGGGCCCTACAACATGTATAATACGATTAATAGGTATATCACCCGGGCCGGTAATAGCGATTTCCCCGGGTCCTATTGGGCCCGAACTAGCAATGAGATCATTACTATTTTTCTGCAAAGAGGGCCCTGCCGCTTGGGAAATTGCCTTTGCTAAACCCCCCTTGTGTTGGAGTTCTGAGTTTGCTGCATTAACTATCACATCTACCCTTGCGGTGGTGATATCCCCGACACCTACACTGATAGTTACTTGGTGTCCCTGTGGATTAACATATACTTTGGATGCGGCCGGAAACCAATTTTCTGGCACTTGGGGCCTGCTAGGTAAGGGCGGGGGTTTAGTCGAAAGTATTGATTTAGGTTTAGCACTCGGGAGTGGTGGAGGCCGGGAAGGGATTCGTGGTGTAGAAGCGAGCGGCGGTACAGGTGCCAAATTATGGGTTGGCCCTGCCTGGTCTTCCCACTCTGATAGTTCGTCAGGGGCTGTGGCCCGTCGTACTTTTGCGAGTACTTCGAGGGCTTCTGGAGTCTGAAAAAGTTCTTTGAGAGAGTAGACCGGAACGGAAGGGAAAAGTATTTGTACTGCGCTTGTAGTAGCTTGGGTATCCGTTCCCTTGACTATGGGGCCTTGCGTGTCACCAGCCTCCGGTCCTTGGTAATAGGATCCGGAAGTAGTGAGGACCGGATATAAGGGGGCGGAAGGGGCGGAAAGGACTGGGTGGGAGGAACTGGACTCCGGAGGGCAGGGTTTGTTGGGCTGGGCGTTGTCGGGAGGAGGGGGAGGGCCAGTGCGGGGCGTGCCACAACTACAGCAGAAATCCCGCCAGTCGGGGTTTTGTACACCACAATGCGAGCAGACCCACCCTTTCGGACTAGGGCGAGCGCCATCTTGGTATGGCGGAGGGGCCGTGGTCCCCTTTGGTTTAACGGGTTTCATATAACCATATAACATTTCTGATAATGTGGACCCCCCTTGACCCACCACTTCCTCATACCCTTCTTCACATAATTTCCCTGCTACTCGCAGATGAGCCTGCGCCACCTCCAACAATCCTTTATCCTCCAACAACCCTCTAGATTCCGTTATAATTTTAGCCCAGAGACTGGGTTGTAATCTTCCCGTGGACGGAGCGTCCGCCATTTTATACAGATTACTTGCATTTTTGATATATTTCTTTCCTTCTCGAGTGCGGACTAAATCTAGTGCTGTCTGTGCCCCTGTGGGCAACACATGTTTTTTCTTAAATAAGTGCAACATCTCTGAATTCTCTGTTCGTCCCACTAATATCTCGTGGCCGGTCCTGTGTCACCGTCTCGAGGGAACCACTGGTTGGGTTACCGCCCTCAGACGCTGGGTCCCTGACCCCAGACACCCGGTACCGGAGACAGAGTACTATCTCTACGTCTCGAGGGAACCACTTTTTCAGGTTACCGCCCTCAGAGCATCAGTGCCTGTCCTGTTCCCTCGCCTCGGCTGACAGCCTGCACTCTCATTCAGGGATTTTGCAATTACTGGTCAGAAAATCAATCAGACAACCCGCAATCTATCTCCCATTACTACCCACTCGGTCACCTAAATTCCCAACACTAATGCATTAATACACATACATATACTAGCTACAGTCAGTCGACAAAAATCCCTCTCAACTTCGGGCTCCTACTTGCGGCACTGACTAGCATATATAACATGTAAACATTCGTACAATTTAGCAACTTATATGTGACCACAAGCAACTGAAGAGTATGATATTTTTAACAGTTCTAAACAGAGCGCGACTCTAAAGATCACACCGTTGTATCACATCAACGTGAGTGAAAGACCTAAACAGATTATACTACCTAGGCAGCAACCCACCGACTTGTCATAGGCAAGATAACACACAAAATGTATGCAAGAGCTTACCTTGACAATGAGGGTGATCAGTCCTCGGTTCGGTGTGTCACGGTCTCTGCAGCAAAATCAGCGACAGGTCAGTCTCTCGTGGTGAGCCGGAGTCACGCTCCCCCCCTCACACGTTGGGCGCCAAATAATGAGGTCGTGAATCTCACTATATCAGGGTCTCTCTCTTCAGTCACTTGCTCCGAATTCAGTCATGCATGCGCTAGCTCACTAAGAAAGACTCTGACACAAAGTTCAGCTTCAATCTCAGTACATGCGTTATCCCAGGGGTAACACAGGAACTGCTGCTTTATTGAGTACACAACATAGTTTATATAGCTCATAGCGGGGAGGGGCATGGGAGGGGTTAAATCATATGTATCTTTATTCCAGGACACGCTGTCTTCCTTGATTGGTTAAGTCATACATTCTCCCGGGCTCATGCAGCCCTCGTGCATAGCTGCGTCATCAGTTCATGGTTTAATCATCTGGTCATGTGTTTACCTGGATATCTGAGACAAAGTTCGGGCGTATAACATAACAAAAGAAGAAATATATATTCACACACATTTCTACCTTCACAGCAGCATTGTCACAGTATACATCGATTTGAACTCTACTTCTCATTGATTGCTCATACCGGTACAAAGCTATTTACCCTCTTCAGGGATAGAGAAGCATATTTAATAAGCAGTCTTCTACCATGAGAGAGTCTTCTACCACCTTACAGTCAGTTTACTCGCCCACTGCTATATCCGTTATAAGATTAGAAGTACTCATCCAAGCCACCAGGTCACTTTGTTATATTATTGTGTCTAGATATCTGCCTTATTTGCTTTATTTGCTGTGTTTCACTCGGTTTTTACTTGTGTGTGTCAGAAAACCTGTGTTTTATAAATCTCACCTGGCCTCAGTAACTCATAACCCTCAGCACATATTATTACTTTTGAAGTGAAACTTCTTTTGCGATGTTCATGTGTTGATTGGAGACGGAAGTCAGTGGTGCCAGCAGTGACGTCACTGCTGGCAGATGAGGCCGTCAGTGTTGACAGCTGCCAACAGTAGTCACCAGAGAGAAGGAAGGCAGCTAGAGGAGGAAGGCAGAAACACACACCACCGCATCCCCCGAACACCCCCCCCCCAGTCAGCCACTGGACACTCCGCCACTCAGCCGCCAAACACCCCCACCCACTCAGCCCCGGAACACCCCCGTGTCCACGTACCTCTGCCGGGTGAGAGAGCCCTGCGTGGGACTCGAGCTACAGCGGTGTGATGGTGATGGAAGCAACAAAGCAGCTCAATCGCCACAGTTTACGGAGACCGTTGAAGCGCGCAGGAGGTGACGTTGGCTTTCCACTTACAAAGGCCACCAAGCAAGCCCTCACAACCCCCCCCCTGTAAGCTGCTGAGCAAGCCCTCCCGCCCCCGTGACCCGCCGACAGTGAGCCGCCACTGAACACCCCCATGAGCCACTACCATACACTAACCCTCCGGGAGCCGCTGCCGAACACCCCCCCCCCCCATGCACCCCTTCTCTGCTCCACTGGGGGAGAGAGTGGGGGCTTCTCTGGCGGGGGACTCAAACAGACCCCCCTCCTGTTTCTCCGTGCCTCTGCCGGGGGGGAATGGTGGCCGGGGAGGGCTGCTTTGGGGGGGGGGGGAAGAGTATTCAGGAGAGAGGGGAGGGCAAGACCCTGATAATAACACACACAGCAAGACACACACACCCTTACTGACACACACACACTGACTGACACACACACACACTGACTGACACACACTGACTGACACACACACACAAACTGACAAACATACACACAGTCACACACATATACACGCAGTCACGCACACTCAGTCTCACACACAAACACACACCCATACACGCGGAGTCACCCACACATACATGCAGTCTCGCACACATACACGCAGTCTCACACACATACACGCAGAGTCTCACACACACCTACACACAGAGTCACACACACATATACGCAGAGTCAAACACACATACACGCAGTCTCACATGCACACACATACACGCAGTCTCACACACACACGCACACACATACACACAGTCTCACACATGCACACACATACACACAGTCTCACACATGCACACACATACACACAGAGTCTCACACACATACACGCAGAGTCTCGCACACATACACGCAGACTCGTGCGCACACAGAATTCACAGTTAGAATAAATATATTAGTGCCAACAACGTGCGTTCTAAGTCACACTTCTTTTTGTTTTGTCATTGTGGAAATTGTGTTTTAATTTTTAATTAAAAACATCACCATCACAAATACAATTTGTGTGACAAAAGATAAAGAAGTTTCACTTAAAATGCACGTGCTTGGCACACACCCTTTTTTTTGCTTAAAGTACTTTCATGGTTAAAATCAACAAAATAGATATCTCTTAGAGCAGTAGCGCAACAGGTGGTAGGTACAAGGATGCATTTGCACCCCACAAAGAATTTTATATAGAATTTTATTCGGTGCCAGGAAAGAGTGCAGGCCTCTTACCTTCTCTAGCATCTCGTCCTGCTCCTCATCTCTGCTACCTCGTGACGTCAAGGCTTCACATTGTCATAGCAACATGTCACCATTTGATGGCGCAGCAACATTTCATGCCGTGTTGTTATGGTGAAGCGTCGTCGCAATCAGAAGATGCAGGAGCAGAGAAGCCAGAGAGAAGGTAAGAGACACTTGCAGAGGCCCTGCACTCTCCCCCGGTAATCAGTTTAAATGTTGTTTGGAAGAGCACGGAGCCTCTGTAAGCATGGGGGTCGTGACTCTACTCATTTATTTACAAAACAAAAACTTTGCACCCTCTTATTTGAGTTTATGGCTGTGCCCCTGCCTTGGAGATATGTTAGAAGTAGACAGTGGTGTACTTAGCTGTAAGCTGGTTTAGCTCACACTGCTAGAGCTGCTGCTTAGAAAAATGAGTGGTTGTTCTAGTCCAGTTGGGTCTGACAGCAGTTGACCATTCTAGTCATTATGTGCCTTAGACTTATTAACACTGTATAGTTGATGTGGAAATCCTTTAAGGAAGTGTGATGGGAATCCTTTAAATATACTTTTTCGATTAACATATCCTCAAGTGTGGTACCTCAAGTGTGCTCTTCTTCAGCACAGGCATGTCTATCTAATATATTTTGAGTGAGGTTCTCAAGGGTCACACTCACCTCCCCCCCCCCCTTCCTACAACTGGAGAAACTATTAATTTAAATCTCTCATATTTTGGGGTAGGTACCCCAGTAAGGGAGGTTTAATGCCTTGTATGTCATAGTGGTTGTACCATTATGACATAAAATGGGTAGTAGGGTAGGATATTGACTTGGGCTTCCTATATTGCTACAGCAATATAGGAATCAAAAGTTGGCTACTTCAGAACCTTGGACAAGGCCAGATAATTTTCTGCTAGCACTTAACTCCAGATATATCCACGGCCCAAAATAAAGCGTTCACAAAAGCGTTATTTCCTGCGTTAACTTTAACAGACTGCTGTGGATATGTGTTGAGGTCGTCCCCACCTATTTTGCATATCATTAGCACAAACGTTCGTTAAAATTAATGGGAGGTCGTCGTTACATTAACATGCCATTAAGTGTCTCGTTAATGAGCTTTGAAGATCCCCGTTAACGATTAACGATACCTTAAGTGATAGTAACGAACCATTAAGTATTCTTTTCTATTTCTTCCCAAATGTTGTTATGTAAAAAGCGCGCGAAAGCAGAAAGCATGTATTTCCATATAAGTCTCTGTTTCGCTGGGGGATTTCTTCTGCAAGGTTTTTCACGTGAATGAAATGACATAAAATATAGAGACGTCTTTTTTCCAAATCCGATCAGTTCACAAAAAGATGCACTTGAAAAGAAATGCCATTTTCACAATAGATTCTTAAAGTTTGCCGATCTCTAGCTTCTACCTTGCTGATTTAAAGATAAACTACAGTTATTAGAATTGAAAGGATATGTTGTGAATTCCCGGCCCTGCAGCACAGAACTGATTTATTAATGTGTTATGATACTATTTTATACACACATGGAAATCTGAAAAATGCAACTCATTTTTAATAATGCACTCTTACTCCTACTGCGTTACTGCGTCCGTAAGCCTCGCAACATATCACTTAGATTGCCAGCTCTTTGTGGCAGGGCCTCCCTTTGCCTGATGTTCTAATTTACAGGACATACGTATCCACATTGTTTGTAATGTATTTACCTTGTAATTTAATTTTGTAAAACGCTGCATACACTGGTGGTGCTATATGCAGGAAATTTAATTAACTAAATGACCTTACTCATGAGCAGATTAGCACTGAAGTATTGTGCTATATGTTGTGTCACTTTGTATGTTGTGCTGGGCCTTTCTGTTTTTGTTAGTAAATATAATTATACACACAATTAAAGAAGTCGCTGTAGTCGCCTTGTAGTTAAGGCACACACTCTGTACTGGGAGAACTGGGACAAGAGAATGTGTGCCTAAAATACTAAAATGCTGTATAATATTGTACTTCATTTTACCAGACTATTCCACTGAGTAAAGTGCAAACAAAAAACTGGGCGCTTACCTTAGAGTGTTAGTACAGGGTGGAGGGTACAGTATAATACTTATTCCAAACCATTACATGTGGGCTTTCACAGTGGAATCCGTGAGTTGCAGTAAGTTCCTCTGCTCAACCCCAGGAAGGGGTATCCACACCCTCAGAGTATATGGGAACGAAGAAAAAAGGGGGAGCAAAGGATTAGAAGAAAACACACCTATAACAACAGTGCTGAGATGATCTAATAAAATACTGATCAATATCCTAAATAGAAGTGTGGTATATGAATTAACAATTGCTGGTAGTCAAACACTCACACTGCCCTGTGTGAGCAAATGTATATAGGGGTATCTTGCAGCTAGAACTTCTTCTTGTCCCATGTGGTTGGTTAGATTTGGATGGGAATGGGGGGAGAGGTTAAAATGGTGACATCCATATATTACTTACACGGCCATGTGTAAGCTCAATCCTTTGAGAGGTTACTGTGGTGTGCCTCTGATAGACCCGTCCGCGGTGATGCCAGTGGTACCGTGTCCTCAGCTGCTAGCAGGCAGGATGTTGAATGGGGGTTCCCCTTCACTCATTCACACGTTCTAATCCTCCTTCAGTCCCGGTTAAGCAAACATGTTGCCAGCTTTCACCAGGAGAAGTCACCGGGCCTCCGTAGTCAGTGGAAGCAGACTGCAGTCACAGCCGCGTCAGAAGCTCCCATCGCTTCTGAACCCGGACGCGAAAGACAGCGCAGCTGGGAGGCGACTTGCTACCACGACAACGAGAGTGCAACGGGGTTTTAACATTATTATGTTAGTGTATTTCTTCTATTTTATATGTAATAAACTTTTATCTATCTAAAGAATACCACTGACCCCCTGCTATCATCTTACCTCACCCATCCCCGTTTGCTGAACCGGGAGGGAAGGAGGATTAGAACGTGTGAATGAGTGAAGGGGAACCCCCATTCAACATCCTGCCTGCTAGCAGCTGAGGACACGGTACCACTGGCATCACCGCGGACGGGTCTATCAGAGGCACACCACAGTAACCTCTCAAGGGATTGAGCTTACACATGGCCGTGTAAGAAATATATGGTTGTCACCATTTTAACCTCTCCCCCCATGCCCATCCGTATCTAACCAACCACCTGGGACAAGAAGAAGTTCTAGCTGCAAGGTACCCCTATATACATTTGCTCACACAGGGCCATTTGAGTATTTGACTACCAGCAATTGTTAATTCATATACCACACTTCTATTTAGGATATTGATCAGTATTTTATTAGATCATCTCAGCACTGTTGTTATAGGTGTGTTTTCTTCTAATCCTTTGCTCCCCCTTTATTCCACTGAGTAGTTGCATGGCACAGCGGGATATGGACCAAAACTTTATGGAATACAATGTATTTTCCTGCGCTCCATTCTCATTCAACTGTCACTTGGTAAAATATAATGTTTACATTGTCCTCACTCCCTTTTAAATGAATAAATAATATTGTTGAATAACGTTTCATGTTATTACTATGTACAGTACTGTGTACACTCGGCGAGTTATGTAAAATACATTAGCAATTGCACACCACCAATATTGCATTCCTAAACTCTTCATCAAAGTGACAAGTCCCTTTATGGTGCCTGCCGCCAATCACTTGTGTCACCTATTCACAATACTGTGTAACCTATTTCTTGTTGACATTGAGGATCTTACATAATACGATGATTGTCATAACACAGGGAGACACAATCTGACAGTAGATGTATAACGTTTAAGCCACCTTGTCTACTTATTTTCTCCATGCACTTTAAAGCCTTCACCCTAATAATTGCCTATTTATGCCTCATTTAGCTCCACTCAGTTCCTTGACAGATTTGCGAATCCCTTAATTATATTATTGTCTGCTACGTCTGCTGGAAGGCTTTTTTCATGTGTTTGCTATGGTTTTTATTGAAGTGTTTCCTGGCACTTGCAAGAAGTCCCCCACCATCAGGCTTCAGTGTGTGACTCCGTGTTCTATCATTTCTGACTATCCCTAGCGGTTCCCATGTCTTTTATGTATCCTAGGCACCAATAGAGAAATTCATTTTGATGACCCTCTTAAATATAATAATAATAATAATAATAATAAATAATAATAATAGCATGTTCTAGTATAGCGCTGCTAGTTTTACGCAGTGCTTAACAGAGACATTTTGCAGGCACAGGTCCCTGTCCCGTGGAGCTTACAATCTATGTTTTTGGTGCCTGAGGCACAGGGAGATAAAGTGACTTGCCCAAGATCACAACGAGTCAACCCTAAGAATTGAACACTGCTTCTCCCTATTATAAGATATTCAACTATTCTTGAACAACCCATTAATTTAGCTGCATTGCCATTTTCCCCGCTGACAGAAGCTAAACTCACAGGCGTGCAGTTGCTACCTAGAGAGGTGTGAATGTATGCAATTTTGAGGGTGGCTACTATTCGGACAATCGATGCACAGAGGAAGAACCTCTGCCAAATGCTTTATACGTCTCCTCAAAAACACCTTTATACAACACGTGAAGAGGCACCTGAACTAGGATATTACATAAAAGCAATATTTAATTCTGAATCAGAAAATAATTATGGGATGAAAATCTAAAATGCATCTTTTATTCCACCTTTCCTCAAAAAAAACTATTTTATTCAAATGAACAGGATTAATAATTGAACATCCCCACCAAATCTTGACATGTGCTCTCTTACTAAAGAAATCAATAACAAAACTTTGAGTGTATAATTAGAATAGCTACATTAAAGAATGACTAGCCTGAAAAAGGAAATGTATTGAATCATTTTATTCTTGGAATATTTAGCACCCTTAGAAGCATATTCTTCAAATGAATTATAATTAATATTATTTGTATTATAATATTTTGTTCTAAAGTGCTATACATAGAATGTGAAAGGGAAATAAGACTTAAAGAGCTATCACTGGGGTAATACATCAATATAATCAACATTATATTAGGGAGAGTAGCAGAAACACCTACAGTATATAAAAGATCATGACACATGCCTAAATATTAACAATTTTGCATATAATAATTCCTTAATTGAAAGGATGCAGAAAGGTTAGTGTGTTGAAGTTCTGTTTTGAACATGAGGAATATGAACATTGAGTAAGAAATAGCCTGAAGAAAATTAGTGACAGAGTATTTGGGAAGACTGAGGTCAGAACAAGATCAGTTGATCCATATATCATCAGCGTAAATTTAATGGAAAAAAAAATGAAGTTGTTCTTTAGTTCACCAAGAGAATAGACATATAGGAAGATCTACATATCATGGAACAAATTCTGATAGAAGTTTGGAGAGGAGGCACCAGAGAAGGAACAGGCAGTTAGATAAGTCAATTATAAGAGAAGACTGTCACAAATGCCAGTGAGTGGACAGGGTGGAGGAGGGAGCTGGAAGCAGATGTGCAGTAGAATGAACAGAAAGAGTATACAATTATACTAGTTGTCCAAATGAATCACACATGTTCCTGTCTTATTCTATTTCGATTTAATTCTGTGCTAATTTACATTTTAAGAGCAATTTTTTTATACTGATTATATAATATAGTTCTGTATCAAACCTAAGAGATGACATTCTTGGAAAAGAAATAAACGGCCAAGAAAATACCTCTATTGTACATAGAAAGCAATACTTTAAAAAACTGCCAAATAATGGCTATTGATCAAATGGAGCACAAGATATAATCAGAAATAACAAGATTAAAAGAAAAAAAGGACCAGTGGATGTTTCTTCGTGAATTTTCTTCTCTCAATCTTGCATATTTGCATTAAAGTGATTGTGAATAATGTACATTTGACCAGTGTTGTCTGCGGAACTAATGCCTATTAAAGTGATGGGAAGTAGCATATGTTGTGCCTAAGGCTTAGAAAGTCCAATCACCCCTACTGTGTGAGGCTCACACTCAAATACAGGACAGCCTGGGCTTTATCCTAAATGAACCCAGCAGGGAGGAATGAGAATCCCACTCTCCACACGTAGGTTTCTAAAATAAGCTGTTAGGAGCTGCAGTATTAGTAAAGAAGACTGTGTAGCATTCATCAGTTATTTTACACATGGTACAAATATTTTAGTGTTGGCACCCTATACAACTGCCTCTAATCCCTTTAAGGCAAGATAAAGAGGACATGCATTTGGACAAAGTGAACTGTGCAACCCTCTTAAATCCTTAACAGACTTGCTTAGATAACCATGTTTAAATGAATTATTCTTCATTGCAAAAGTATTTGTTAAACACAGAAAACTAGTCAGAATAGTAATGGGAAAAGAAAGAAAAGAAATGCAAATCTTGCCACCTTACTGTATGTTATTCAGGAATTCCCAAATCCTATCACAAATCCTGATCCACATGCTCTGATGACCTATTGAATTATACTAGATGATATTATAGTAGTATAAGAAATGCAGCCACGTTTTATTTCAATATGAACAGAAGTAGAAAGATCTCCCAAATGTGTTGCACTAAAGAAACACCCTTAACTAATCAAAATGTAACTTTTATTAACATATAAAATAAAATGTCGATATAGTGAGGTAAACAATGGACCAAATAATTTTAAAAAAATTATAAAGTTATATCATGCCAGTCAGGCCTAGTGTAGGTTAGTGGTATTAAACAATCTGTTTAGAAGTGTGCAAATGAGTATCTGAAATGTAAGTATCTTAAATCCCTTTGTTTAGGATGCTACAGCGTATACAGCATAACATTAGTTGTTCCTGGTTCAGGTTAGAGTGGCATTCCGTCTGTGGGGTTATGGAGAAGTTCTTATTTCTTTTTTTTCCTATGTAGGAACAGTGGCAGTCTCATACTGGCCCTCCTCCTCCTACATCATGTGACATTGCATTGTCATGGCAATGCGCCGCCATGTGATGTCGGTTCGCCATGACAACGTGACACTGAAGGTGTCACTTAGAAAAGCCCTGTGCTCTCCCGCTGCAATCACTTTAATTGTTGTGGGGAAGAGCACAGGGCCTCTGTAATCAAGCCCCACTTACATCTAACACCAAAACACCGGAAGCCGGGGTTTCAAGAGTTTAACTGTGTTAATTTCAGCTCCAGGGCGCTCCTGCTTCCTCAGATACAGACCTCCTAAGTAGCAGCCCAGGCTGGGCCCACAATATGGCTGCTTAAAGGTACCACATCACGCAGGCCAATTGGAAGCGGCAACAGTATGCCTTGTGGCCTCCTATTAGCCTGCAAGACATGGGGCATTTAATGCTGCATTAAATACTGGCAGCACCTTTAGAGTTATGATTCTCAGGAATGAGGGCATTCCCAGAGCTGAAATCAATGTGTTTCAGATCTCTCTCCCTCTCTCCCTCTCTCCCTCTCTCCCTTTCTCCCTCTCTCCCTCTCTCCCTCTCTCCCCCTCTCTCCCTCTCTCTCTCTCTCTCTCTCTCTCTCTCTCTCTCTCTCTCTCTCTCTCTCTCTCTCTCTCTCTCTCTCTCTCTCTCTCTCTCTCTCTCTCTCTCTCTCCCTCTCTCCCCCTTTGCCACAACTCTCAAGTATCTTTTGTGTATTACACACACACCTCAACCCTTAACAGGCCTGCAATGGGATTACATGCCCTTTTGAGATAAGAGCTCAACACAGTGCTGGCAATAATATTGGTCTAAGTGGTTTCCACATTGAACACTGGGACTAATATAAGGGGTAATAGCACAGGGCCCTTACTTATTGTGTATTGCATATGTACTTACATGTAGTGGGTTAAGTATAGAGTGTTTTATTTAAGAGTAAGGACTACCAGGTTATGGTTGCCCAGGGATCATAAAGGACTAGTTAATATATACACAAGTCTCGTCTGGTTAAATTCAAGTGGTCCAATTATGGTGTAATGAGGCAGGACGGACTCAGGATCCGCCAAATCATATATAGACTGTGGAAATCGAGGGGTTACATTTACTCTGTTCCCTCAGTGTCTTTCCAGAAAACTATAGCTTGAATTGTGTTCTTAAATGTCTTGGGATAACCAGCAGCGGGATAAGGGACTGTCCTGGGTTCTTGCACCACTATAACTCAGGAACTGGCAACTTCAAGGCCGTGCCTGCAGCCCAGGGCTTGAAGACAGAGACCTGCAGCTTGGAACTTAACAGCTTCAAAGCAGAATGCTGCAGCTTAGTTTTTGACAGTAAGAGCAGAGTCCACAGTGGCTCAGCAAGAGGCTGCAGGACATGAGCTTTGTAGTGAAGATAAAAGGCAGAAACCTGTGACACAGACACAGCAGCTTTGCAGCAGGACCTGTTGCACAGCTTCAAGGCAGGAGGCTGCAGTGCACACATGATGTTTCAGTCTAAAGTAGGAACCAAGCCAAGGTGCTGCTAGCACCCACATTCTCACAGATCTTATTCTTTTGATCATTGAAACTTTCCTGTAGCAGGCAATAAAAAAAGTGTATTTAAACAACTTATCAATGTAATCAGTATCTTTAGAAAATTCCAATCCCCCATAGAGTACATTTTTTCACGTATTTGCTTTTTATGCAAAAAAAATGAATGTATTTGTCTTTTTCTGCGGGTCTGTTTAATTCTCTCCTTACATGGTAATTATAGTTCTTCCCCTGTGTCTTTTCAAACTAATAATCTGGCCATATGGGATCAACAATGCACCTGTGCCAAGATCAATATTACAAATCCCAAAAAAGAGATTAGGTCAAGATAGTAAAAACACCCCAAAGCATTTGGCTATTAAAGAGACATTAAACGTTTTAAACTATTATTTTAGAATATTTATTCTTGTCTGATTTGTTTAATAGTTTTGCTGCCGGATGTCTCCTGCTGACTAAAACCTCCACTTCCGTTTCTATTGAGAGAAGCCTGATAAGACCCTACATAACAAGACTGAAAAGGTCAATTTGCTTTAACATGTACATCAATAGGGCAGCGAAATGGTTAATAGTTGTGTCAATCAGCCACTTCTAACCTGTTACACATGCCACTGTCACTAGTTTACTTATTTGCCATTAGTTTGTCTTACGATTCTCAACCTCTAAAAGGGTGACACTTCTGACTTTATTTGGGATACACAAACATACATTTATAATTGTTCCACACCACGTCGTTGCATCAACATTTTTTATTGTGTGTCAAATATTGAAGATCTATTTCACTTAAAACTCAAATCGTATTCTCCCATTTTTTGTTATCCTTTTTAAGTAAAAATAATACACATTTTAGGGCCCTTTAAATATTTCCTTGCTCGACAAATGAAGGCCTCACATTTATCCAAGAATCGTGAACTGGGTTCTTTTTGTAAAGAAAAGGTGACCTTTATCCACTTTTAGTTAGTATTCCAGCCCCATTAATCATAATCTCACAATCACTGTGTGGTGTCTTGTTTGATACCTGAAAAATGTATGTATGTATTATATCTTTATTTATATAGTGCCATTAATGTACATAGCGCTTCACAGCAGTAATATATGTGACGATTATATATGTAGCCATGTGTAAAATCGGTGTACATATCTCTTTCTCATGCTGGCAGTAAACCTGGTAAGTATGCAAGATTAGAACAAAAATTGTGAGGCGCTTCCGATAAAGTTGTGATAAAATAAATATATAGTGATAAATAAATATATAAATATATAGTGATAATTAAATATATAAATCTAAACAGTGTTCAAAAATACTAGTAAAGTTCGCTGCTCAACCCTCTTAGGAGAAGATCCAGTTCCTCCTCTCTTGACTGTTTGGAAGAAGCTTGTGGGGAGCGCAGAATTTCACCATGTAAAGGGAATGAAATAAATAATAGTGTAATATGTCTTAGACACCTGTGACAATGTATATGGGGATCGAGATTAAGAACTCACATTTTCCCAGTCAAATAACAGCATTGGAAGACAATATGAAGACTCTGTAGTTTGCAGGGGGGTCTTGCTTAGGATACTCTCCCTGGTATCAGTTGAACGAACCCTCGATGAAAACAGAAACAACTCTAATGCAACATTGTATGTTCACTACTGATGTATTCAATAAAAACAGTGGTAATCCACACTTACATTAGCACCATGTGCATAGACACGTAACAATCAAAGCGCAGCAGCAGTATACACCATCTACTAGTGCAGCAAAGAGATGAGCGGCTGAGTATGACCGCTGCGAGGGGCAGTCTGCATGAACGTACAATAAAGATGCCCTTATTCACCTACTAGATGGTGTATACTGCTGCTTTGATTGTTACGTGTCTATGCACATGGTGCTAATGTAAGTGTGGATTACCACTGTTTTTATTGAATACATCAGTAGTGAACATACAATGTTGCACTAGAGTTGTTTCTGTTTTCATCGAGGGTTCGTTCAACTGATACCAGGGAGAGTATCCTAAGCAAGACCCCCCTGCAAACTACAGAGTCTTCATATTGTCTTCCAATGCTGTTATTTGACTGGGAAAATGTGATTTCTTAATTTCAATCCCCATATACATTGTCACAGGTGTCTAAGACATATTACACTATTATTTATTCCATTCCCTTTACATGGTGAAATTCTGCGCTCCCCACAAGCTTTTTCCAAACAAGTATGCAAGATTGCCAGCAACAATCATGGAGGTTTGCCCTCAAACCCTGGTGAGGTGTCATATGTCCCACAGGAAGTGACAACATGCTTTGTGTCCACAATTAGTGACACAGAGGGTGTCTGTTTTCTGGAGGTGATATAAGACAAAGAACTGCCTAAAGTTAGTAGATCAGTCCTGTTGGTGTTCTGACTCTGTTCAGGAGAGTCATGTGGAGGTCTGCAACAATGTTGCTGTGTCTGATGCAATAGCTCTGAGTCTGTGCAGCTCAAAGCAGAGAGACAAGCTGGTGAATCTCCCAGAGGGGAGAGGTGGAGAGCAACTCTATTAGAGGAGAAGGAACCTTCCTAATGGAGTGCAGCAAAGAGATGAGCGGCTGAGTATGACCTCTGCGAGGGGCAGTCTGCATGAACGTACAATAAAGATGCCCTTATTCACTAACAACCTCATGTGTGAGTCTGGAATTACTCAGCAGAGGAACGCACAACAGAGGAGGTCCTCATCAGAACCATTCCCCTGCAGACACAGGAATCCTGATGAGGTGGAGGCGCTGCACTGGAAATAGGTAGGACTCAAAGCACACTACCTCAGCGCCTGTCTGGCTGACATTCCCCATACCAACATCATGCGGGAGACTCAGGAGTCCTGTAGCCAACAGGTGCACCACAAGACACATCCATGTAATGGGGACTGGTTAGACCACAGGGGCCAATCTGAGATTGGGTGGGTCAAGGAGGGTCCACAAAAAGGGCTACATTTGGAGGCGCTGCTGAGATCTCAGACCTGGGGTGCCCTGTAATTTTTTTCTCAATTGTGCTATTTTTGTTTCACCATGTTTGTTAAGCCCTCAAGGCGGAAGAGTCCATGTGCTGACTGCCCGCCCGCGCGGGAAAATGTTGCAAACATTTATCCAGGACTGGCGGGAAAACCCGAGCCCCGCCCCCACCATTTCAGTGGCGCAGAGCCGAGCCAGGACCATTCCTTTATAGAATGTACCCCATTCCCACTTTACCCCAAGTGGAGAGTGTATGAGGAACTGCAGTCAGCAGATTCTGTTCTTCATAATAGAACCATAAGATGCAGTAAATCACACCCTCAAGTGTATGCAGCCTGGCTACCAGAGAATGGGAAGGTACCCTTTCTTTTGTGTACATGTATACAAAATTTATTGGACCTGCCTGCTGGTATGATCTATGACCCCAACCTGCTGCTACTAGACTACAAGGAGGTGTTCATAGAATGGATAAGGTGTCTGCACAACACTTGTGTTACTTGTGACTTCCCAGGTAGTGAAATGACTTGGGTACCCGGGTGTACCTGCTGCAGAGTACAGTTTCCGGAGCCAGTGTTGCTGGAGACTCCGGAACCCGCCAAGGAAGGAGCGGTCGACTTCAAGACTGGATCAGTCAATGCAGGTAATAAAGCTACCTACCTCTCGGAAGTTGCGGAGTGCACGGGTACTCTAACCGTGGTTCCAGAGTCGGGTCTTGAGCCGGAACTAGAAGAGACAGATGTGATTGGCTGCTACACACAGAAGGGGGGTAACACCTGGTCTGACTTTCACCCCCAGCTGTATAGAGTCATACGGGCTCCAAGGCAGGCTTGCCACTGGTAGTGTGCCCATGTGTAGTAGAAGACTGGAATGTGACTGGTGGCTGGACGGACGGGTCATCTACGTTACCCATAGCGCTCACGACGACAGAGATAGATGGGGAAGGATGCCTGCACTGCTGCCTGAGCGGATGTGATTGCCCCATCGGTGAATTGACCCGAGGGCCCAAGTGTCCCGACTGTGAAGTGCAGTTCCTGAAACCCAGACTGCCGCAGCCTACAGAACTGCCAGAGGAAGAAGAGGAGGAGCCTGACCTCTCTACTAAAGTGAGTTATGCTGGTAATCAGTCTGTCCTAATTCCAGAGGCCTCAGGGGACCCGTGTGTCCAAACCAATGTTACAGACACTCTCAAAGGGGACATACTAGTGGTAGAGCAGGAACCTCTGATGGCGGAACCCGTGGAGAAAGAGGCACCTGATGTCTCTACCCCGGCGGTCAACGCCGCTGCTAGTCCACCTACCTCAGCTATGGAGGTTGTGGAGGGCCCGTGTGCCCAAATGGACATTCTAGACTCCGGTCACGAGCCGGCGCCGCTGAAGGCAGAGTCACAGATGTCGGAACTCCAGATGTCGGTTCCACACCCGGTTCCCGAGCAGGAACCACAGAGGCCAGAACCGCAGATTCCGGATTAACAGGGTAAGGTGTCTATACCCCCATCCTCTTTTGGTGATTCCAGCGACCAACCACTCATAGTGATGCGCCTGCCGGCGGACCACTCATGCCAAGTCACTGAGCCAACTATCTCAGCAGATACAGAGCCTGCTGTGGGTCCTTGTGCCCTAGATGAGGTGTATCCAGATGCTGTCGCTTGCTCGGATGTGGGCCTGTGTGTCCTACTGTGGCCAGTCCGGTCTTCTACGATGGTACCAACGGTCCCAGGCTTGGGATAAGTACCTGCCAACGACGACAGAGGTGAGTTGACTGCCCCTGGGGTGTCGGGTGTGAGCTCCCCTGTGATCGTGGAGCCTGGTGGCTCCAAAGGTAGGGTCACCCGGGTGATGGGCTCTCCTCATCATCGCGTCCTGGTGAAGGTGTCTCCCCTAGAAGATCTCTGCAGACCAGGGAGCAGATTTGACCTCATCAAGGTATCCAGTACAGCGGCCAGGAGCGACGCTTACTCCTGCGCGAGGAATCTCCAAGCTTTTCCTTCTCAAGACACGGGCCTTCACGTATACATTGTGCTGTCCACAGAGGATGTCACCGTTAAAGGGATTGCAGGAGCGGACAAAGACTGTGCTGTGACCGCTCTGATAGTTGTAGCCTCTTCCATGCGCACGATGGAGCGCTTCATTTGCCATGTGGTGGACCGAGGCAAGAGACTGAACCTCCCTTTCTCCCGCGAGACGGAAGCGGAGGATCCAGCAAGGGTCAATACCAAAGCCCCCTTGCTATTTTCCCCAACCGGGGGAGGCCGTGACTCTAAACAAGTGACTGACCAGGCAATTATTCATGGCAATCAGAGGGGGATACCCTCACCCAATCAGTTAGGGGCACTTCACTACGAGACTCAGCTGGCCTCAGGTATCCACGTGATGATGTTGGGTACCAATGGGAAAATGCAAGTTATGTGCGGTATGATTTATGCGATGCATTTTTCATTATATAACACTCTGTTGTATGTTTGCTACCCAAGCGAGGTCGGTGGGATTCTGCGAGGGGGAGAATTTAGCCCTGGTCTCATTTCGCCCCCAGAGACCCCCTTCCGTGGGTGCCGAGCGGTCGCGGGTGCCGCCGGAGGCAGCGACGGACCCGCCGGCAAAACGCAACGGTGGGGGCCGAAGCAGGGAGCGCTCCAAGTCCTGGGAGTCCCGGCGGTGCACCCGGCTAGCGGGGGCCGCCATTGCCGATGCGCGCGCATGCGCCGTGATCGCGCATGTGCAGGAACAGCTAGAGAGTTGCGGCGGCCATTAGGGACTCACGCATGCGCAGGGCAAGTGCGCACGCGGCCCCAACGCAAAGGCAGCCTCCACGGGACTACAGTTCCCATGAGGCTTAGGGCCAAGTACACCAGGTGCCTCATAGCGGCCAATGGGAGCGCAAGGTTTCTGGGGGAGCAGATTGATACATTTTGCGGGCTTAGGAGCAAGGCAGTTGGAGCTGGGAGCAGGAAGGGGGAGGAAGGGTGTAGGGATCAAGTGGCTCCTACACCAGGTAAGGTATCCCATGATCCCAGGCAGGCCCCAAGCCCCACCGGCGTAGTGGGTAGGTACTGAGAGACGACCCCTAGGTTAGGGACCCTGCCCTTAGGTGTGGGTGAGTGTGCAGTCTTGTCAGTGTCACAGCTGTCAATGCTGTGTGCGCTGACAAGTAGGCACAGTGTGTGTGTGCAGCACGGTTGCTGCGGGTACCCGGTGAGTGCAGTGGGTTGCTGCAGGTATTAGCAGAGAAGTTAGTGAGAGGGGATCCGGGAGGTGAAGGGAGATGTAGTGTGGGTGCAGGGGGTCAGGGACCCGCCTGCATAGGACAGTTCTTCCCCGTAGGCCCCTAGGAGTATCCCTGAAGACACCATAGGTTGCTGTGCTGCAGGGACGCCCTATAGGATAGGAACGCCATTCACCTTACTGTGTAGACAGCTAGGGACAAAGGTGCAGAGTTGCAGTTGTGGCGAGTTGTTTGGGACCAGACGGCTGGACATTGAGACCCAGGAGGCAGGCCGCTGATTTGTCTGACCCTTTGCGAAGTTGTTGCCGGTCACCGCCGTGACCAGAAGGTATTATAACATCAAGTGCACCAACACCGGTCAACAGGCGCTGATCCTGCCTTAGGCGTAACTCTTTAGGGACACTAAGCGAGTGGCTAAAGAACTGAGCCTATATGCATAGTACTATACATGGACACGGTGTGTGGGGCACGCGGTGAGGGGAAAGAGATGTTACTCCTGATAAGAGTGGCCGAGCCACTAGTGTTATGCGCGTTAAAGTATAAGTATATGTTATGTGTTATTGCTACATTGCATTATAGAGTGATAAGGTACTGTTGCGTTACAGTAAAAACCAGTTACAATCATAAGGTGTTGTATGTTGCTTGCCCAGGGGAATCTCACATCACGGGGATCCTGGGTAAGTGGAGGCGCTGCGCTATAAGTGTTACCCCAGGCTCCCAGCTAGCGGAGGCTCAGATCTCCTGGAGCCACAAGTTGTGTACAGTGACCAGTAGTCTCTTTGGGAGCGTCAGAAAAAGGGCTACATTTGGAGGCGAGCTGCTGAGATCTGTGTCAACAGGAAAGGCTTTTGCTAGGCACACTGGGGAACAGGGAGTGTGTATGCTGCCAGTCAGTGCTGTGTTTGGGGACGGAACCTAGGGGTAATCAGGGGGCCTGATGGAATTGTCAGCTCGCAGGATGACCTAGGATCCTGGAAGACAGGGCTATAGCTTTTCTAGTCACCTTGAGGCAGCTAGTTGGTAGGATGCCTAAAGGGATAGCCTGTTAACGAGGTCAGGAATCCTGGAGAGGGTCTGCGCTAGGCTGGCCGACAGTAGGTAGACGCCCAGTACTGCATGGAGAAGCCAGAGTACTCTAGCCCATTCCAGACCACTTACCATGGTCAGCATAGATTGGAGAGAGGAGAGACACAGCATACACAGAGAGAGTGAGCCTAGCCTGAGGTAGTGCAACACGAGTCAGACCTACATTAGGTACACAGGTTGTGCATCGGGCATTCTTTATTGCATCGGTATGGTAGCTGCCCCGCAGAGAGGAGCTCTATGTGCGATAAAAGAAATAACTACAGTGACAAAATGGCGACCGCAAGAATGGAGGATCCGCGTGGCGCGTAAGGTCCAAAATGGTGGACGGAGGCAGATGGAGGGAGCGCACGTGGTGTGTGTTCCACGAAAGAGCAAGCGGCAGAAGGGACTTTTGCAAGCATGCTGTGGAGTGGCGCCAAGGCTGTGGCCGCGCCATTTTGGTCCTGCTTGGGACCGCGTGATACTACCCTGGAGGACAGTGTTGAGGACATTGTGGTGGTGTGTGAAAGGAACGGAGAAACTGCTCACCAGACGGCGATGCCTATGCAAAGATCCACATCAATTGCAATTGTGAATGGCCGGGCAAACCAAGATGGCGGCTCCCGCTACCCTGGGAGACCACGTGGGCCGGATGAAGGAAAATCTGCAAATGCAAAAGTCGCAGACAGTTGGCCGGCATTGGCGCCAAAGAGAGAACCCCTCCCTGCTGGGGGGTATGGAGCGAAAGCTGTGGCCGCGCCCTCCTGGACTGTGACAGGCTCAGAGCCAATTATGGGCCATAACGTGAATCTGTGGGACCCTCCCCAAATATTCACCAGGGGGAGGGGTCTCAATCTCTGCCAATCGAGACCCGAGTTGTCTGAGGGAGGAGCTGGATGTGAACTTCCTGTCCCTCAGTTGCGAGGAGCTGGTGAACAGGAGAGACCACTGTGCAAAGTGTCTCCCTTAGCCAGTACAAGTGAGAAAGAGATGGACATTGGGGTATATCCCTATTCATTGCCAGGAGGCTTCCTGGTAATCAAGGCGGGTGACACAGAAACGATCTGGTGCCTGTGCATGCAGTGCCGACTGCCGGGTGGTGTAGCCAGCACAACGGCTAGGTGCCCCCAATGTGGCATCCACTACCTATGGGCCGTGCAGCCCTTTGTGCCAGGACAGACCGTGGAGGTGGGAGCGGACACAGCCAAGCTGACGGCTAAAGCCTCACCTAAAGTCCAGAAAGAACCTGTTGATCCCGGAGAATGGGGATCGCTCCTGATGATAAAGACGGAGCCTGGAGAGAAAGGGGGCTACAACCGCGGTGAGAACCGGGAACCTCACCGTCGGTCCCCTACGGAAGTGCTACTCCCTGAGTCGGAGTTCGGATCCTCGGACGAGGAACAAGCGACCCCGACATCGGTGGTGATGCGCCTACCAGCGTACCACTACAGCGGTGCTGCAAAAGAACCAGCACTTACCTGTGTCACTGTGGAGCGGAGTCTCGAGGGGCTGAGGTCACCTGTGCGGAGAGCTGAACTTTCACTTCCAGCGGCGGATGTCATTCTAGGGGAAGAGGTTCCAGTGGGGAGCCCAAACCCAAGATGGCGGCGGTGAGTCCCGCGAGATAGATGACTTCACATCCGGCGAACACAGCGGAGCGGGATGGAAGATGGCTGCATCCTTGCGACCGCCATGCTGCTCCAGGTCGCCTGGGTCCGGGAAGAGCTGGCAGGCCCTGCGGCAGCCTGGGAATTGTGAGACGGGTGAACTGGAGTGCCAGTCCGATGGTACGGTCAAGGTAGCGAGAAGTTGCGGGTTGTAGCCCCGCGTCTGCCAACAGTGTTTCCCTATGCCCAACCCCCGGCCATAGTCAAGACACCTGCCCCTGTCACTTCCTCATCTGGGTCCCAGTCTAGCCAAGGGTTGTCTGGGGAGTCACGGGGCAGCGCTGATGAACAGACTGGGGAGAACCTGGACTGGGGTGATCGCTTTACATCCGATGAGGGAGCGGGGAGGGAAATGCTTAGGAGAAAAGAGTCATCTTGTACGAGTAATACTGATTGCAATGTAATATAAAATGTAGGCCTAAGCGCCTTGGGTCCAATTTTAGGTCCACAGGGACATTGGGAGTGTCTTCTGGGGATTTGGGTAATATTGCTCCTATTGTGCCTGTTGCCCGGGTAAAACCCTATGTGCCTTCAGTGTCAGCAAGAGTTGCCATTAATCGCCTAAAAGCTTTGCTTTATTTCCACCATCCATGGGAGGGAGAAATTGAGTTTGAGATGGGTTCAACTGATGAAGATAGAGAATTTAGTTCTGGGGAAGAGAACAGTGATGGGGAGGAGAATTGGGATACTGATAGTTCCATAGAAAATTGTTATCGTGAGGTGTCAGATGAAAATTGGTATACTGAGACAGCAGAAAAGATAGCTTACATCTGCAGGAGATGCCTAAAGGAAGTGTATGGGCATTATCCTCTCAGTCCACCAGCATCCAGGCCAGAGTTATGGGCTGATTGTGGGTGTCCCGTATGTCACCCAGAGTGTTACAGCATTGCTGCTCTAAACCCAGTGGACCATGCTGTGTGCAGGCCACCTTAAGAGGGTATGGTAGTACCAGTAATGGATACTCCATCAGAGAGTGCTCCTGGTTGTTATACATCATCTAAAGTTAGGATGTATCTGTTATTATGTTTATGATGAAAAGATATGTACTGTAATGGGTGTTGTTGTGTTTTGCAGTGCTACCTGAAGGAAGGTTCCGCAAATTTAGATCCCAGCCAGGCCGTTGGGTTCCACCAGAGAGAGAATGTAGCCATGTGTAAAATTGGTGTACATATCTCTTTCTCATGCTGGCAGTAAACCTGGTAAGTATGCAAGATTGCCAGCAACAATCATGGAGGTTTGCCCTCAAACCCTGGTGAGGTGTCATATGTCCCAAAGGAAGTGACAACATGCTTTGTGTCCAAGATTAGCGACAAAGGGGTGTCTGTTTTCTGGAGGTGATATAAGACACAGAACTGCCTAAAGTTAGTAGATCAGTCCTGTTAGTGTTCTGACTCTGTTCAGGAGAGTCATGTGGAGGTCTGCAACAGTGTTGCAGTGTCTGATGCAATAGCTGTGAGTCTGTGCAGCTCAAAGCAGAGAGACAAGCTGGTGAATCTCCCTGAGGGGAGAGGTGGAGAGCAACTCTATTAGAGGAGAAGGAGCCTTCCTAATGGAGTGCAGCAAAGAGATGAGCGGCTGTTACGCCGATGCTCGCCACAAACCGGGACCGGACCGCGGGGCTGAGGTGGGGTTATATAATCACCGACCTGAGTCCACGCAGACTGATCCGGAGTGCGCAGTTCGTAGTCGTACATCGCAGGGTCAGGATTGGAGAAGGCAGCATCGTCGTTATGGAAGCAGGAGTTCGGCAACAGGTAGTCAGGATTTCCCCGCTTCAGCTTAGGAGCGTGAGCGCGGGGGTGGCTTCTGCGCGAGGTGCGGCCTCGGCCCATGACGCCGATCTCAGCAGGAGGAGACAGCAGGCTGGCCGAAGTTCACCGCAGGGCAGCGTCGGGAAGAACCAACGCTTCAGCGCAGAAGTCCAAGGCAGGTCACTGCAAGAGGATCGCAGCAAGCCGCAGGAAAGGAAGGGTAGCCACTGCTAGGAGGGAATGCAGCAGGTACCGGTGCTGGCAACACGCTTCAGCACAGACGTCCCGGGTAGGCCACTGCAGGAGAATAGCAGCAGGCCAGTGCTGGCATCAACGCTTCAGCACAGACGTCCAGGGCAGGCCCCTGCAAGGAGATAGCAGCAGGCCGCAGGAAAGGAAAGGTATCTACTGCTATGAGGGAATGCAGCAATACCAGTGCTGGCATCAACGCTTCAGCACGGAGGTCCAGGACAGGCCACTGCAGGAGGATAGCAGCAGGCCGCAGGACAGGAAGGGTAGCCACTGCTAGGAGGGAATGCAGCAGTTACCAGTGCTGGCATCAACGCTTCAGCACAGACGTCCGGGGTAGGCCACTGCAAGGAGATAGCAGCAGGCCAGTGCTGGCAACAACGCTTCAGCACAGACGTCCAGGACCAGGCCTCTGGATACTCAGGAACTTGGAAGGTAAGAACGCTAGGAGAGAGGCCTGGGGTGGTTTGTGGCAGAGACAGTAACATAGAAGTAGGAATAGTTATGCTCGGCGCTGGTTCAGAGCCAACGCCTAGAATATAAAGGGCGGAGATCCAATCACAGGAGGAGGGTGTGTGAGAATTCCTCCAATGAAGTAGCACAGGGCAGAAGCTGCAATGAGAGGCAGCACCTGTGCCATAGATTGCCAGAGGAAGCCTGCAACTGCACAGGTCTTGCAAGGCAACAGTCAAAGCCAGTAGTGGATTCCTTACAGCGGCTGAGTATGACCGCTGCGAGGGGCAGTCTGCCTGAGCGTACAATAAAGATGCCCTTATTCACTAACACCCTCATGTGTGAGTCTGGAATTACTCAGCAGAGGAAGGCACCACGGAGGTGGTCCTCATCAGAACCATTCCCCTGCGGACGCAGGAATCCTGATGAGGTGGAGGCACTGCACTGGATATAGTTAGGACTCAAAGCACACTACCTCAGCGCCTGTCTGGCTGACATTCCCCATACCAACATCATGCGGGAGACTCAGGAGTCCTGTAGCCAACAGGTGCACCATCAGACACATCCATGTAATGGGGACAGGTTAGACCACAGGGGCCAATCTGAGATTGGGTGGGTCAAGGAGGGTCCAGAAAAACTGTTACATATAAATAACAAACATTACAAATAACACATAATGGGAAGAAGTGCTTCAGATATAAAAGTGACACCTGTGAAAAGGAGTCTCTACTCCGAAGGGCTCACAATATATTTGTTAAGTAAGAAGAACGTACAGAGACAGTAGGAAGGTGTTCCGGTAAGTGTGTCTGCAAGGGGCCAAGGTCAATGCGTGAGGTGTAAGTATCAGCCACGGAGCTACTCATATGCTTCGATAAGGAGGTGGGTTTTAAGATGGGTCTTAAAGGTGGATGGAGAGGGTGCCAGTCGAATATTGAGGGGAAGGGCATTCAAGAGGTGTGGGGCAGTCAGTGAGAAAGGTTTAAGGTGGGAGAGGGCTTTACTGCACCGACACACTTTATTCGAGCAAATACCCGGTATGTAGCTGGCAGATACCTGGAATGCGCCGCTCCTCACCTCTGACAAGCCCCGTTGCATTTGCCTTCCCAGCCTGGGTTCATGCCTGGCTGATGGGCGGCTGATCTGTTAAATGATAATGATTAGGATTTAATAGGCTGCAATGCTTCGCATGTCTACCAGATGGCATAAATTCATGAATTGTAATGCAGTATATATATATATATACTGTGCAGTATTGCAGCCAGCGGGAATAAAATGCTTCAATCCCTGCCTGGAAAATAACTCAATGCACTCGGAAAGAAAACAGTCACAAACCTCAATACACCCGGGTATACCCGAATTCGTGGGACTAGCCGAGCTCGAATAAAGTGTGTCGCCAGTGTAGACACAAAAGGGGTAAACTGAAGACATCTTTGAGCAGAACGCAAGAGTCGAGATGGTGTATAGTGAGAAATTAGGGCTGAGATGTAAGGAGGGGCAGAAAAATGTATAGCCTTAAAAGTGAGGAGGAGAATTGACTGTGTGATCCGGTATTTGATAGGAAGCCAGGAGAGGTCTTGTTCCTTGAAACCAGGAACCTGATTAGAGATTTCAGAACCTGCTGAGATTGGTCTTTCATTGCCATTTCGATCACACTTTCTAAAAAGTTTGAAAAACCAGCGGAAATATTGATCAACGGCTCAAATAATTCTTGTGTTTTCTACTTCGAACTAATTTGGAAAGTGATGATTCGGATTTGGAAAGTTCATTCTAGATGAAATGAACATGCAAGACCCATTGACTTTTAACATTAAGTGAATTTGTGGCAAACTTTTGGATCGAAGCAAACGTTTTAACAAACCTAAAAGGGGAAATTTGCAATGTTCGCTGCTATGTATGAAGACTTCACGCATCTCTAACCCTGAGCGCCCACCAGAAAAATAGTCCAATTTCTAACGCACCAAAGTGACATAACACTTTAATTGAGAATCCCTGAGTTAGCTAATATACTGTATGAGATATGTTGCATATAGGTGGCGTTGCACTTAAAGCCATATGTACAGGATATCAATGGAAGGAGAGATCCAAGAAGACCTAAAATCAACTTTTCTTTATTTCAATTTATTAATAACAACATTGTAACATGTACATTTCTTTGTATAGCTCTTCAGGGTAACGAATGTGCACAGACAGACTTCATAGCATTTCCGATATCAATGGCTAATAGATCACACACATCAAATATTGAATTAATACATCCAATTATACGCACATTGTTAAAATACCCATAGCTATGACAGATCTATTATATGCAGAGGAAATGCTCATCGTAAGTACCCATTGCAGAAAAGGAATAAAGTCTGATTTTTCCTTTAATCCATTTGGGCTCATCGTACTGGATTTAATTATCCATTCTAAATGTTTTTACAGATCTTGTAAGCAAATTACCTTGTGTTAATGGTTTAATAACACTTTGTAATCTACAGAATGGTAATCAGGTAAAATCCCCTTGATAGAACGTAGGAATGATGTGCCACAGATCACTTTATTTTTCAACTGTGATGTGTTCTTGTATCCTCAATGAAGTTGTTGAATACTTACTTGTACTATACCACATCAAATTTATTATATGGATACCAAAAATGTACTAGGGGGACTGTGCAAGAGACAAAATCCTAGAAAACCAAGGCAACCTCTTAGAATACGTTGTGTGGCCGACGATTGGCATGCTGCAAGTTTATTCTGATGTGCTCTTTTGTGTTTGCTTCCTTGTTTACTAAAGGATAAAGAAGTATTTTAATGGGCGTTTTCAGTATATTGCCACCACGCAGCAATTAAACAGGGAGTTGTAAATCTTTAGGTCCTTTACATAGTCTCACACCTTTATTTTACCCTTTTATGTATATAAATATTTACGGGACTATCTCTCTCTCTCACACAAAATCCAATGTAAAATCTGCAAACGAATTACGTAAATTTTAATCCGCGCGGATTCATTAAAAAAAAACTACCATTGGATACTATCCGTTGACGGATTCTTAAAAATCCGCCAACGGTTTGCTGAATCCACGGAGTGAATTGGTTATAATAATAAAATATCTGCAAAACGCAAATCACACTTTCGGAGATTGATCCTTTGGTCCACGGATTTCAGCGAAACCGGATGATCCGCTGCGGATCCAAATCCACCCCAAAATTCGCCCATCTCTAGTATTTAAACTATTTGTAGTAAGGAGGCATATTATCCAAAAATGTTCACATACAGTTTATATCGGGTTTTTTTTTAAATGTTACTTGTAATATTGTTTTAAAAAAATAACACGTAGACAGATAGATATAGATAGATAGATAGATAGACAGACAGACAGACACACAGACGGACACACAGACGGACGGACAGACAGACAGACAGACAGACAGACAGACAGACAGACAGACAGACAGACAGATAGACAGATAGACAGATAGACAGACAGATAGACAGATAGATAGACAGACAGACAGATAGACAGATAGACAGATAGACAGATAGATAGATAGATAGATAGCTAGATAGCTAGATAGATAGATAGATAGATAGATAGATAGATAGATAGATAGATAGATAGATAGATAGATAGATAGATAGATAGATAGATAGATAGATAGATAGATAGATAGATAGATAGATAGATAGATAGATAGATTGTCTTTGATGTACTAACATTCACAACACTGCCTATTTTATAATATGCCTTGTGCTCTCACTACATTTATTATGTCAGCAAACACCGATAAGATTGCATTTACTAATCTATTCTTAAATGGGATACAAGGGCACTGCATTCATTCTTATTAACTACAGCATCTACCTCGTCATGTATGTGCTAACACTAAAACACCCTCTAAATAAATAGTCCCCTGAGTGTCACAAAGGGGGCTATTTACTTAGAGGGAGTTATAGGGTTCACACGGCTAGCCGCGGCCTGTTTTGTGGTACTGTAAATAGGAAAGTGTTCTGCGCTTGTATCAAATATACACATAGACTAGTAAATGCAGTGTTATTTGTATTTTCTGAAACATAATGATAATGAATGTAGTGAACGCACAAGGCATACAGTATTAGTAAATAGGCTGTGTAATCAATGTTAGTAAATCAAACAAAATATATATATATTATAGATGTGTGTGTGTGTGTGTTCTTGTCTTTAAACAATTTACCATTATCTAACATTGTATATGTTATATAAACTGTACGTGGATATTTGTATAGAAGTTACCCATTTTCTGTTAATACTACACATGATTAGGGATTAGTAATAATGATATTAAAGAAATGGTATGGAGGTCTGTATCTCTGGAAGCAGGGGGTCCCCGAAGCTGAAATTAATGGGGTTCAGCTAAGGAGACCCCCTGCTTCCAACATATGTTTTTAAAAAATCACAAAAAATAAATTGCCCCCTTGGTTTGCCTCGTTATAAACCCCCAGCATTTTGTAGCCTGGAAGTCCTATAAAAGAATGAACTTCATGTATGGACTCACATGTGATCCTGATATTATTTTCCCTATGGGGTCTGCGGGGTTCTGGTTGCATAAACAGTGGCAAGAACAACACCACATCGATTATTTATCAAATTCTCCCAGTTACAAAACTGGGACAAGAAGCTGCACAAGATCTATTAGGGAAAAATATTCTTTTTTAAAAGTGCACAAAAGAGAAAACAAAAACAAAATCAATTTCAATACAATAACATTTATTTAGAAAAGGAACAAATAGCACTTACAATAAAAAAAAATGGGATCATATAGATCCAGTCATCCACTCATAAAGATAACACGTCCACGAAGAGTTGGATCCTGAACAGACCAGGACCCCACAATCTCACAGTCCCAGATGAAAGTAGGGATTCAGTCCTGCCCGCAGTTGTTATTTGCAAGGTGCATAACTGTAACGCTTGTGCTCACCACAAACAAGGAGGGACCCCGGAACTGAGGTGGGAAGGATAAAACCCCCACCCGCAGCTACGGAGGCCCGCCTGGAAGGTGGACATTCAGCGTAGCCGGATCTGATGGGAAAAGATAATGTTAGTCCAGTTACTTGCCAGATAGAAGGGAGGAACCAGGATAGTGGTCGGTGCCGGGAGCCATGGTCGTGGGTTGGAGCCAGGTGGTTGGTTAGTGTCCAAAAGGCGAGGTTGAAGGTTGGAGAAGTCGGATGGTCAGGAGGCAAGCCGGGTCGATATCCAGAGAGGATCCTAAGTCAAGCCGGGTTGATTTCCAGAGAGGATACTAACTCAAGCCGGGTTGGTACACAGGAGAGAATACGAGAGCGAAGTGAAAGCACTAAGGACAAGGCAAGGCACGAACATGGGGAACACAAGGCTACCAGGAACTATGCTCAGCCAAAGAAGGAATGGCTGAGCAGGGCATAAGAAGGACCATGGGCCAATGGAAACCGGAGGAGTGACCCAAGCGAGGGCACTGATAGGGCAAACAGAAGGTGGCAGGTGAGGTGGACCATTACCCCTGCTGTGCTACTTGTGGCGGTACTGTGTGCGAGGGAGATACGTGGCCTGAGCGGCAGGCGGGACCACATTGAGTGTGAGGGCAGAAGAAGCCTTGTGCGCACGCGCACGCGCCATTACCGACACTGGAGCGAGAGCAGGGGAAGGAGACCGCCGCCTTTGGCGGCATGCACCTGGAGCCAGCACCGCGGGGCGCGGATCGGCGGGAGCGGGGATCAGCATGGCGGGAAGAGGTAAAGGGAGAACCCTCCTTGAGGGAGGAGTTCCCTGGTTTCTTACAATAACTTGGAGTTGACGTCCTCGTGGAGGTGCAGGGATGGCAGCTTCTGGGTATCCGTCAACACGGTATCACGTAGCTGCATGATTACCTCACCACAACGTGTTTCGCGCCTAAATGATGCTTCATCGGGGGGTTGGGGAGGTCTAAAAGATCCTAGGGCAAGGTTTAAATACCAGAGTAGAAAGTGTATTTGCTTTTTTGAAGATAAACTTCAGACCTCCCTGTATAAAGGGCTTAATGTCCGAGTCCAGAAGAAGAGTATCCCAATGTCTAGTAAAAATTGATCTAATATCATTACTATGCCTGTTGTACTGCGTAATAAAGAGAGGTGTATCATCCCCAAAAACGATCTTCTTCTTCTTCCTTATTCTAGCACTGGCTTTTGGTGTCAATAAATCAGACCTTGAAGTGAAAAAGGCCCTATTTAAAGAATCCTGTATGTCGTCTGGTCTGTACCCTTGCTGTTGAAATCTTAAAGCGAGATCCCGTGATTGCTCTACAAATTGTGGAACAAATCTGTTTGAGCCTTAGAATTTGTCCCCCTTAGGGATTCCTTCGAATGAGGGATCTGGGATGATTGCTATCTGCTTTCAAAAAAAACGTTTAAAGAATTTTCCTTAGGGAAGATGTCACTTTGTATTGTGCCATTTGGCTCAATAAAGAGCAATACATCCAGGTATGCAATATGAAGCATATGTGACAAATATGTAAACTTTAAATTGAAATCCTTCTGATTGAGGGATTCCACGAACTCCTTCAATAGCTCAGTTCCACCTTTCCAAATCAAAATAAAGTCATCTATATAACGACGGAAAAAAGCAATATTAGAACGGTAAGTGTTTTTATCACTATAAATGTGTGTTTTCTCCCAGTGACCCATAAATAGATTAACGTAAGAAGGTGCAAATGAAGTGCCCATAGCTGTGCCATATAATTGTAAATAATAATTATTATCAAATAAAGAAATAATTACACGTGAGTAAAAATAATATAGACTCAATTATGATAGTGTTCTGTGCAGGTGAAATGTGAGTAGTGCCTAACTAATATTGAATAGCTGAAATACAATGCTTGCGATCAATTATAGCATACAGTGAAGTGACATCAAGTGTAACCCATGTGTAATTAGAGGACCAAGAAAAATTGTGTAAAGCATTGAGGAAGTCCATGGAGTCCCTCAAAAAAGATGGCAGGGTTTAAACAATAGGCTGTTAAAATTAATCAATATACCTGGAGAGACCATCTCCCAAAGATCCAATACTCGCAATGAAGTATAGTAAATCTAATCAGAGTTCTATGGATCTTTGGGAGATGGTGAAAAATGGGGGTAACAGGATTATCGACAGACAGGAAAGCCCATTCTTTTTCATCTAAAACCTGGAGAATAACTCCCAGGTCTGAGATAGTTTTCAATTGAGATGAAAAAATTGTAGTAGGATAAATCCTCAGTTTAAGATAAAAATGAGTCAGACAATTGTCTAAGGGCTTCATTGCGATAGTCTGAGATGTTCTGAATGACTATCGCTCCCCTTATTCGCATTTTTTATAATCACATTTTTGTTGTCCTTCAAATTTTTTAATTGTACTTGTTCCTTTTTTGACAAGTTAGAATGATAACTTGAGGAAAAACCTGTAACCTTAGGCCAGAGTATGTTGATCCCGCTCTACAAGCCTTTCAAAGGTTTAATATGAGGCCCTTTCACATGTGTAGGGTAAAACAAGGATTTATTTTTGAACCCTGAATTAATGGATCCAAGCAAAAAGGAGGAGGAGGAAGCAGCAATGGGATCATGATCATCTATAACAAGAGCATTCTCATCTAACATGTATTCATATCTTGTAGCATGCAAAAATCAGAAAAGGTAGAAAGTGTGTTCCCACTGTGTGCAGGAGGAGGGGACGCCAGGTCGGCACCCGAAATGCCCACAGTGGGGTCATCCACTAATAAACCTGCTTTATTCATATTAAAAGTCTTTTAGTTTAATTTTCGGATAAATTTCTGAAGGTATATTGTTCTCTCAAACAGCTTAAAATTCTCAGGAGCGACATTTAAGCCCTTATACAAAATAGAAATTTCACCAGCAGAAAGATTGATCCCAGAAATATTGGTGACATTATTAGACTCAATCAGAAAGGCTTCTTTCTTTTGTTTTGAGGCACCTCTCCTCTTCGAGCGTCTGGTCTTGTCCTCTGTAATTTTTTGAGTCCCTTTGTAAAAAAAGGGAGGGAGGAAATGAACGTTCTTGTGTAGAGCGTCTGGTAGTGGATTCCTGTTGTTGATCTCCTCGAGAATCTTCTCTATTAGGGGTATCACTGTTGGAAAAGGATTCCGCATATGATCTATTGTTGCTGTCTGAAGCATCCGACATACTTGACAGCTTCCTTTGGTTCTTCTTTTTGAGAATGGATTTCCGTGGCGTGGAGTAACCCCGATGTCCAGACTGATTCTCCAAATCACTTCGATGAGGTCTACCAGTAGTTCTTGATGGACGACTGGGTTTCTGCCAGATATAGATTTGTTTGCGTTCATAATCCAACTTATCACGCTCAAACTACTTCTGCTTTTTGAGCATGACCTCCTTCTCCATGGTATCAATGTGCTGTAACAATTTCTTGTCATTTGTAATAAAATTTGGCTCAGTATGATATTTCTTCAATTGTTTTTGTACATCTTTGATGTTATTTTGTGTAGTCACCTTTTCAGCAATCTTGGATTGGATAATAAGCTCGATTAATTTATAGGAGCAACTATCCAAGATGGTTGTTTGCTCAAATTCCTTAGTGAAAAACCAAATGAAGGGATTTTCTTAATCCTTAGCCCTCTGGGGATACGTTTAACTTTAAGGTAGTTTTCGAGTGTCGTTATATCCCACCAAATACATATGTCTTGGCTAAGAAATGTCTCCAATCTTGAAAAATAAAGTTGTAAATCAGTTTGGTCGTCAAAAGGAATTTCATTAGTTTCTTCAAAAATATGTGCTGCTCCCCTGAGTCTATCTGTATTGTCTGCACAGCTGGAGATATAATTATCAATTTTGACAGAATTGTCCAGATTAATCAGCAGGGATTCATTTGTTAAATCCATGACGTATAAAAAAAGAAGAAAAAATATATGTGTACAGAGTATGTAGATGTCCTTAACAGTGTCCTTTATTATTTATACAAAAGAAAAAAAATTAAAACTAATTGTTGAATGTTAACTCAAAGAGATAGAAAAAAGTGTTTTCCTTTAAGTATCATGTGATCCAGCATTAATCACCGTCAGTATGCAAACACTCGAGCAACAGAATTTAATTAGTATCAGTAGAAAAAATTAGAGCATAGCTCCCAAAGCACCAGGAGGTCTAAATGAACTAATAGAACTAGTTCCCATCCTGAAATAGGATCTACTTTATTCATAACTCCATGACAACTATATCCTTCGCTCCAAGTGTTTGCTGTTTCTTTTTCTTGCTGTGTGTACATTATGTATTCCCTGTATTTCCTCACATTCCCTGATGAAAGTAGGGATTCAATCCTGCCCGCAGTTGTTATTTGCAAGGGGCATAACTTGGAGTTGGCGTTCTCCTGGAGGTGGAGGGATGGCAGGTTCTGGGTATCCTTCGTCACGGTATCAAGTAGCTGCGTGATGATCTCACCACAATGCGTTTTGCGTCTAAATGACGCTTCATCAGGTGAAGGGTAAACCTAAATCAAAAATGAGGAAACATCAACACAACAAGTGTCAGAACTCATAATAATGATAAACAATTATTAATAGATAAATTAAAATATCGAGATAAAGTATACTAGCACAACAGATGTCATATCTCATAATAAGGAAAAATAATTAATCATAATGAATAATTCTCTCTCTCTTTATATTATATATATAAAGAGAGAGAGAATTATTCATTATGATTAATTATTTTTCCTTATTATGGGATATGACATAATTCTCTAATTCTCTCTCTCTCTTTATATATATATATATATATATATACATAACCATAATACTGAGTTAAGTTATGGTGAGTAAAAAAAGTGACAAAAACCCTCCACAGGAAAGCAAATATGCAAATATAACTGTATGCTCATCTGCATGTCTTAGGCAGGTCTGCAACCCCGCCTTTCCCCATTATCACTCAGCATACAGCACTTCCACTGCAGCAAGGGATTCTGGGAAATGACATGCAAATGAGCACACAGTGTCACTTTTTGCCTCAATAAGACATGCAGATGAGCATACAGTTATATTTGCATATTTGCTTTCCTGTGGAGGGCTTTTGTCACTTATTTTACTCACCATAACTTAACTCAGTATTATGGTTTAGCCTATCCCATAGCCTCTCTTGCATTCCCAGTAAAATCAACCCCACACTGATGAGACCCATCAAAGTCGAAACAGCTGTCTGTGGGTGGTTTTCTGGGTATGCACCTTAACCCTGGCTGTGCTCAAAGCTGTGACCATGCAGCAAGTTTAAGCCTATAGGGAACCATGTCAAAAATGGTAATTGAGGCAAAAAGTGACACTGTGTGCTCATTTGCATGTCATTTCCCAGAATCCCTTGCTGCAGTGGAAGTGCTGTATGCTGGGTGATAATGGGGAAAGGCGGGGTTGCAGACCTGCCTAAGACATGCAGATGAGCATACAGTTATATTTGCATATATATACATATATATATACAGTGTTCGACAAATCACCCAAAAATCTACTCGCCCAACCAAAAAATCTACTCGCCACCTAGTCCCGCCCCCAACCCCACCCCTAGTCCCGCCCCCAACCCCGCTTTAAAATAAAATATATAAATAAAATACATTTAATAAATTCCTAGTCAGAACAACATTCGTTTTTGACAAATGTATTTATTGTATTACATTATACTACAATTAGTCCTTGTTACATGTGTGTGTGTAAATGTCGGATCTAGAAATAAAAGCCAGATGTGAATGACTAGTTTCCTGAACCCCTTAACCAATATCTGGATGTCCCCGCTTCACAATATCTAAAGCAGCAATCCCACCTGGGATCTTACCTGATCCGCAGTCCCTCAATGTCCAGGTACGCTCATTCCCGCAATGTTATACATTGTTCATTACCTGTCTTCTGGGTTAGGGGGGGTTCCGATGTCTTCCGTGTGAAGCTTGAGCCAGATCTGGAAGAAAGCAGTATAGGGTAGTTAAGATTTCGGTATAGTATAGGGCAGTTAAGATATATAGGGTAAATAAGAGATCCAGAGTGTGAGTGACAGAGAGAGTGTGGGAGAGAGAGAGAGAGAGAGAGAGAGTGTGGGGGAGAGAGAGAGAGAGTGTGGGGGGGAGAGTGTGGGGGGAGAGAGAGAGTGTGGGGGGGAGAGAGAGAGTGTGGGGGAGAGAGAGAGTGTGGGGAAGAGGGAGAGAGAGTGTGGGGAAGAGGGAGAGAGAGTGTGGGGGAGAGAGAGTGTGGGGGAGAGAGGGAGAGAGAGTGTGGGGGAGAGAGGGAGAGAGTGTGGGGGAGAGAGGGAGAGAGAGTGTGGGGGAGAGAGGGAGAGAGAGTGTGGGGGAGAGAGAGAGAGTGTGGGGGGGAGAGAGGGAGAGAGAGTGTGGGGGAGAGAGAGAGAGTGTGGGGGGGAGAGAGAGAGAGAGTGGGGGGAGAGTGTGGGGGGGAGAGAGAGAGTGTGGGGGGGATAGAGAGAGTATGGGGGAGAGAGAGTGTGGGGGGAGAGAGAGAGAGTGGGGGGGAAAGAGAGAGAGAGTGTGGGGGAGAGAGAGAGAGTGTGTGGGGGAGAGAGGGAGAGAGAGTGTGGGGGAGAGAGGGAGAGAGAGTGTGGGGGAGAGAGGGAGAGAGAGTGTGGGGGAGAGAGAGAGAGTGTGGGGGGGAGAGAGAGAGAGAGAGAGAGAGTGGGGGGAGAGAGAGAGAGTGTGGGGGAGAGAGAGAGAGAGAGTGTGGGGGAGAGAGAGAGAGAGTGTGGGAGAGAGAGAGAGAGAGAGTGTGTGGGGGAGAGAAAGAGTGTGGGGGAGGGAGAGAGTGTGGGGGGGAGAGAGAGAGTGTGGGGGAGAGAGAGAGAGTGTGGGGGGGAGAGAGAGAGTGTGGGGGGGAGAGAGAGAGTGTGGGGGGGAGAGAGAGAGTGTGGGGGGGAGAGAGAGTGTGGGGGAGACAGAGGAGAGAAACGGTGGGTGACACACACAGAGGGTGGGTGATACACAGAGAGAGAGAGGCTGGGTGAGTGACTGGCTGGTTGAGTGGTTTGCTGGGTGAGTGGCTGGGTGGGGCAGGGGTGACTGGGAGGGTGAGTGACTGACACTGACTGGGGGTGGGGGGTGACTGACACTGACTGGGGGTGGGGGGTGACTGACACTGACTGGGGGTGGGGGGTGACTGACACTGACTGGGGGTGGGGGGGGACTGACACTGACTGGGGGTGGGGGGGGGTGACTGACACTGACTGGGGGTGGGGGGGTGACTGACACTGACTTGGGGTGGGGGGGTGACTGACACTGACTGGGGGTGGGGGGTGACTGACACTGACTGGGGGTGGGGGGGTGACTGACACTGACTGGGGGTAGGGGGTGACTGACACTGACTGGGGGTGGGGGGTGACTGACACTGACTGGGGGTGGGGGGTGACTGACACTGACTGGGGGTGGGGGGTGACTGACACTGACTGGGGGTGGGGGGTGACTGACACTGACTGGGGGTGGGGGGTGACTGACTGGGGCGAAGGTTACTGACTGGGGGGGTTACTGACTGGGGGGGTTACTAACTGGGGGGGTGACTGACTGGGGGGGGTTACTGACTGGCGGGGTTACTGACTGGGGGGGGTTACTGACTGGGGGGGACCTCTGGTGTCACACACATACACATACTCCCATACACACATACATTCATTCACACACACACACATTCTCCCACACACACACACATACACATTCTCACACACACAGGGGAGGAAAGGCCGCGACCAGCACCACGCAAATCCCCCACCCACCCGCGCCCATCTCCCGCTCGTGTGGGGGGCAGGCCGACATCCCCCCCCCCAATCAGCAGGGTGGGTGGGAGGCACGTGGCGAGGTATCCCCCACTGGGCGCCCCAGGTGACAGTCAGCCCCGCCGTGGCCGCCACTGCCCTTCTCCCCTCGCCGGCATGTCACAGTGCACGGCCAAGCTGCAGGCTGCTTCTTCCCACCCAGCTCGCGGCGGCATGAAGCTCGTAGGGGGGGGGGGGGGCAGGCCGACATCCCCCCACCTCATGTGGCGGCTGCGCCATCATGAAGGTAGGGGACGCATGGGAGGCACGTGGTGAGGGCCGAGCCCCCCCCCCCGCAAGCCAACCGGGCTGCAGCAGCGGGGACCTCAAGCCCCTGACATCGATCGGTGGATCGAGGGGAAGGGGACAGGAGGAGGGGAAGGGGACAGGAGCAGGAAGAGGGGAAGGGAGCAGGAGGAGGGGACAGGGGACAGGAGCAGGAGGAGGGGACAGGAGCAGGGGACAGGAGCAGGGGACAGGAGGAGGGAAATGGGACAGGAGCAGGGGACAGGAGAGCTTCCGCGGTGGGGAGTAGGGAGCCATGTGGTGACCAGGGGGATCGCAGGGAAGGAGCAGAGGGCCCGCAGCATGGAGAGTACTTACCCTCCAACAGAGCTCCAGGCAGAATGGCCGCTCGTTGGGGGCGGGCTCATATAGAGCCTGGCCGCGCGCCCACAAAGCCTGGGAGCGCGCGCCAATCGGGAGTCAGGTAGGGGAGTTTTTTTTTTTGTTTGTTTTTCAGCGCGAGCAGGGAAATTTCAGCGCGAACGGGGGAATTTAAAAAAAAAACACGTGTGCTGCTTGGGCCAATATTTACTCGCCCGGGGGTTAAATCCACCCGCCCCGGGCGAGTAAATGTATACAATTGTCGAACACTGTATATATATATATATATATATATATATATATATATATATATATATATATAAAGAGAGAGAGAATTATTCATTATGATTAATTATTTTCCTTATTATGAGATATGACATCTGTTGTGCTGAGTATACATTATCTTGATATTTTAATTTATCTATTAATAATTGTTTATCATTATTATGAGTTCTGACACTTGTTGTGTTGATGTTTCCTCATTTTTGATTTAGGTTTAACCTTTTACCTGATGAAGCGTCATAAAGGCGCAAAACACGTTGTGGTGAGATCATCACGCAGCTACTTGATACCGTGACGAAGGATACCCAGAACCTGCCATCCCTCCACCTCCAGGAGAACGCCAACTCCAAGTTATGCCCCTTGCAAATAACAACTGCGGGCAGGATTGAATCCCTACTTTCGTCAGGGAATGTGAGATTGTGGGGTCCTGGTCTGTTTAGGATCAAAGTCTTCATGGACGTGTTATCTTGATGAGCGTATGATGGGACATATATGATCCCATTTTTTATTGTCAGTGCTATTTGTTCCTTTTCTATATAAATTTCATTGTATTGAAATTGATTTTGTTTTTGTTTTCTCTTTTGCGCCCATTTTTGGTTTTATATGCTCAGATTGACCCCGCTGATTACGGGAGAATAGGAGCTGCAGAGGGACGACTACTAACGTTTGGGAGATAAAAAGATTTTTGGGACAGAACACACTGCTTTCTTCTCCAAGGAAAAAATATTCCACTGAGAACAATGGCATTTTCTGCATTAACAATTCTAGTGCAGTTTTCCAACCACGTTTCCACTGTTTTTTTCAGTAGAAAGACTTTGATAAATGACCCGCTGTATTTATCACTAAAAAGGGGAACCCCCATTTAAAGCAATTAATCATTTTCATAGAATAAATCGGGGGCAATTCTTTTGCACTGGTTTTTGCTCCACAAAATCTGTTCTGAAGAAAAATAAATCACTGGACAACCTTCAGTAAGTCTCGCTGGGAAACCCCCAGCAACATGTCAAGCAATTTGCTGCAGTTTGGGAATTTACAACAGTTTTTAACATTTGTACATGTCTGTGGGGGCTAAGAACTGAGATCATACAGTATATCATTATTTATTTATGTCTCAAAATTTGAGTGCTACAAAGTAGTAAAAACCTTCATAAAATGTGCCTAGTATATATGAAGTCTTTTATACACACACACACACACACACACACACACACACACACACACACACACACACACACACACACACACACACACACACACACACACACACACATATATTTTTTCATTTCATTTCCATGTTTGCAAGGAATTATGAATACCTGATTGATACAATTTAAATGAAAACTGAATGATGTGTATTTTCTTATTTTGAACTAGTGTTAGTAAACATAAATGATCAGCGTCATATTATTTCTAACAGCCCTGCAGTGAAAATAATACATTTATATGATATAGGAATATGTAATACATTTTATAACCTACAGAATGAAACATCTGTACTATGCTAAATTCCTTCTTTGTTGTTGATACACAGGAACTTAATTCTGCACTAACATTAAAAACAGACTTTTTAGGGTTTATGACAAGCTGAACATGGTGGACGGTTTTGACGGACTTTCTACTTTTCTTTGGTGCACAGCATCATTATTTTTAGGCCATACAATTAACACCAGTGCACCAAACACAGTCTATATCTGTGGCAAAAAATAATGAACAAACTTATTTTTGATGCTGATGGGGCAGATGGAGAAATGACAGCTTCATATATAGGCACACACAAATACAATTTTAAATGATATGTATGTCCTCCACCCCCTGCAGTATTAGGGAGGGACACTCTTACCTGCCCAGGCAGTATTGGAGACGCAGTTACATGCCCCTTGTAGTATTAGGGAGGGACACTCTTACCTGCCCTGGCAGTATTAGGGAGGGACACTCTTGCCTGCCCCAGCAGCATTAGGGATGCAGTTATCTGTCCCCTGCAGTATTAGGGAGGGACGCTTTTACCTGCCCCTGCAGTGTTAGGGAGGGATACCCTTACCTGCCCCTGCAGTGTTAGGGAGGGATGCTCTTACCTGCCCCTGCAGTATTAGGAAGGGATGCTCTTACCTGCCCCTGCAGTATTAGGGAGTGATGCTCTTACCTGTCCCGGCAGTATTGGGGGCGCTCTTACTTGCACCTCAAAAAGACATTTGGGAAGCTTAGTACATAGGCCCTCATCTGACAATACTGAGACACGGATTCAAAACCACTGTGACTAATCTGCACAGACACAGCATCAGAAATAATATAAAATATGGGGGCTACCGGATGTAAGAAAGTGAAAACTGGGCAAAAATCGTTTAAAACCAGTGCACTTTCCTAGATGACCATGTGTTTCTGCCAATCTGCATTTATAAAGCTTGTTCTGATGAGTTTTTTTCCCTGTGTGCCTGCATTAAGGTCAAATAAACATTTAGGTGATTCACTAAAGGAAAAAATCGTGTTTTGGGGGCTTTTTCCCTATTTTGCCGTACCACAACAATTAAAAATGCAGAGTTTTACTTCCTTAGGTCCTTTATACAGTTTCACACCTTTATTTTGCCCTTTTTTCCCCTCTACCTCGGAGATAGTTAGAACTTCATTGTTATAATAGTCATAAGTGTAGCTCCTACAGAATGTACTGCATGTAAAGAGCTTAATTAGAGAGCACTGCTAAATATCTTTCCAGCTTTAATGGAATAGTAATAGGTAAAAGTAATGGGGATATATATATATATATATATATAGCCATGCATAATAATGGTGTATTACTTTCCTCTCTGTTGGCAGTAAGTCCTGGTAAGCACAGGTCTGCCAGCAGTAGTTATGGAGGTTTTCCCTCACACCATGGTGAGTTGCCCTATGTATGGAGGGGAGTGGCTGTATGCTCTGAGTCCCTGGATAGTGACATCAGGGATGCGCCTGCCTCCTGAAGTATATAAGGCACAACACAGTTAGTGACAGTGTGTTCCAGCAGCTGTGGGAAGCTGTTGGGAAGTTGTATTTTCCTGCATAAGGGATTGTAGGAACACTTTGTGACCCTAGTGCAGTAACTAGCGGTCCAGGTTGATCAATCGGCCTGTCTAAGCCACTCTGTGTCCAGGTACCTGGCACAGAGAGGATCTCCCTAGGAGAAGAAGGGAATCCCACTTCAATTTGGGAGGGTGTACCTGGCGAAGGGACAGCACGGAGAGATGTGCGGCTAGAGCCGGCAGCTGCATGGGGCAGTCTGCTACATCCCAATCTGCAATAAAGATGGCCTTGTTAATGAAATCCCCACTGTGTGAGTGTGAAATTACTCAACAGTGGCAGTCACCACCAAGAAGGAGTTCCTCACCAGGACCATCTCCCTGCGGAAGCACAGATCCTGATGTGGTGGAGGCGCTGCACATGATGTAAGTTGAACTCGCACCCACTACCTCAGCTACCTGTCCTGATGACATCCCCTAATACCATCAAGCGGGAGACTCAGGAGTTCTGTTGCCTACAGGTGCACCACCAAACACGAACACGTAATGGGGGTTGGTTGCTAGAGTACCCGGGCCAATGTGAGATTGGGGGGGGGGGAAACCTGTTACATATATGTAGCCAGGTCTCCCCAGCACTCCCGCACCCCCCTCACCTGACTGCCGATCGCGGGGGCCGCCGCGTCCAATGGCGGCTCCGTTCAGCTATGGCAGGTGAGAGGGCGGTCAGCTCCCTGCTCAGGGGTTGCCGGGGACGCGTGCGGCTGGTTGCCAAGGCCGCACGCGCATCTCAGGGATCCCGGCGCTCCCGGAGCCGGGCGGATAGGGCGCCGCCATGTTGCGCCGGGTCGCACATGCGCAGTAGGTCCCCGGTGGCCCAGATAGCTTGCGCATGCGCAGGGAGAACCCTAGCACCAGGGAGCAGTTGTGTGAGGGCAGGGAAAGCGCAGGAGAGTCGCGCGAGAGTAGGGATAGCTCAGGAAAGGTTGCGGCGGCCATTAGGAGTTAGTGTAGGCAGAGGGGAGGAGCGCACGCGGCCCCAATGTTATTGTAAGGGCCTCGGGACTACAATTTCCATGAGGCTTAGGGCCAGGCACACCAGGTGGTACAGTGTGGCCAATGAGGGCCAAGAGTCTGAGAGGAATTGGATACATTTCGCGGGCAGAGAGCTGCGTAGTCAGTCAGAGCAAAGTCAGAGGAAGGAGCAGACAAGGGAAGGAGGTAGGGTGCAGGAGAGAGGGACTCCCCTGTATTAGGCCAGCACCCCCTATGTCCAAGATAGCTCTGAGTTACCCTATGATAGGAGTGTTGCCAGGGACTGCCTTAGAGTAACGGACCCTGTCACTCCAGTAGTTGGAAGTCCGCAGTTAAGAGAGTTGGAGTCAGGGAGCTGTAGGGAAGGAAGGGTGCGGGGAGCGAGTGCAGCTTCTGCCCCATATAGGTACCTACACCCCAGGTAGGCCCCAACTCCCCACTAGTTGGGTGGGTAATTGCTTAGGGAGGTCCTAGAGAGGGACGCGGCCCCTAGTTTAGAGTGCTGCACTGTCAGAGTCACAGCGGGCATTGCTGTGAGGTCTGACAGGCAGGCACCTTGTTTAGCAGCACGTTAGCTGTTAGAGTTAGTGAGGCTTAGGGATGTGGGTAGTTAGGGGAGTGGGACAGGTCCTGACCCTTTAGGCCCATAGGAGTATCCCAAGCCACCATAGGTTGCTGTAATATAGGGATGGCCTATAGTGCAGCACGCGCCCCTTATGTAGGTAGGGACACAGAGAAGTATCGCTGTTCCCGTGAAGCGGTTGGACCCACGTTGGGGTCCACATAGACTGTTCCGGAGTGGGACCGCTCTAGCGGTCCACGTAGAAGGAGGCGGTTGGAGGATCAGGAGGAGGCATCGCCCGACTGATCCTTTGAGAAGTTTGTTGCTGACCCGAGCACCGGAGTGCTCGGCAGGTATTATACCATCACATGTGCACCAACAGGCCTAGAGGTTCTTAGTGACTGCGCAGTCACCCATTGACTATCTCTGTAGGAGTACGGGACATTGTGTGGGGTTCTTGGGACACTGGGTGGGATCACCTAGTGTTGGGGAATCGTCCTGCGAGACGTCACTGTTAGTGTCTCCTCGTGAGAGGGACACAGGTTATTATTATGTGTTAGTAAAGTCATTAGTTATATAATCACTGTGTGTGTGGTTTCTGAGTGGGTTCCTATGTAGGGTCATTCTACACTTCCCTAGAATCCTACATAGGTGGATGCGCTGAAAGAAGATCCGTTCCAGAGGATTCACCCCAGGCTCTCATTAGCGGAGGCTCAGACCTCCTGTGAGCCTGCAGGTATACGCACCACACCGGTAACACCACATGTTCTACTCACCCACACTATATATGAGACTGGGTGGGGTGGAATTCTCGTTACATTTGGAGGCTCTGCTGAGATACCACCTGGGGTGCCCTGTCCATTTTTTCCAAATTGTCCTGTTCCTATTTTTGTCGCCATGTTTGTGAAGTCCGGACACGAGGTCCTTGCCTGGGCTTTGAGGCAGTATATGGAACCTGGCCAGGTAGTGGCGGTAGGAGGCATTCCCGTAATTATACCCGCAATCAAGGTCCGGGAGTATATGTGTAAAATTCCTGGGTGGCCGTACTCATGTTTCTTAGATGAAGAACAAGATCCCACGTCCACATGGAAAACCATTCTTTTTGTAGTAACCCACACTGCGGATATATGCCTGGCAGAGGCACCGTCCGCACTGTTCATGCCCGGGAGCCCCTCAGAAGGGTGTCCCCTAGTCTACGCAGACCAAGCAAAATGGCGTCTCCCGCCAAATCAGGAGAGCGCACGTGCTGCTGACTGCCAACCTGCACAGCAAGATGTTGCAACAATCTGTCCGGGTTTGGCGCGAAAATCAGAGCCCCTCCCCTGTGATGTGAGTGACTCAGTGCAGAGCCAAAACCACTCCCTTGTAGAAAGTGCCCTTCCTTCAGATTCCACCAGGGGGAGAAATCACTGTGATCTTCAACCCTACGTCGATGCAGTAATAGACTCTTTGATCTCTGAGGATGAGATGATGTCTGAGGATGAGATAGACTGTCAGGGGATACACCCTAATGTGTATGTGCCCTGGCGAGCGCCAGGAATAGATCTCCTTATGCTAATGTGCCCCTGTTGGCAAGAAGCCTATGTCGAGGGAGCCGACATGTCCCAGTTACCGCTAGACTTCAAAACGTCTGAGGTAGGCGGAGAACCGGGTGTACAGTGCTTTAGTCCCACCTGTGACTGCTCTAGAGGTGCACTGGCGTGGGAGCCCGAGTGTGAATGCTGCGGTGTGCAGTTCTTGAAGCCTATTACACCCCAGGCTACGGAGCCAGTTGAGGAAGAAGCGGGGAAGCCTGACCCCCCTGCTAAAGTGAGTGACATTGCTAATGAGTCTGTCCTAATTTCAGAGGCCTCAGTGGACCCGTGTGTCCAAAACCATGTTGCAGAACCGGTTCCAGATCCTCTCAAAGGGGATGTCCTAGTGGTAGAGCAGGAACCTCCTGCCCAGCCCGCTAAGGAGCCAAGCGAACCATTGGCGGGGAAGAGCGCGACCGCAGTGGAGTTACCGGAGCACGCCAGCTTCATACCAACAACCACTGGCTGTATCGCAGAAGACCCCGGTTACTCATTGGCGGAGGATTCTATCGTGATATCCGCAGATAAAGAGGTTAAAGTACCATCGGTGGCGATGCGCCTATCGGCGAACCACCCCAGTGGTGATGTAGAGGATACAGAGTCTGCTGTGGGCCCGTGGGCCCTGGAGGAGGTGTATCCCAATGTTGCGGACCCTGCTGTGGGCCTGTGTGCCCTACAATGGTCAGTCCGACCTACTGCAGAGGTACCATCGGTCCTAAGCTTGGGACCAGTACCTACAGACGACAAGGGTGAGTCGACTGCCCCAGGGGTGCTGGGGGTGAGCCTCCAGGTGACCGCAGAGCACGATGGCTCCTTAAGCCTGGTCACCCGGGTGAAGGGCTCCCCTCTGCATCGCGTCCTGGCGGAGGTGTCCTCATTAGAAGTTAGCTGTCCAGAGAAGAGAGTGGACCAGTGTCTACCGCCGATCCTTCCGGAAGAAGAGAAGCCCATCGTCAGCCAGCCGAGTGGTAAGGAACCCCCTTGTTCCCCACAGACTCCGATGGAGGTGGCCGTGAAGAAGGCCAAAGTTACAGTTCCTGAGCGGAGTGTGAGCCCGTGTGCTCCGACACAAGTGGTCCCAGGACTGGGATCCAACGCTCCCGAAGTTCGCGTCAGTGAGTGGACTGTTCCAGAAGAGTTGGGGACAGGTCCCGATACCGCCAAGGTGGGAACTGACAGCGTCCCCGAGGACCTGTTGGCCACCGTGATTCACCGCAGTGGTAAGATGTCTACTCTTTACCCCCTGCCAGGTGAAACAGAGACATTGTTCAGTGCTCGCTTCTCAGTGGAAGCCTCGAAAAAATATGGGGACAACGACTGTGTGGAGAGAGATTCAGGGAAAGCTGCCTCCTTTAAGCCCAAAAAGGAGCGCCCCATTCCTCAGGTAGTGGACCGCGGGAAAGGTCCCGGCCTCCTGGTCTACCGCATCCATGCCGCGGATGACCGGGTAAAGGCCTGCTTCAGAGACATTGTGCTACTCTTCCCACCAGGGGGAGGAAGTAGTACAGAACCGGTGACTGTTTCCCCAGAGCGTGCTCAACAGGAAATTTTTCTGGGGGAGGCTCACGGACGCAAAAGTGAGGTACCCCCACATGTTCAATTAGGGGCACCCCACAAATGGTCTCAGCCAGCCTCGGGTAATAATGGGTGTGATGTATCATGTAACCTGATGTGTAAAGTCGACCTGTTAAGTGTACCGGTTATACCATGCAATTTTTCATTGTGTAAAATTGTGTCAAGTAATGTCGTTCTCCAAGCGAGGCCGTTGGATGTTTCACCAGGGGGAGAGTATAGCCAGGTCTCCCCAGCACTCCCGTAACCCCCTCACCTGACTGCCGATCGCGGGGGCCGCCGCGTCCAATGGCGGCTCCGTTCGGCGATGGCAGGGGAGAGGGCGGTCAGGTACCGGCTCAGGGGCCTAGCGCCAGGGAGCAGTTGCGTGAGGGCAGGGAAAGCGCAGGAGAGTCGCGCGAGAGTAGGGATAGCTAAGGAAAGGTTGCGGCGGCCATTAGGAGTTAGTGTAGGCAGAGGGGAGGAGCACACGCAGCCCAATGTTATTGTAAGGGCCTCGGGACTACAATTCCCATGAGGCTTAGGGCCAGGCACACCAGGTGGTACAGTGTGGCCAATGAGGGCCAAGAGTCTGAGAGGAATTGGATACATTTCGCGGGCAGAGAGCTGCGTAGTCAGTCAGAGCAAAGTCAGAGGAAGGAGCAGACAAGGGAAGGAGGTAGGGTGCAGGAGAGAGGGACTCCCCTGTATTAGGCCAGCACCCCCTTGTCCAAGATAGCTCTGAGTTACCCTATGATAGGAGTGTTGCCAGGGACTGCCTTAGAGTAAGGGACCCTGTCACTCCAGTAGTTGGAAGTCCGCAGTTAAGAGAGTTGTAGTCAGGGAGCTGTAGGGAAGGAAGGGTGCGGGGGAGCGAGTGCAGCTTCTGCCCCATATAGGTACCTACACCCCAGGTAGGCCCCAACTCCCCACTAGTTGGGTGGGTAATTGCTTAGGGAGGTCCTAGAGAGGGACGCGGCCCCTAGTTTAGAGTGCTGCACTGTCAGAGTCACAGCGGGCATTGCTGTGAGGTCTGACAGGCAGGCACCTTGTTTAGCAGCACGTTGGCTGTCAGAGTTAGTGCGGCTTAGGGATGTGGGTAGTTAGGGGAGTGGGACAGGTCCTGACCCTTTAGGCCCATAGGAGTATCCCAAGCCACCATAGGTTGCTGTATTATAGGGACGGCCTATAGTGCAGCACGCGCCCCTTATGTAGGTAGGGACACAGAGAAGTATCGCTGTTCCCGTGAAGCGGTTGGACCCACGTTGGGGTCCACATAGACTGTTCCGGAGTGGGACCGCTCTAGTGGTGCACGTACAAGGAGGCGGTTGGAGGATCAGGAGGAGGCATCGCCCGACTGATCCTTTGAGAAGTTTGTTGCTGACCCGAGCACCGGAAGTGCTCGGCAGGTATTACACCATCACATGTGCACCAACAGGCCTAGAGGTTCTTAGTGACTGCGCAGTCACCCATTGACTATCTCTGTAGGAGTACGGGACATTGTGTGGGGTTCTTGGGACACTGGGTGGGATCACCTAGTGTTGGGGAATCGTCCTGCGAGACGACACTGTTAGTGTCTCCTCGTGAGAGGGACACAGGTTATTATTATGTGTTAGTAAAGTCATTAGTTATATAATCACTGTGTGTGTGGTTTCTGAGTGGGTTCCTATGTAGGGTCATTCTACACTTCCCTAGAATCCTACATAGGTGGAGGCGCTGAAAGAAGATCCGTTCCAGAGGATTCACCCCAGGCTCTCATTAGCGGAGGCTCAGACCTCCTGTGAGCCTGCAGGTATACGCACCACACCGGTAACACCACATGTTCTACTCACCCACACTATATATGAGACTGGGTGGGGTGGAATACTCGTTACATATATATATATAAATATACAGTGTTCGACAAACCTATACATTTGCACGCCCCAGGCGAGTGGATTTAACATCGTGGCGAGCTCCTATTGGCCCAAGCAGCACACGTGTGGTAGTAGGTGGCGAGTAGATTTTTGTTGTTGGGCGAGTAGATATTTTGGTGATTTGTCGACCACTGTATATATATATAAAGATATATATATATATATATTTATATATATATATATATATATAAATATATATATATATTATATATGTATATATATAACAAACAAAGAATAGACTGCGCTCCTCAGGTGTAAACTCAGACTGATTACCAATTGATTGTATTAAGTGGATATAGCAAAGGTGAATGGCAAGGGTGAATGCAACAATAATATGGATGATTGACTCACACTAATAAAAATACATGCAATATGTTATAATAAAATGCTGAGTGCCAATGTTTAAAAAGCTGCTGTGAACACAAATATATGCCAGTGAACAATACAAATATAAAAAAATAGCATCGCAGAGTCACAGAGTCTGATTGAAAGTCCCAGATATAGAACAAATCTGGTACAGTGACCATCACTGTTAAAAACTAGTATCCCTATGCGTTTCTTCACACTTGGGTCATTTCATCAGGGGACTCTGGGACTCTGCGATGCTGCCTTGCGCTGACGCACTGTTTGTTGGGACTTTGGGACGCCACCTCATGGTGATACATCAGTGATTTGGTCCCCTTGGTCCTACCTTCTCCCTTCCTCCTATCCGGAACCATTGTTCACCGCAGTTTGTTTCTGGCTGAGAATAGGAGTAACTGCACATCCCCTGAGTTCCTGCTGGACGGTAGCTCAGAGGTGTCATACAACTTGTGGGAGCAGGACGTGTGAGCGGAGCATCAGTTTCAGCGCGTCTGGCGAATGAGTATTACTCATTACATGCTTTAATATTTTCTATGTTTGTGAGTGCACATTTGTTGGAGTTTTATGGAACATTACATTTTGTATCTTAATAAAATACACTAGGATCGGGCGCTTTCTTCTCTTTTTATCTTCTAGATCAAGTGGGAGGTCGTTGTTCTTTTCTGAAAGCTGCCTACATCCATACAGAGGGCTACTACCCTTCCATCTTTATAGGACATTGCCATCCAAGGGTTTTGTGGACTCTGATTCACCTCATCCATTGTGGTTTTATTATCATTTTTATATTTTCCTACACTCCCCCAAGAACACTTATTTTATTGATTATATGTTTATTTTTTATTTTTATTTTTTTATACAAGCATGTTTATATGTTATATTTGAACAGTCATTGGTAATACTAGTTTATGTTATTTATTTAGTTTTATTTATTTTATATTTTTATTTCTGGTATAGTGCTAGTGCATCATTTTTTGATATATATTACATTTCATCATTATATATATATTTTATATCCATTTATTCCTATATATATATTTTATACATTGATTATACAGTTAGTTGGTAATATATTGCAGACAGATACTTAAAGCGCAGTCTTTTTTGTATGTATATATATATATATATATATATATATATATATAATATATACAATAAAGGACTGCGCTAGTGTGGGAAGTGCCAGAAAATATGTAGGTATATAAAAAACTATATAAATAGTTGATAATAAATTGATTAAAAAGAATCAAAAAATATAAAATATATACCAAATTGCATGAATGTTGATATCTAATTAGCAATATATGAAAATAAAAAATATATAAAAATATATAGTGCTGTGAACCTTCCTGTGGTTATTCAATTGAATGAGATTGGGGGGGGGGAAACCCGTTACATATATATATATATATATATTATATATACAGTGTTCGACAAACCTATACATTTGTACGCCCCGGGCGAGTGGATTTAACATCGTGGCGAGCTCCTATTGACCCAAGCACCACACGTTTGGTACTAGGTGGCGAGTAGATTTTTTTGTTCGGCGAGTAGATTTTTTGGTGATTTGTCGACCACTGTGTATATATATATATATATATGTAGGGGTTTCCTGGTTTCACTCTCACCTTCGCTGCAGGGAGCGTTCAGAGGTTCCGCGGTGGCCCGGTAGTACAGGAGCTACCAGGAGCGGAGAGGGTTCGCACATGCGCAGTGTAAAGCACGCGAACGGCTGGCCAATCACCAGGAGGCTTTGCAGTTAACTACAAGTCCCATGAGCCTCAGCCGAGCCACCTGACACCAGGGAACCAATAAGAGTGCAGGATTGCTGACAGGAAAGGAAAGGGAAGCGTGGGGGAGAGATCATGCTAGCCAGAGGGCACCGGAGGAGCAAGGGGAGAGGTTGTGTGTGTGCAGGGGGTCAGTGACCCACCTGCGTAGGCCAGATTTCCCCTCAGGCCCAGTGTATACCCTGAGTCACCATAAGCTTGTGGTGCTGCAGGGCCGCCCTATAGAGAGAGACATCTACTCCCTTACTGTATTAGCAGGCAGGGACAGAGTGTCGAGAAGCTGCGGTGGCGACAGTGGTTTGGGCTCAAGCTGCTGGACATCACCAACTCGTGAGAGACTGCGCTGGATCGGCGGATCCTTTTCGAAGTCTGTGGCCGGTTACAGGAGTAGCCGGAAGGTATTTAATAAGTGCACCAACACAAGTACCATCAGGCGCTGATCCCGCCTTGGGGAAGGACACATTGGGGACACTGGGTTGAGTGACCAAGGGAAATTACTCTATAGGAGAGGGGCAGAGCCACAGATATATGTATTGCATGTCTGCCATTTATATACCTTATTATATGTGTGTTATCCCTTAATAGATATAAGATAAGGTCCTGCCATTACGTATTAGTAAACGGTTATCAAGTGGAAGTGTGTTATCATTATTCTTGCCTAGGGGAATCTCACTTATTG